>NW_020664482.1:32426869-32535332 GCF_002925995.2 Terrapene triunguis | reverse complement strand
CTCTATATGCATCCGAAGAAGTGGGTTGTAGCCCACGAAAGCTTATGCTCTAATAAATTTGTTAGTCTCTAAGGTGCCACAAGTACTCCTGTTCTTTTTACTTAGAACTTCTCTGCCTGAAAGAACCTAAAGTCATTATTTAAACAAGGGGAGAGAGATGGAACCTTTTGTGTTTCAATTAAGGGGGAAAAAATTAGGGCTTACACTATAGATTTCATACTGTCAGTGTAAGAGAGTGCAAATCACCTCAAGTCAACATCACTGACTGTATTCCTGAAACAATAAATCTTAGATACTCTTCAAACTTATCCTATTATCACCACAATACAGACTATTCTGTAAGGTATGGTAACAATATTTATGCCTTTCATTTCAAGTGGGCCACAAGAACTGAACCCTGTAGGGTCATTTTACAGCTGCTAGAAATAGACCAATATTTCCAGGTACAGCTCCTCCAAGGAGAATGCTGATCTCCAAGGAAGTGTCCCTCTCCTCCATGTGCACTAGCCTCATCCCTGCTCCACTGTTCCATACCAGGAAGCGGGCAGGGCTAGATTCTTATACGCAACAAGAGAGCAATGGCTCTTACCTGGCAACTCCCTGAAGAAGACATTGGGGAGAACAGCTACCCACAACCCCTGAAGATCTGACGGAGGGCACATGGGACTATGGGTGTCCCAGCTATAGGTGGGAGTAGGAAGAAGCAGTACAAATTGGCTGGAAAATACAGACCAATTATGATGATGCTTTGCATCACCAAGGTGTGCAAAACTACAAAGGGTAAACCTGTTTTCCTCTCCCTGCCCTCCACTTTCCCCAGCACACAAACCCCGTTTTCCCCCTCCTGTCCTTCCTTTTGACTAGACCTTGTACAATGTGTAGTTTTAAAAAATATTTAGAAACAGGAATAATTGTTTGCCATTATTTTTCATAACTGAAAGTTTCTAATTCACCACAAGCTGGTGCATAAAATCTTGTTCAGAGAAACTCACCCAGAATTGCCCTCTTTAAAAATGAGTGCCACGACCCATTGTTAATGAGTCTGAGGACATATTTAGCCCTTAGCAAAGATGGTCACTTCCTCCGATTGTTCCCAGAGGGAGTGAAGCTAAGCTGTCTTCAGAGACGACTTCTCTATGCTGTTAGGAAGTAGGGAAGAGCAGATGAATGGAAGTGGTAGTCACCTATGCCTAGGGCAGATTATGCCCTCAGTAACATTAAGAAATATAGCAGCCATTTTGAGAACCATCTTAACTGAGAGCGGATTGTGGCGCACCCAATAGAGGGCAATTATACACAACAGCATGTACATTAGGTCCTTAAACATGTGCTTGAGTCCATCTCTATCCAGGACAGCACTGTTTAATTTTAGGCATGTGCTTAAGTCCCATTGACTTTGATGGGATTTACAAACATGCTTAAGTGCTGTCCTGAATGGAGGCCTAAATTATGTAGGGGAGAAATTATAAGGCCACCCTGATATTTTCCATTCAAATGTTTGTCTAATGAAACACTAATAGTTATCAACATTCATAATACTTAACATTTTATCTAATCACTAATGTGATCATTAAGATAGTATTTATTATTATTATTATTATTTATTATTATTTGTATGACTATAGAACTCATGACCCCTAGTCACGGACCTGGACTTCATTGTGCAAGGTACAGTACAAATCTCTGTATGTAGCACTTTACATATACAGGGTGTTGTACAAACTTTAATTTCTATGCCTAGCGCAAGGAATAATTTATTTAATTGTAAATTCTTTTGGTTTTCAGAATTCTGTTCTAATATTTTTACTACAGCTATGAAAGCTTGAAGCTACTATACTGAAAACTAAATTCAATTAAATTATTTCCCTCCTCTCCCTTTTTTTAAGCAAAGCTCAGAAGATTCCAACACTATTTCAGCTCAGCATCTGACATTATATTAAAAGACAGCTGCAGGAAAAACAGAATCTCACTATATGAGTGAATTCAATGACCCATAAAACACAGCAATATTCAGCACCATTTAAATTAAATTTAAAGCAGTTTTCCTGAGTTCTGTTTTTACTGAATTGTACAGCTTGAAACTTGTTGAATAGGAAGACCAGAAAATAGTAATGGTAATAATTAATACAATTTTGTACACCTATATTTTAATTAACCTAACTGGTTGTGTTAACATTGTCTAATAAAAAAAAATGTTCATTAATACAGCTTGACATAATCAATTTAATATTGTTTGTGGCACTAATTTTACTTGACTTAAGCTTTTGGTGAAATTTTGACATTTCTATAAATAAATAGGCTGTTGCGAGCATTTGCTGGCTTTATAATGACTCCGAAATATCACAGCGCATATTGCAATTACTGTTGAAATTGCATTGTTTTAAATTATGTGTTTGGATCACTTAAAAATGTAAATGGTCACTCAGCATGAACCTCATTATTGAATAGTGGTGACAGCTGTCAATAACTAATAAATATGTATTACTTGAGAATAATTAAAAACAGAATGTTTCCCTTTTTCACAATGTATTTAGTTGTCTGTATTATTGGAATCAACGTTTATGTCAAGATCAGTAGTAAAGTTAATCTTCACAATACAATCAGCTTTAATTCACTGCTGCTACTCATGCAGAAAATAAAGTCAACATTAATTTTATGTGCCTACAGGTGTCAACATGAGTCACGCCACTAAAAATAGCTCAGTAGAATGTATGAAGACTCCCAAAAAACAGCATCAGGGTCAATTCTTGATCTTCCCCAAAGTTCAGTTACTGGGGTTGGGGTTTTTTTGTATTTTCTTTCTTTTTTTAAAGTGATAACTTATGAGACCAACTCAGACGTGGGATCAGAATGGCAAAAAACTGTCAAGAAGTTTAGGTTTAGTCCAGATTTGAACTTCACAGCAAGGTCTCCTGGGCCAAAGTCTTATTCCTTTTTCCCTGATGAGTATAAATCAGGAGCAACATCACTGAAGTCAATTAAGTTAGCCTGATGTAAATTTGGAGCACCTGAGAACAAAATTTGTCTCTCTCTATATAATGGGCAGACCAGCCTCAGCACAAAATACCACCCTTTGAGGAGCTTTGGACCTGGACTTTGTATCTGAAGCCCATGTCTAAAAGCAAAGCAAAATACTTCATATTATTTCATGACATCATTATAATAAGCTAGGCACAAACTAAGGCCATGTATACACTATGGGGACTATAGCAGCATAGTTATAGCTATGCCAACATAAACCCATCACACTGATTCAACCTACAGCAATGGAAGGGTTTTTTTCCATTGCTGCAGGAACACCATCTTCCCAAGCATTGGTAGTTAGGCTGCCAGAAGAATGCTTCTGTTGACCTATCTGCATCTACGCTGGGGGTTAGGCTGGCATAACTACGGCACTCAGAGGTGTGGATTTTGCCCACCCTGCGTGCCGTACCTATGTCAAAGTAAATTTTAAGTGTAGACCAGTAAAAACCTCATTGTCAACTTCATCTAGACTCACCTTTTCCATGATGCCTAGAAAACAACGCTATCTAACAGCAGAGGCAGACAGGGAATTCAGACTACCAAGGCTATTGTTTATACTGTAAAAACATGATTTTTTTTTACTGTTGCCTCATCCTTCAGATATGCCAGTGCTCGTCTGCTTCTTCCATCTGTGGTGTCTTACCATAAAGCCAGAGTGAGCGCTCTCTGGAGTAGAGACTGTCTTTTAATTACATGCATATATGGAGCCAAACACCAAGTGGCTTTCTAATCTTTGACTAGGGCCCCTAGTGGCTACCAAAGTGCAAATAGCAAATAATAGACTGTCCTTTAGGTGTTAGAAAACTGGTTAGCTGGCAGAAAGATGGGGTAGCTGTTTCATAGGGATACGGCGTGGTGCTATGCTGGAGTTAGGGTATAGTTTAAAGGTACAAAACAGTTCGGGACTCTTGTGTAGAGCAATTGCCAAGTCTCCCTGACCCTAGAACTTCTTCTCGTCTTCTACACATCAGCATAACCTGCCTCAGTCACTACTGGTTATTGTTCTGTCCCTCATGTCAAAAATCAGCCCTCAGGAGGTAGGTTGCACAATGAAGGGGACAGATGACCTGTGCAGGCTGGTCAGGAGCAGCAGATTAATCCATGGGGTGGTGACTGGTTGCTTCTATTCTCAGGGATAGGTAGGTGAGTGTTCAGGAAGAAAGGCAGCTCTGCCATGGGAAAACAGAGGGAAAATTGGAAACATTATTACTCAGCTCAAGTATTCTGAGGGTTAGAATATTCAGATAAAAACAACTCTCATATAAATGTGAGAAGCAGCCCATATCCTCTTTGTTAAACAAGCACTTATTGGCATCTGCTGTATCTCTAGGATGCATTTTTTGCATTCTTCACAAGTAGTTGTATTTGGGGAAGAGGTTGGAGTTACGGACATGCAGAAAGATGGTTGCCATAAGCTCCAGGACCCAGAGCAATCACCATCAGCTTTTCTCATTAATCAATATACTAAGCATAATGACAGGTTTCAGAGTAGCAGCCGTGTTAGTCTGTATCCGCAAAAAGAACAGGAGTACTTGTGGCACCTTAGAGACTAACAAATTTATTAGACCATAAGCTTTCGTGGGCTACAGCATCCGAAGAAGTGGGCTGTAGCCCACGAAAGCTTATGCTCTAATAAATTTGTTAGTCTCTAAGGTGCCACAAGCACTCCTGTTCTTTATACCAAGCATGACCCTCTTCCCCCACCCCAAAAAAAGGACAAACACTTGTGCTCACTGAACCCCATCCCTACCTTGTTAGCACGAATTGTCATTTGATTCTATACATATTGATTGTGCGGAAAGAAATGTTTGGAGTTGATGTTTGTTCCATTTTTCAGCTTCATTATTAGTTTGTGGCAATACGGCCCATCAGTGTAGTGCTTCAGAAGACTTGCATAAACTGTGTTTGTCTATTCTTGTGATAACATAACAATACTTCATGGTGGACAAATGCTAACATGCCTTCTGGCAAAATTGACAACCTTCAAACTGAACTGAAGAAAAAGGAAAATACCACCTATGTCTTTGAAGAGATCCAGGGGGAGGTTAGAAGGATGCAGAATGATTCCTATTCTGGCTTTTAAAGAAAAGAAAGTTTCCTGTGGAGGGCCACTACACTGTACTTTCAAAGTAAAAGTGACATTGAGTATCAAATGTCCCCTCACTATTAATTTATATGGTATCACTAACCAGCATGAATTTATTCATAGTTCAGACAAAGATAATATTTTGGTATATTATGTGATGAACTCCATCAAAGATGCTCAGGGGCTTATTTCCCAACTGATGCAAGATACATTCTTTGCATGAGTGGTGGGACTACCAAAAAACAAAAGCCACCTGCTTGCATTTATTTCATAGACTTTTTAAAAAATGGGTTGAGAGCCTCCTCACTGGCTTTAATAATTACCAATCAAACAACTGTTAAAAAAGTTATCTAGACTATAGCTTCCATGAGAGATACAGCAGCAGAAGTACTGTCTTCCAGTAAGCAAGTTCCCTCTCCCTGTTCTCTGTGAACTGTGCAATGTATATAGACATTTATGTTTCCCAACAGGCTTTACCTCACTGCTGGATTACAAAGTCTACTGCTGGAGTACATTTCCCAGCTTGCACTGGTCCCATGAAAAAGAAATTGGCAGGAACCACAGACTCTCACTTTGATTACTGAGGCGTTAGGGGAGTTCCAACCTACCTTACTTATGGAAACCTGGTTTGGTGTACTGAAACTGGGGTACACAAAATGGGCTTCTTTATAAATTGCAGCCTGCTTTCCAGAGACCACTTTCTCTTTCTCAGTGTCCCCCTCCACTAAGACCCTGTTATTCTTAGAGGCAAACTGGGGATGGGTTACTGTTCCCTTCGTGTGTCTCGGGACTATATACCAAATTCCAGTTTACAGTAAATTTACTAAACAAACTGGTGAAATAAGTTTATCTCCCTTTTCTTCATGTTTTATTTTATAAAAAAAATTTCCTGCAGAACTTTGAGTATGTATTGAATCAGGATAGGGGTTATCTGTTCATAGTTCAGATTAAGAAACAATGCTACAAAGAAGATAATAAAAATAATCTCCAATCTAGTAACCATACCTATTTATGCACACTTACTAATTTAATGCATCCGTTCTGCCCTCTATCCATTTTGAAGCATGGATTTCTGACTATTTATATTGTTCTATGATATATCACAAGTGGTTCAAAACTAGGAATATGGCTATACAATTCAGATGAAACTGCACAAAGACTTCTTCTCCATGCCTGGGGAAAAGTAACACAGACACAGATATTGCTGCTATCAGTACAATTGCTGTCCTGCTGTTTTAATCTGTTTGCAACAGGATTGTTGCACAGTAGTCCATGGCAAATAGCAGTTGCAGTTTGCTGACTTTCAAATGGCTTTCGCTCTAGTGGAAGTATGTGCTTTTGTTGTTGCTGTGTTTTCTTTTTTTTTCCTCTTAAGCTATAGGTTCAGTTACATTAAACCTGGCATCCCTAGTGTAAAAAACCATAACCATGGATGACTAGTCATCATTTCTGCCTGGAAAATAAATACAGAATCCTCACTAACTCTTGGGCTGCTATGAACAAACATCCTCAACAGAAAAGTTCTATTAAGTTTCACAGCTTTCTTTTAAAAGGTTATCCATATTTGTCTGTTAGTAAATGCTTTTCCAATAAGTTATTTATACGTTTCATTATGGGGATCCGGAGTGTAATTCTCTCTTTGATTCTCTATCACTGGGTCATCTGCCTACGTTATGAAAGCTTTTTCTAACACTTTGACTCTAAACACAGTGATATAGTGAGGGCTTAGTAATCGTTTTTATTCGTTTCAATGACATTTCGATGTAAAATCCAAGATGGCAATACTATGGAGCAGAGACAGCGGCAAACACAGCTGTTTCCCATGTGATGTGAGGCCACCTGAAAACATGTCAATTGGCAGTGCTAGTACCGACCACATAGCTCACAATAGCTGTCAGATTAAATTAGATCATACACTTAAGGTGTCCCTACACCTAGACTCTAGGCATCTGTTAAGTCCTGGCAATTATGGATTAGTTATAATATGGAACACCACAGCAGGTACTAACTTTGAAATAACCTGCAATGACCAGCCAGCTAACTCCTCCTCTTACATTTTTGCTTTGCTGCCTCTGTGCTCACCAGGCATCACTCAAGTTTTCAAGCACAGGGTGTTGGTGAAGAATGAAGGAAACCACCCCACTATTCAAAGAATCAACTACTGCTTGCTGCAGGCCTCACTAAAGTATACATGTAGTTCCCTCTACAGTGAAGAGAGAACACATGTGCATTCCTTTGCAAATTTTGTATCGTACCGTAGTATTGCCCTACTGTATAAGAGTTATTAGAAACCCGTTCTTTCTCTCCTACCTGTACATTTTCCCATCTAGCCACCTTCTAAACAGCATTAAGTCTAATTACGTTTTTAAAGAATGTGAAAAGGAAAGAGTCAATAGGTGGCAAATTTATGTAAATTATCATGTAGTCCGAAATGCTGCAATGTGAATGCAAGCAAACATTTATTCTTGAGTCAAGGATGCCTCCCTGAGTTAAAGCACCAGGTAAATTGCACTCTCTTGTTCAATCCAAGTCACAACAATCATACTATAGATCATGAGCTTCAGAAAAACAAATGATAGAGAAAGGCAGTTATCTCCATCATTAAGCAGCTGTGGATATCAAACATGATTCTGGGGAAAATCAGATATCTTGCATATCCATTGTACTTCTGAAAGCTTCGAACAGCGTTCCTTAGATTTCATAAATTAATGGATAAAATGAATCCTTGTGACAGCTGCCACATTCACTAGCAAAGAGTTGAGACTGTCCTTCTTTGGACAGATTCAAAATGCAGTCATACTGAATTATAACAGGTGACATAGTCAAATTAACAAAGAATCAAATGGCAAAGCAGATTGGAATGTTCTTGCCAAATGTTGCTTCACAAAACCATCTCCTTAGGTGATAAAATGGGCCAACATACTGACACTGAGTGGGTAATTATACTATACAGACTGAGAGAAAAATAGTGGGTATAAACGGTAGTGCAGGGCACTTGGCATTCAACTTCCTAGCTCTCCACCCATCTCAAGGGAGCAATAAAATGAACCAGAGCATGGGATGGTTTTTAACATTCAAGCATTCAATTTCTTATTCTGACCTGATGTCAAGATGAAGTCTCTAGAGCATTGGCACAACCCTAAGGAAAGTAGTTATCCTCTACACTTTGTGATGTAATAAAAGATTACCCAGCTCTTTGGAGATTTCAGTGTTATTCAACAGCTGCCTGTTTTTCTGTGATCCTTTATATCATGACCTTGGGCTGGGATGTCCAAAATCTTTGTTTGCAAGATTTGAATTATATTTACTTTTTAAAGAACACATAAAAATCTTTCTGTATAAAACTTAAGAGTATGACCTGATTTTGTTATAGATATAGTTACACTGAAGTAGAATGTGTGTGATAAAACTGGCATAATAATGAGACCTCGCACAATGTTAATTAACAATCAATCAATTTGGCCTTTTTTGCTATTCTCTCAAGAGTATACACATATATACACAAACACACTCAGGAGAGGTGCAGGTGAATGACAGTTACATGAACACAAACAAAGCAAGCCAGAGAGCTACATATACTTTTAAGTGCCCCAACCCTGAATGTTGACTGTACAGCTTCAGATGAGGGAAGAGAGCTATGTTGTGTAATCAAAGAATGTGTGAGCAATATTCAAAGGTACCAGGAGAACAAGGATTATATGAGCTGTAACTTGCATGAAATTAAAGATGTACTGTTATCCTAAAAATGACAAATCTTACTGCAGCAATACATATGAGACACATGCACTCACTTCACGTTTAACATAAAATGGTATCTACGTCAAAATGCTCTCTCAAAAATGCTCTAAATTTCCGGTAACTACGAATAAGCCCTTAAATAAGCTAATTGTGGTACACAACACAAGAGCTCCTCTGTTGAAGGTCTTCAGAAACCTTAGTATATATAGGATTATTACTGAGAATATAGAACTTTCATGTATGAGTATGTGTATGTATGTTCTATAAATCACCATAGTTCAACTTTTCATAACAACTAACCCAAACTGTGTCAGTATAATTCAACCAGATGAGATATGCATGTGCCCAAAGACTATTCTGAAAGATGCCTTCAACGCAAATAACATCTATTTTCAGAAGTCACTCAAAGATGTTATGAGACACTTACAATAAATATTATTTAAAACCTCCACTAACTTTGGGGAAGTATCTAATTAATTTCTGTTAAAACCAGTTAAATGCTGAGCCCCAGTGAATAGCAGCGCTAATTATTTAAGAGATTTATGTGATTAACAATGTAAAGTTAACTTTGAAGCCAGTTGCTTAACAAAACCAAGCACCCTCATGGCATTTCACTTAAGCAACTTCCACTTAATGTAGTTCAGCAGTACTTTACACAAAACATTCAGTAGAGATGTTGATTTTTCCATCACAATGGAGATCCAGATGTGTAGTGAAATGGATTTTAAATATGTAAATGTTTCCAAGTCATATTGAAAGTGATAGTACTGGTCTGATATTTAACTCAATATTCAGTAGCAGTAAGTCTTGCAATATGTTAGATGAGTGTTATTTAAATTTGTTTGCACATATGATTTTTGAACTGTCAAACAGCCTTTCTGGCAGTATTCTATTAATACAAAACATTTTGTTACATAATTTCTTTATATAATTTAGGAAGAATTGCAATAAGGAAAACTAGGTTTATAAAGAAACTGAATAAGCAGACACAGTAAGCATTCCTAACTTTAGCCAATCTTCCAGTAATTCTAATATTGTAAGAGCAGTATAACATTCAGAAAGTGAGACTATGTCCCAAATTCTGGTAACATGCATGTCAACTACAGTAACTCCTCACTTAAAGTTGGCTCGGTTAACGTTGTTTCGTTGTTACGTTGCTGATCAATTAGGGAACATGCTCATTTAAAGTTGTGCAATGCTCCCTTCTAAGTCGTTTGGCAGCCACCTGCTTTGTCCACTGCTTGCAGGAAGAGCAGTCCGTTGCAGCTAGCTGGTGGGGACTTGTAACCAGGGTGGACCGGCAGCCCCCCTATCAGCTCCCCGCTCCCCTAAGCTCCCTGTGCTGCAGCCGCCCAGCAGGCTAGCAATTGCAGACTAACAATTGCCGACAGTTCAGCTGTCCCTCCCCCCACTGCCATGTGCTGCTCCTGCCCTTTGCCTTGGAGCTGCTCCCAGAGACTCCTGCTTGCTGTGCAGGAGAGGAAGGGGGGGGGCTAATGTCAGGGTGTCCCCCTCCCCCCTGCTCCTGCACCCCACTTACCCCTTCTCCATATAGAGCAGGGAGGGGACACGGATGAAGAGAGACAGGGAGACAGAGAGAGCTTGGGGCAGCAGCTGCTGTCTCAACTTCCTGATCCACTTAAAAAGACAATCCACTTAAGAGTGGGTCAGCTTACTTAAAGGGGCAGTGTGCATCTCTCTCTCTCTCCCCCACACAAGGTGTGTGTCTGTCTCTGTCTGCTATGCTGTCTCCCCTCCCTCGTGTTTGTGCTGCCTTGTGTGAGAGGCTACATTAACAACAACGTGTTAACCCTTGAGGGCTCAGCTGGGTGCTAGTTCATCATTTAGCAGCAAGGCATTCCCTGGGAAATATCCCTCTAACTTCACCACCTCAACCAAGCTTCACAATCATCATAGCTGTGAACAGTATTAAATTGTTTGTTTAAAACGTATACTGTGTGTATATCTATATAATATATATTTTTTTGTCTGGTGAAAAAAATTTCCCTGGAACCTATCCCCCCCCATTTACATTAATTCTTATGGGGAAATTGGATTCACTAACATCGTTTTGCTTACAGTCACATTTTTCAGGAACATAACTACAACGTTAAGCGAGAAGTTACTGTCCTGCACATATTTTGCTAGTTTTCATCAAAGAGGTTTTATAAATAAATTCTTCCTCCTGCATCCCAATTCTGCCTTGGAGGAAACCATTACTTTTGCTTTTAAACAGCCCTTAATTTATACATCTTCACCAGAGAAAGACCTACAGTGTGATCCATGTCTGTACTTTAGGTACCAAAGCCCATTTTTAGGTGCTAAATCCCAGTTTTAGGCATTATTGAGATCCACAAAACTCCCACTCATCTGCAACCTGCCTTTGTAGGCACCTAAACTTGCTCAGCTCCTACATTTTTGCAGTTAAAGTTCCCTAGGTCCTTATGTTCCTGCCTCTGTGCATGTGCATTGTTGCCTCCCTCCAGACGCCTGGGAGCCAAACCCTCAGAGTGATTCACAAACTGGGGATGACATGCCTTCGGCCACCTAGGTTGAGCGCAGGGGCCCAATCTGGTAGGGGTGCTCAGAGGCAAGCTTGTGGCCTCTTTCAAGCAGTTGAGTTGCCTCCTATGCTTTGACATACTTGGAGACTGATGATAATGGACCTTCATCCTGTAGATATGAGCTATGGCTAGTTAACACAAGATCATTATGTTCTCAATCCACTGTGCCCATACAGACTTCGAGGATTTGGTGACCACTAATTCCAGAAAAGTGGATGTGCCATATCCCTAATGTTAACACCAGCATTAAAGAGCCTCCATACTGTGCCAACATTCATTTAAAGATTTTCAGAACAGCAATAAATTACTTTGGGGACAGTGCCGGTCTCCCTTCAGAACTCAGATCTGCCTACAATGCCTTCCAGGCACTTCCTTGGGTTAACCCCTTCACTCTTGTAACAGTTGTAACCATCTGCAAAATATGGCTCTGAAGAGCAACAGAGTTAAGGGAGATCAGAAAGCGATCAGCTGAGTCATATCATGAAATGTATTGCAGCCAAAATATATTTTACTTAAGGCAAACATTTGGATGTATTTATTTATTTTATAACTACTCTTGTATAAAAACAACAACACCCATATTTGTTTAGTTATCTATTGAGAAAATAAATGTGCCCTGGATTGCACATTCTTAATAGGGACTACTTAGAAGCTAAGCATAAACAAACTCCAAAAAGATGTTTACAGAAGAATTCAGTACAAGACTTGTTATTACTAGCTGTACATTATGAGAAGCCCTCGACGGGGTGGGAGAGGGGAGGGTGTTCTGTCCAAACTAGCCCTGCATACTGACAGACACAAAGAACTAAAGACAGGTCTGTGTTCAGAACACAGATTTGAGAAACATGAATTTTATAGATGCTAAGAGATGTGAAGAGCTGTCAAGCCATCTTTTTGAAAGGTCAAGTGTTAAAGTTAACAGAAATACATAATAAGCAGTAACTGACTGCCTGAAAATTGCATACGTTTTTAAATTATATTCTAAATGTATCCTTACAAGCTCAGATAAATCCAGGTGGCTTTAGTTAGATAATATCTATTGTGGATGGACTCATTTGAGTAAGAATCAAAGGCCAAGGCTGAGACTCAAGCTAAATCCAAATTCAAACTCTTGTGAGATTTGGGGAAGAATTGTGGCTAGCATTTTGTTGTTACTGCTTAATTTATTTTCATTGGTGTGCTCCTTTGGCTTCCCAGCTTCTGGCCAGGGCTGGGAGGAGAAAGCCTGATACACTTTCTGAAAGACTCATCTCTAACTTGATTGTAATCAAGAAATACCAATATTGAGCTGCTTGCTCCAAGTTCAGGTACGATTTAGATAAGTATGTGAAATGTCCTGGGCACATCCTGGAATACTATTGTTTTTTGCTTATTAATTGCCATCCCGCTATTGGTTTATTGTGTATAAACTGTCAGCTTCATCCTCATTGCTCTGCTACTTTCCTCTCTAACTTCAAACTCACCAAACTCTTTTTCTCTCCTCTCCCTTTCATGTGCACATGGATCCTCTACCCTTGCCTTTCCCTATTTACCTCCTCTGATCTAGGGAATTCTGCCATTTTCTAACCTCATATTTCCTCTTCCTTCCTCCTCTTCCATCGTCCTCTCTGTGCTTGTGAAATCTTTGCTTCATCTCTGCCTGCTCCTAGTAGCTACTATTAACATATGTGACCTCATCTTCCCCATGTAACAAAGTAGTGAAGTTTTGATGATTGCAAGAAAGAAACAGTCCCAATAGTTGAGTAAAATATTTTATTCAATATGGAGAACCAGGTATCAGGTGTTCTCTCGATCAGCTCTTACATACATGGCTGCACTTGCCTGCATATATGGAAGAAACAGGAAAGCTAGACAAGGGAACAGAGGAGAAGAAGGGAAGGAGAGGTTATGAGAGTGAAAGAAACCAAAAGGAGCAATATTAATAGGATACAAATTAGTATGCATTAAAAGGGCATGGATGTCCATGAAACTGAGGTAGAGATATTATGGATCTATCCTAGGAGAATATTTTAAATATTAACAATAAGGTAAGGTGGCAGCACTGAATGCAAACCCCAGCTCCAGACATCATGTATTCAAAAGAGATCAAAGCAGAGACAGCTGCTCAGAGTTTGAACGGTCATTTACAATGCCAAGTAGTCAAATGATTTATTTTTATTCAGTTTATGTAATTGAGGGAAAATGTGATGAGCAGAACTGATCGCTAGATTGAGGAGCAAATTTTGGAAGGAAATGTTAATTGTGGAGCTGTACATACTTTAATTTAGTAAGTGCAATTTAAATGATATAGGGCTTCAGAAAGGTTATTTATCCACACTAGATTTTCCTCATTTCTACCATGGTACACAGAGAAGTGGCAGTATCTCACCTAATTCCAGACGGTTATTTTAAAAATACACTTGAGTTGTTGCACATAAAGTTAAAAATGCACAAGTCAAAATGTCCTAATGAAAAAAACAAAGGAACACTGTCCCATCTTTCATTGCTTGTGGATTTCTTTACTTTCTTTCTTAAATTAATGTAAACTTATGTTGTTCTCTGTAAGACATAGTCTGCATTGCAACCCAGAGTGACTGCATGTCAGTGGTTAATTAACTGATTCATGTTCATATTTAAATTTGTCAAATGTTTAAAACACTTTGGGATCCTTTGGGATGCAAAGCTGAATAGGAAATATTTTATCAATTAATTATTTATTATCCCTGATGTGTCAGTGGCACAGGAGGAACTAAGGTCTATCCATTTCTAATGTCCCCAACACAGTAGTATCTGGCTGCCCTACATACATTTAGAAGTGGATCCTTTCAAAGAAAGAACTCACCTCTTCTCAGTGCAATGGTCACTACTGTATGTGGTTGGCTTCTGAGACAGTATTGCCAGAATGATTCAAGAAAGGATTCTTGGGAAATCCCTGTACAATGGGTGAGGGCCACCGTATGCTCTAAATATGGCAAAATTAATTAATCATTATTAATTATTATTATTATTTAAGACCCTTCGGGGCTGAAACTTGTAACTATTATACAGCTTGTGGACTACTTCAATTAGTTTCTCTCCTATGGGACTGTGACACTATCTGATAACAATATGACCATATAGAGCTTTTAGAGCATTGTTGCAACCACTGTTATATATTTGCAGCAAATCTTGTACAAAGGTTGTCAAGTGAGGTGTCTATGAAAAGGTTATGATTTGCTGGTTATGGTTATGCTATATGTATGCACGTATCATTTTTGTATTTGAAGTTATAAGTATTGGCTCTATACCTGGATTTCAAATGTTGGCTCCTGGGATACCGCTCACAAGGTAGCTAGCCAGCACATCTTGGAGGGGCTATTCAAGTTAAGTGGTTCGTCAAGAAACACTTGGTTGACAATGGACCATGGGAGACGCCCATCAACACTGAGTGGACTGTCATGTTAACATGCTGTCTGGAGTGTAGGTAATGGCTTCCTGCAATGACTGAGGGAAATTAACATGTGACTTGCCCATGTGACTCCAAATGTCATCTTCTTTCTGTAATTTTCCACAGTAAGAACAATGGAATGCCCCCCACATGGCAAAAGCTATAAAAGGCCCTGGAAACACCTATTATTGTATGCAATTGATTCCTTTAACCAGTTTTAACTCTCACCTTTCTTTCTTTTTATGAATAAATCTTTAGATTTTTAGATATTAAAGGATTGGCATCAGCGTGATTTTGGGTAAGATCTAAGTCAGGGATCGGCAACGTTTGGCACGCGTCTCGCCAGGGTAAGCACCCTGGCGGGCCGGGCCAGTTTATTTACCTGCTGACGTGGCAGGTTCGGCCGATCGCGGCCCCCACTGGCCGCGGTTCGCCGTCCCGGGCCAATGGGGGCGGCGAGAAGCGGCGCGGGCGAGCGATGTACTGGCTGCGGCTTCCCGCTGCCCCCATTGGCCCGGGACGGTGAACCGCGGCCAGTGGGGGCCGCGATCGGCCGCACCTGCCGCGTCAGCAGGTAAATAAACTGGCCCGGCCCACCAGGGTGCTTACCCTGGCGAGCCGCGTGCCAAACGTTGCCAACCCCTGATCTAAGTTATATATTGACCTGGGTGTGTGGCTGGTCCTTTGGGATCAGAAGAACCTATTGTTTGATGAGACTGGATGTAAAGAACCACTCATCTCTGAATCCAGTGTTTTTTGTGGTGATATAAGAACTGGAATGCCTGAGGAAACTGCCTTTATGTTTTCTTGTTAGTCAGTGTGGTAAGACAGGAGTTTACTTTTGTGGCTGGTTTGGTATATCTTATAAAAGAATAACCACCAGTTTTGGGTTGTGTTTGCCCTATTTCTCAGCAGTTTGTCCTGAATTTGGCATCCTCAGTTGTGACCCACTAAGGCAGGGTTACAGGGACTGCTTGCAAGAGTAAGTGGTATTTATCTTGAGTAAGGGCTGATGATGAAATGGAAGACGAAATGTGACCAGTGAATTTGAAAAGCAAGAAAGACTGACTGTACTCAAGAAAATCAAAGGGTTATGAGGAAATGACATTTTATTTAACCTTAAACTAGAACAACTGAACCGTATTGTAAATGTCTTTGATTTTTATTGGGACTGTGTTAAAGTAGTCTAAAATTTAAGAAGAATTTAATGTTTTTCTGTTATTGTTTTAAAGTATATCTCTTGTATATGTGCTATATTTTTGTGTGTGCATATATCTTATATAGTCCATCTGCTCATACTAATAATGTCTGTGATATTGTCATTTTAAAAGTGAGATAAGAGTATTCTCAGTACTGAAAGACAAGCTAGTGATAACTTAATGCCCTTTCATTTAAAAATAGGGTCATGAAAAGTACAAACAGCAGCCACTATTGGCTGAATGATTATTCAACACAGTGCTAAGCTTGATGGGGTGGTATCAACTTGGTGAAAAAAAATCTTGTAATTCATACGGTTTTATTTTCTGTAACCGAGAACTCCTATAAAATAGCATTCAAAACCATTATGGCCAACATTCAATTATGTGAAGCCAAAATTTTAACAAGGAGCTCTCTCAAGATTTTTCTACTGCCAATTCCAGCCACACTGCCAACATTTTGTTGCTAGAGTAACAGGCAGTGGGGTTCAAATGCTGAATCCCCTATGGACTCCTGGAGATTCTGTTTGGGGGACCCCAGCACATCACATAGAATTATCCTTGTAGCTGCTGCCACAGTCATGACAATACTAGCTACATTTGCAATGAGGCCAGAGCAAGCAGCCAGCTCAGTGCCAGTATCAGAGCAGGCAGGAATTTTTAACAAGCTGAGCCAGGGTTGTTTTGGGTGATGCCACTAAAACATTCCCCTCCCTGATTTTTGTCTGCAAATATCATACCACTAAGCACAGGGCCAGCCTAATGATCCTGGGGAGAGGCAGTTGTATCTTTTGTGATACAACCCAAATTTTAAAAAGGCTCATTTCATATAAAAAATGTTCCAGGAGGGATTGTTGGGTCTTTTAAAAAATATTTATTTTGAAAGGTGGCTTTACTGAGAAGGGGTATGCAGGAGCTGCTTCCAGCTCATCTGTGTGCCATTGCTCAGTGGTTTCTGAAAACTCTAAGTATTCGTTAATCAATGCATATTAAAAAGAGAGACTCACAAAGAAACAATTATGAGTTCATCCTAAACAAACCTTTCTTCGTGATTTCACTTATCAGTTCTGATTAAAAGTAAACTACCATTTTGTGGGAGTGGGGTTGCTATTATTCAGATTATGAAATATTGCTTTCACTTTCCTCATTTATTAACTAAAGAGAAAACTGGGGAAGACAAAAATCAATAAATAATCACATCCACACGTAAAAATCTTTTGATTGCAGGTTTGCAATAACAGGCCATGTGATAATCCTATACTTAAAGCAGGAGATCATATTTCCAGTCCTAGATTTAGGGCAAAATTCATAGCTGGAGCAAGAAGATGAAACTCTCCCAGCCTTTTGGCTCTACTAGCCTGTGTAGACTAGGGAGCTATGTAAACTGAGCCACTGAACAATGATACATGATCGCACATCAGGAATGAGATGAATGGAATTCTGGAGGTCAGTTAAATCAGTCTTCTTGGCAGGAGGATAATCATGGTGAGATGTTAACAGAACACAGGAGTGTTCTATTCAAGAGGAAACAGAACTCTTACTTGAAGATGCAAACAAGAAACCCTGTTGCCAAAACCCTTGGATTTCATCATCCAGCTTGGGTTGCCTCTACCTAGAAGAGGTAAGAAATGTGGCATATAAGCTGGGAAATTTCACTACAGTAGGGGAAGTTTCAGAGATCAGCCGTGAAACTAGTGCAAGTTAAACATGAAATTAAATAAAATGAAATAAAGCTATGAAAGGAATCTAAAAAAGACAATGATATTCATACCGTCCACCAATATCCAGAAACAACGGAGTGCTTTAAAGAAGCCACGGACTTGACTCTCTGCCAGACCATTTCTCAGAATGTGCAATGCATTTCACTTTTATCTTAATTTCCTTGATCCTTTTAAAAATATGTATTTTTACCATAATGTGCCCCAGGCCATTATTTTGCACACATACTATGTTACAGTGTAATAACCCAGGGGGTAGATTTAATTTAGCTGTTCAATTTCTGTTTCAATTGTCACAATTCTATCAGTCTTAATTTGTATGTGTCCATTTTCCTTTGTAAAGAAAAACAATGATTACAAATAATTAGGACAAGCCCTCTAAGCCAAGCAAAGAAGGAGTATATTGTGATATCTAAATCTAGGTACTGATCATATGAGTGCCTCCCACATTTTTAAAGAAAAAAAGACAGGAACTATCTCACTCTTTTCCCTCCCTCCTAGCCTGTAGGAGAAATACAAGGTTAGCTTATAGTTTTGGTGTGGGTGTGTTTGTGTGTGATTAGAACTTATTGAGGGAAAGTTAAGTGGAAGAGAGACATTTTGCATTCTTCTCATTTTCAGACAGCAAGTTCCATAGTCTAGGTCCAGCTTCCATAAATATATGTCCCCAGTGTTCGTGGTACTGCTCTGCTGAGTGTCTTTGCTTGGTGGAAAAAAGCTGTAATGGGAAGTAATGGACATGGGGGAGAGGCTGGTTCCCAGACAGGTCACTTCAGAACAAGATGGAGTGGGGAGGCAGGCTGCAAGCAGCAGGTCCCAGTGAGTAAGAAAGAGTTGAGGATCTTCACAGTGGTGATAGAACGTTGGCGAGTGGAGAGAAGGGTCTATTTGGGGGTTGGAGGAGAGGGAAGGACCAGGAGCTAGTAGGAAAATAATTCATAGCAAATCTGTTCAAATTCAGTCCCTTAGGACAGTTCATATCAAGGACGACTTCTCTGGCAATGTAAGCGTTAAATGTTTTTATACACAATCCAGACAAATAAAATATGGAGAAATAGGACTAATGCCAAAGTCAATGCAAGGCACTGCTGGCCTTTAACTGTGGCATCAGACTTAACGCCAGACTCAAAGGGTAGTGGCTACAGTTCATTTTTTACCTCAACAAAAAGGGAGCATATGTGTTATTTTATATCCACTGTACAAGTTATAGTCTTTCAAATTAATTCTGAATGCATGCACATGATATTGTAAATAAAAACAACTGACACTACACTTTAGTTTAGTAATTTAAGTGTCACCATATTTACTCACACAAGGTTTGGCGGTTTAAAAGCTTTAGTCCTAAAGGATTATAAAATGAAATTGAAATTAATCACAGTTTATAAAATAAAACTTCATACATTATTTCCCTTTACCATCTGTCTAGCTTTTTTTTTCTTCAGCCGACCTGCCAGAGATTAATACTCTTAGGAGCAGCATATTTTGAGATTGTGATTATTGCTACAGAGGAGCAGTATATTGTGAATATATACAACACGCACATTACAGGTTAGTGTCACAGAAATGATAACATAATGTATCTACTGTGTGAGAAATGAGGAGCACAAACCATTTCTCTAGCAAATGGGATTTTAATCACCTAACTTAATAGCAAGTGTACTACAAAGACCTTGTGAAAGAGGGGTTTGGGATTTGATATATTAATGTCATTTGATAGTTTTGGCCTATAGTCACCAGCTTGAATTCCTTCATCTGTATTTCATGGATGGTCTGAACTATGCCCTCAAAATTAGTGGGTACATATATTGTGAGTAGACAAATTTAGGGGGTTTCTGAGTACAAAATCACTGACAGAGCTATTTTCACCTGTGCAATCAAAGAGGGTCTACTGAAAATTCATTTCTTCGTATCGAGCCTGTAAAATAGTTAGCATGCCTTCTGCACACAAGGAACGTCCTTAAAAATCCAAATAATCAGTCTCAACTTTACTATAACAAGAAAGTCTAAATAGCTTTGGGACCTGCCTACATGAGAGACTGCTTCTCTCCCTGTGGACCTTGATGCCGCTGGAGTTGGTGGAAGCCCTCGAGGTATAAAAGAGAAGGAGTTCATGGCAGGATATTCTTCATGAGCAGCCCTCTCAATTTTGAAACTTACTTTCCTGTTGGGAACTTCATCTGCTGATCTACAAGGGAAACTAGGCTAAAAACTAGGCTTATCCATAGAATAATAAGATTGGAATGGACCTCGACGGGTCATCTAGTCCAGTCCCCTACACTCATGGCAGGACTAAGTATTATCTAGACCATCCCTGACAGGTGTTTGTCTAACCTGCTCTTAAAAATCTCCAATGATGGAGATTCCACAACCTCCCTAGGCAATTTATTCCAGTGCTTATTCCATGCTGGAGGGAAGGATAAAGGTAAAGACAGTCATTTGTGGGTGAGGTGGTCTTGTTTGGGCTTGGATTTATCAGTGGTTGGTTATTTTCTGGTTTGGGGTGAAGAAAAGCTGCTGACTTTGTTTAGTTTATCCGATTGCATCTCTAACTGACAGAAAGGCATCAAGAGCTTGGGAAAAGCACTTCTTTTAGATATATATTAAAATAAATGGGAGATTCACAAACTTATTCATACTACTCACCAGTGCCCAGACATAATGTAATGCACTAAGAGAGCAACTGAAAGGTCACCCAGGAGAACCTTCCCACAAATCATGTGATACACTAAAACAGACTCTGACAGAAACAGACTCTGATTTATTCCTTGACTGCTGCCTTTCTGTTTTGGCTAACAGCACAAATAGTTAGTCATATAAATCTGAATCTCACAAGGGAGGAAAGGACAGTCAGAATCCTTACATTCCTCTTCTACGTTGCCAGATGTTTGACTTCTTCTGACTGAAACCTATTCTACTCACAACATACATTTACAATCCTACATTTTGTCTGGATCCTGATACTTTTGAAGCCATGGAAAAAATGCCCATGTACTTCAACACACAGAGGGTCAGGCTCAAGATGATCAAGCTGATGAAACAGCCCAGATGAAACTCTTACTGGTAATATATTTTCATAACATTTTGGGTATTCATTTTTGTCATTTTTACACAGTCCTAGTTAGGACAAATTATGTTACATCTCTTTTGAATTTAAGCAATTAATATATTATTTAGATTAGATAATATAATATCTTTATCATCAAGCTGGCTATAGTAAAGACCACTTCCTCAGGTAATCATGGCCACTCCTACTTTTACACCAAGGGAATATTTTCTATTGAGATGCTGCTCTCCTGGTTCTGTCTTCACGTGTGCTATAATCAAAGATGAAAGCTAAGTTGCTTTTAGGTCTATTTCAAACCACTGGGTAGTGAAAATCTTATAAAGTGTTTGAACATTATTGCTGGCAGAATAAAATAACAATAATTAATCACTACCTGTTAATTCAGCTAGGGAGATTCCCCAAGTGCTTCACCTGAGTAAAAGAGATGCTTCTGAGCTCAAGTTTTGTACTATGAAATGCAGAGCTGTGGCATGCTGTTGCCTCTGCAAGAAACTCGAAGAGCCATTAGAATGATCAGTACTGAACACAAAAGTCTACAGTGTGGCATGCTAAGGCAATTAGGATGCCTGCAGTGTGACACACAAACCCCTGCACCACTTACTGAAGGATGCAATTATGAATCTCATTTGATTTATTTTTTTTAAAAAGGATAGCAAATTAACCAATGAATAAAACTTCAGAAAAAAGTTAGCAACCAAAACCATAACTATCTGTCCACAGCTACTAGACCAGGTTGGCACAGCATCAATATTTAAGTAAGATAAATGATGCAACACCACATTAATGAAGTTTCTTAAATAACTTAAATAACTTCTTTCCAGTAAGTATAGCAATATGTGCAACCACTCACTAAAATGGCCATAGAATAAATACATTTCTGCCACAGAAATTGCTTTCTTCTTCCTAACTTCCCCAACCTTGACATTTCTCCAAACCCTGGGGTTGGTAGTGAAAGCCAATGAGCACTCCTGCAAGATGCTGAGCACCCTCAATTCTCATTAGCTAAAATGGAAGTTGAATACGCTCAACACAAGGTAGGACTCAGCCCCATTTTATCCCCAATTAATAAATGTAACCCCCATTCCAATAAAAAGAAATCGTGTAACTAAGACAGCTGCACCAATTTATCACCATAGTCATTTGCTTATATGTTATATCCCCATCCACCAATCTTCATCTCCTTATATCTTTTAGGCCTCTATCCTGTAATGAGCTCTGCATGGATGGACGCCTGTGCTGTGAGAAGCCCCGCATAGATACAGAGCAACTTGCAGGATACAGGACTTTGATTGTAAGCCCTCCAGGGCAAGGACTGTCTATCTGTATTTGTACAGCACCCAGCACAATGAGGGGCCGGTCCTAACTGGAGCCTCTGGGCACTGCACTAACATGAATGTTTAACAACAACAAGAACAGAAAATCCACACAAAAAACCACCAACCCCCCAACCTTTTCCATTCCACTCGAGAATGCCAATATTTATACATTTCCTCAAATACTCGTGGCTATTTTCCTTTTACAAGTTTCAAAGTGATTCAACACTCATTTCTCATTTCTGCCACATGAGCAGCACTTGCATCAACTTGCCTTAGGTTACTTGAACTTCTCTGTTTTATCTGGCTTTGGAAGCAAATTGCTTTTGGCTTTACCCATCACATTTATCCTTATTTTAAAATAAGAAGCTTTAAAAGAAATAGTCATAATAGTATAATCCAGAATGATGGCACCAAATGAAACAAAATCATGCAAACCCCTAGCACTTGTGAAGGTGCAGCATTAGCATGTGAGTTCAAGTTTGCAGAAAAATATAACTGCAAGCAATATAGCACAACTCCATGCAGTGCAGCTGGGATGCAACTCTCTGCAATAATAAGATATTATAACACAAAAACTGTTATTAATACAATTATTTAGGTCAAAATCTTGCTTGTGCCTATACACATGTGCAATGAGGGGGAAGGTATAATAGGAAGAGAGCAAAACCAGTATTCAAGTTCTGTTCCCTCCCCGTGTTGTTGCTTCGGCTATCCTTGTGTTTCCCTGTATTGTAAGCTCCTCTGGGCAGGGAATCCATCTTTATTTCTTCTTTAAAACGTCATATTTACTTATGGTACTATACACTAACAGTGGCACCTTGCCATGGTGCACAAAAATGTACTACCAGATATATGATGCTAATGTAGGGTTACCATATTTTGAGTGTCCAAAAAGAGGACACTCTACAGGGCCCCGGCCCAGCCCCCAGCCCCGCCCACGGCCCCGCCCCAACTCCACCCCTTCCCCCAAAGTCCCCGCCCCAACTCCGCCCCCTCCCCTGCTTCCCGCGAACATTTGATTCGCGGGAAGCCTGAAGCAGGAAGCAGGTAAGCTGCGGGGGTGGGGTGGGGGGAGGGAGGAGGCGCGGCCCACTCTGGCCCCCTCCGGCAGCCGGCCCCGGCCTCTCCAGCCTGGCTCGGCTCGGGCCCTGGGGTGCCGGCCCCGGGCCAGCCCGCGGCCCAGCACCCCCGGCCCAGCGCACCCCCGGCCCCCGGCGTGCCCCCCGGCCGCCCAGCACTGCCGGCGGCCCGGCACACCGGCCCCCCAGCACCGCCGGCCCTCGGCAGCCCGGACGGGGATTTGAGTCCCAAAAAGCCGGACATGTCCGGGAAAATCCGGACGTATGGTAACCCTATGCTAATGCAATGCGACCTGCATGACATGACCTATGAGGAAAGATTGAAAAAATTGGATTTGTTTAGTCTGGAGAAGAGAAGACTGAGAGGGGACATAACAGTTTTCAAGTAAATAAAAGGTTGTTACAAGGAGGAGGGAGAAAAATTGCTCTCCTTAGCCTGTGAGGATAGGATAAGAAGCAATGGGCTTAAATTGCAGCAAGGGTTGTTTAACTTCCTAACTGTCAAGGTAGTTAAGTATTGGAAAAAATTGCCTAGGAAGGTTGTGGAATCTCAATCATTGGAGATTTTTAAGAGCTGGTTAAATAAACACCAGTTGGAGTGCTTAAGGGACAAAGTGGCATGGTTATTCTACCACTCTTATTAAGACTGAGTAATTCATTGTCTTCAAATTTCAAAACTGAGTCCAGATTGCTTGTAAGGTTTTTGAATCTTAGAAATATTTTCAAAGAACCTGAGATGAGTTTCAACATTTTACAGAAACCTAAAATGCTGCAAGTTTTGTGCTTGTTTTGGCTTTTATTGCCAACATTTTTTATGCCTCTAACTGAAAGCACTATGATGGCTAAAAGTGTCCTTGACAGTTTGTGTGGGGAAGGCACAAACAGCACAGTTGTGTCCTTCCAAAGATGAAGACTGGGAGAAACTAGTCTTCTCAGTTTTCTTCACAAAATCCTGGCAAGAACTGATGGAAGAGTCCAATTACTTGGTTGTTTTCCAGTGGCTTTTCCCCCCCTCAAATGAATTTGCAAAGCCAGACAAGTGGCTGTAATGCAATTCAAGCCCATAGAATGAGAGATAAAGGTCATATTTGCATGAGAAAATTGAGTTAGGTGAGAAAAATGATGAGGCCAGGACAAATGAATGACTATATCTGCACCATACACCTTTGGGTAGTGCAATGGATGGAGGTGACTCCTTTCTAACCATTGCCACAGATGTGCATGTTAAAGATATTTAAAATAACAAAATCTGTTAAAATCAAGTCACTCCAACAGAGCACCTTTGTGGCAAATGTTTTGTTTGCCAGCATTCTCTTTAGAAACCAGGATGGTTATTGGTTATATAGCAATGAACAGATACTTGTTTACAGTGTGTTTTCAGCCAAAGGGTCTCCCCCACCCCTTTTTCTTTTTCTTTTAAGATTCCTTGAAATACACATGAAAATAAGATTAGTAAAGACAAATGGTACTAATTCCACAAGCAGTCCACTTGCCAGACTCCCAAACTGGACTATATTAATCAAAACTAAATGGTCTCATATTTGGTTCATAATGAATTCACTCTGTACATTTAATAAATCCCTCCATGGCCATATTAACATTAGTCCTTCTGCAGGATACAGTGGATAAATACCTCTTTTAGTCTGGAGACACTCACTTTCCAAATTGCACAAGAAAATCAGGCTGCAAGTGAGCATAAAGTTCTGTCAGTTATTTAATCTACCAGATAGCAATAAGAAAATCCTCCCATGTTAATGAGAAAAATCCTAAAACAGAAAGATATTTCTTACTGTTCAAAGAGGGGAGGAAAAAAACTGTAATACCTATAGAGTTTGATAGATATTAGAATTATTTCAGTGATCCTCTTATCTCTCATCCTGCATATGGACCATTTAATGAAAAACAAAAATCTTCCTCGTACTAAGGTTACAAAAAAATGAACAACTTCTTAGTAAGAGAATACTTAAAGTAAGTAGTAAGTAAGTGCTCTGATCATGTAATTTGGGTTTTTCCAACCAGGACCTTAGAAATTGCCCCAGTTTTATTAAAAATGAGTTTTCTACTTCCCAGATAGCATTCTTATTTTAATTAATTTCTTGAAATTCAGTAATTGTTAGATTCATGAAACCTTGAATTTATTGGCACTAATTTTATCCAAACCTGCTGTGCAAGCAAACTCTATGCAAAAGGATCATTTTATAGTTCAACCTAGGAACATCAGTACTGAATTATAATACTTTCCAGCCAGTCATGACAAATTGTGTGGCATGGTCAGGGCTGCCCAGAAGATTCAGGGGTCCTGGGGCAAAGCAATTTCAGGGGCCCTTTCCATAAAAAAAAGTTGCAATACTATAGAATACTATATTCTCATGGGGGCCCCTGTGGGGCCCGGGGCCTGGGGCAAATTGCCCCACTTGCCCTCCTTCTGGGCGGCCCTGGGCATGGTTTCATGATCTGGAGCTGCATTCTTTCAGAGTAAATTTCAGACTGATCTGATTCCCACTAGCATGAGAGGCTAAGTTAGGATGCTGAATTTGACTGCTTTGATTTTGTACCTTGAGCATGGGTTGGGCGATTTGGGGATTAATTTGCTCTGAAAGTCTGCTTAAAACAAACATGCTTTTTTACAGGCATTCATGCATTAACTCTAAATTCCCTTCCCCTAGCATCCCCTCAACTCCTGCCCATCCATTTTCTTCTGATTTTGATTCTTTCATCACAATCTCACATCCTTAACCTCAGAGACTTCAGCTTCCATGTTGATGTTCCATCCAACCCTTGAGATTTCCAGCTTCTTGTTCTCGCCTTCTCATTTGACCTTCAACCCTAGATCAACACTTGCATTCATGAAAATGGCCACTTACTGAAACTTGTCTTCACAGAACATTGTTCTTTCATTCATTTCTGTATATCTAATTTTACTTTCTCCAGTTACCACCTCATCTGCTTAAGCATCTCTTGCTCCTTGTATTCAGTGTCCACCCAATCCCTACGTGCCTCCAATCCATCACTATCTATGACTTCTTCATGACTCTAGGCCTTCCTCTCCCAGCAGGCTCCTCCATAGACTAATTGTTGATTCACTCTACTCCACTCCACTCTCTCCATAACCCTTTAGTCTTGTGCCTCTCTCTTCCATTATGAAATCCACACCATTATGCCTCAAGTTGAGCTCACACTCAATATCCACTTTCAATTCCCATGCCCACGCACTCTTCCATCATGACATATATGTTTTCTCAGCCATCAGTCCTGCCATCTTCCTGGTCAAACAGCACTACTTCTTCTCCATTCCGGTTGATATCCATGCCCACAATCCCAACTGCCTATGATTCCCTCCCTAAAATTTCCTTTGGTGGTGGGAATGGGGGTATCCACACCAGACCATGATTTGAGATTGATTCTCTTCTCTGGCACTTACAGAGTCCCTTTTCTGCTTATGGTATACAAGAGTTTCTCCAAACAAAGAAAAAAAATTCTCCCCAGGGACAAGGAGAATCAAAGTTTAAAAAGGTGTTCAGTCTCCTGGTCACCCTGTGAGGCTTAGTTTAATCTGTAGGTTTAAGTGTCCTTGATCAGGGCTATAGTCCAACTCTAGGCCCCCTCCTTTTGGTAACCTCACTCTGTACCTGGTCCCTACAGTCTCAGGGGCAGTGGGGTCTTCAACTGTCTTCCTCTCTGTTGATCAATCCCTGTAGCCAGCTGTTTCCAAGGCCCAGGAGTCTCCTAGTCGCTACCCTTTTCTGTGGCAGGCTTTCCCCTTGTAAGCTTCCTCCATCCAGCCAGAGCAAGTCTAGCAGGCAAGTCAGGATAGTGCTACCTATTGAGATCCAGGTATATCTGATTAGTGCTAGCTCAGCCCAGAAGAGCTCGTGTGCGTCCTCTCTACTAAGGTGAGGGTGTGCCCCCTCACACTCCCTCCTATATAATCCTGCAGGTTCCTCTATCTATGGGCAAGATCTTGCTGACCTCTTTCACAGATAAGATGAACAAGATCTGATGGGTGCTTTTTTAAAGCACCTTCTTTTAACTATTTTTTTCATATTTGAATTTCCTGTGATATGCCTTGGAATGCAAAATACCCTTTCTCCCCTCTTTTAAATCTGCATGTTCATTAGATCAGTGGCTCTCAAACTTTTTTACTGGTGACCCCTTTCACATAACAAGTCTCTGAGTGTGATCCCCCCTTATAAAATAAAAACACTTTAAAAAATATATTTAACACCATTATAAATGCTGGAGGCAAAGGGGGGTTTGGAGTTGTCATAACTATGAAGGGAAGGGTAACAGCTCTCTGTGTACAGAGACTCCAAATCCTTTTACCTGTAAAGGGTTAAGAGGCTCGGGTAACCTGGCTGACGCCTGACCCGAAGGACCAATAAGGAGACAAGATACTTTCAAATCTTGGGGGGGGAAAGGTTTGTGTGTGTGCTCTTTGTTTTAGGGGTGGTTCGCTCTTGGGACTGAGAGGGACCAGACATCAATCCAGGTTCTCCCCATCTTTCTAAACAAGTCTCTCCTATTTCAAACTAGTAAGTAAAAAGACAGCAAGGCGTCTTAGATTTACTTTGTTTTCTCAACTTGTAAATGTACCTTTTTACCAGAGTGTGTATCTTTGTTTGCTGTACTTTGAACCTAAGACAGAGGGGGGTCCTCTGAGCTCTTTAAGTTTGATTACCCTGTAAAGCTATTTTCCATACTGATTTTACAGAGATGATTTTTACCTTTTTCTTTAATTAAAAGCCTTCTTTTTTAAGAACCAGATTGATTTCTCCTTGTTTTAAGATCCAAGGGGGTTTGGATCTGTATTCACCAGGAATTGGTGAAAGGAGGGTGGAGGAAGGAGGGGGGATGGTTAATTTCTCCTTGTTTTAAGATCCAAGGGGGTTTGGATCTGTGTTCACCAGGGAATTGGTGAAAGGTTTCTCAAGGCTTCCCAGGGAGGGAATTCTTGTGATGGTGGCAGCGGACCAAAGCTAAGCTGGTAGATAAGCTTAGAAGTTTTCATGCAGGCCCCTACATTTGAACCCTAAAGTTCAAAGTGGGGATCCAGCCTTGACAGGAGTGGAGGCTGACAGCTTGCGAACCCCCCATGTAATAACCTCGCGACCCCCTGAGGGGTCCCAACCCCCAGTTTGAGAACCCCTGCATTAGACTATATCTCTTGCATTGCATTAATTTGTGGCTCGCTGAGCTGCATCTGATAAAATCTGCTTCAAATATTGCGATTCTCTCCCTCAAAAAAATTGCCAAATATAGCAGCAACACATATTACTCTAGTTGTGTTAATTTTATTCATTTTAACAGCCTAAATGTTACAGCCTAACTGGAACATTTGTTTACCAAGTCCCTGATGTCCCTTTTTCCTCTTATTTTTACTAAGCAATATATCTGTACAACTCTCCCCCGATCCCACCCTGCAATACACACATGCACATACACACAGACAAAACCTTTAACAGGCACAGTGAAGTCTAGTCAGAGACAAATTAGACTGATGTCCATTGCCTTCAAGAGAACAAGATCCAGGAATACTTGACAGGAAGTGTGCTCAGGGTATGTCTACACTGGAAACTTCAAAGCGTTGCCGTGGGAACGGTCCCATGGCAGCGCTTTGAAGTGCGAGTGTGGTCGGGCGCGAGCGCTAGGAGAGAGCTCTCCCGGCACTCCTGGTAATCCAGCTCCACAAGGGGATTAGTTCCGAGCGCTGCGCTCCCAGCGCTCGGATCCTTCTACACCAGCAAGTTAGAGCACTATAAAATGTAAGTGTAGACGAGCCCTCAGACTCAGTGGTTAAGTATTGCTGCAGGTCTGTCTCCTGCAAATTCTACAGCCATAGGAATGAGGATGATGAGTTGCTATCGGTTTTTCTAATTGACATGTCCACAAAACACAAACCATCATTGCAACCCCCAGGTATGTTGAAGTCAGTGATTCATAGTCCTGATGGGTACGGCTGTAATACAGTCTTAGCATTAAGACAGAGGATTGAATGAGTCACTGACAAACTAAATTTCCAACTCCCTCCCTGAAAGTCCAGGTTCAAAGACACTGGCAGTAGGGCACTGTGGAGGAGGATTGCTTCGCACTATACTTAGCACTAACAATCACATATAACTTTTCTGGGGGAGGGGGGAAAAAGCCACATTGATAGACCTCAGATATATTCACTCCTCCTCTTCACAGGGATAATCCTTCCAGTAATGTGTAGATGCAGGGGACTGGGACGGGGACGGGGGTTGGGGGGGGTGGAGTAAAAGAGAAGAAAGAATGAGGAAATACCAGAGGTCTTACCCAAAATAGATTTTTTTCAATTAATGTATAAGAGGTGTATGTTACTACTGTGTGCATCAGGTTGAAGACAAATGGTGCACAACGTACAGCCACTAGGTCACATGATGAAACCCTTGTCCCTAAGACTTGGAAGGAAGATTAAAATATAGCCTTATTAAAATTAGACTAAGAAATTAGATGGATACGTGGGCACTGTGCAGGCGAGGTGCACCAGTACATGTGAGTTGCACAACCATATAGTAAACTGAGAAACCATGAGATAGAATCTTCCCTGACCATTAATCCACTTCTTCTGGGTCTTTCAAAACCCAGCATTCCGCAGGATTAGCAACATTAACTCCTGGACCACTGACAGATTCTGCTGCGGGGGGGTGTGTTCGTGCGCGCGTAACATTTTGACATTGTTAGGTATTGAAAATGCCATTTAGAGATGTTTTAGACACTTCTAACATGTATGAGGTACAATTTGATTCTACCTCTGAGACCTGTATATTTGGATTCATGGTACTACACGTATCTGGCCTAAAAAGATGTGTAAAATATTCCTAAAGTAGTTTCTGTGGCATATATAGAAGGTATGATGGTGTGGTGTGATATTAAAGCTTAACTGGCAGTCATTTGCAATGACTGATAAATTATTCATGACTTTGCCACTTGTCAGTAATGTGGCGTATTCCAAACTCATTCTGATAAAACCTTTATACCACCCCATGAGGTATTCCCTTTATTATGTGCATGTATTGAGTGACCTGGGGTAATAAGACTAAGACATTTTAAGTAGAACCTTATCAAATATGAAGTATAGGCTATTTCTGAAAACAGTAGCATGCATTCTCAGATATGTTACCTTATGTTTACCCAGTTAAGTAATAAAATCATATATTGAAAGAGCTTTTATTGTGTCAGAACAGAATTCACTTCCCACACATCACTGTTATCCTGAGGGTTCTATTTGAATGCTAATAGCTGATGATTTTAAGAATCAGGTCAAAATTTCTTCTCTTCCTAAAAAAGCCTGGCATTCTTGTGCTAAAGAAAAGTTAACAAAGCTGTGAAGCATGATATAAGAAAGAAAGACAGAGAACACAATTAAAATGGAAAACAAAGCTTCAAATAGCTGATTCCAATGCGTAACATTTAACTGTCCTTTAAGAAAAGAATAGTGTGTCTGGAAAATGAATTCTATTGTGGTCTTAATTAACAGACTAGGAAAGTCTTCCTATTGACAGAAAGATATGTCCTAAATCATAACAGTGCAGGCTTTTGCTCTACAGCATGATGTACAAAAGAGCTATACAATATCTTTACCTGGAAACATGGATTTTATGCCTTTGGTATGTTTGATGTTTCTAGTTCACTTGTTCTTGCAGTTATTACTTTATAGCATTAGTCCAAGCAGTTATTACTTTCTTTGTTACACTGATGGGGAATTTTGCCACAAATTTTAAGCTAAAGGAGGAAGCTCAGGAGCCAGATACAGTAGACACCAGGTTCACTTCCTCCCCTATTCTATTTGTTAATTCACACCATAGCATTTACATGTAACAAACACACAACCAATTCAGCAATATTTATTTCATAGCTTTTTAACAGTTTGTGGGGGAAACTATTTATGACTTAAAGAGCTCAGAAATATCCATTAATTTTGCCAGTAGATAAAATGAATAAAGCAACTTTCCTAAAATAACTATGGGAAACATCACTATGGGAAACTCACTATGAGCCTGATCCAGTGTTCATTGGAGTCCCATTAACTTCAGTGGACATAAAATTGACACCCAAATGTTTTGATTTTTTTTTCCTATGCAAAACGTATTTTAAGACTGTCACTGAGGGAATTACACTGGCCATGAAGATGAACAGATGCCAATGATGTCAATATTGTTGAAGAAGGAAAAGCTGACAGAGCAAATTAATTCACTGACTTTGCAAGAATGAATTTGGTCCAATGTGTTTAAAACACCAAGGCTCTGATCCTCTACACTTTCTTAGACATCTGCATAACTTTACTTATGTGAGTAATGTTGAAGTCAACTGGTACACCTGAATATGAGTAATATTACTAATTTACAGTTTTGCCAAAAACCATGAGACTTTATAAATAAAATTGTGGGGTTCTATGTATTTGCCTTCTGGATTTTGAGCACTTTTAGGTTAATATTTTCTCCATGACAATCAAGGCAAGAAACTTGCTTAAAAAATAATAATAATAATAATAATAAAAAAAAAAGAATGAAAGCTGAGACACTGTGACGGGCTCCCTGTGACCGGTGCCACCTGGACCTGGGGTACCACTGAGCCTCCCTGACCCCCCAGCCGGGGTTCCCTCTCACACTGTACTGCTGTGACAAGCTGCAAAGCCCTCTCCAGAATGGACTTTCACCAGTATACCTACAGGTAGGGACACACCCAGCTGCAGTTACATGCAGGCTCTCTGACCAGCCCCTGCATGGGAAGGCTACAGCTAGCGCAACTACCAGCTCCTAGGCATGCACCCCCTCTGGAGTATAAACCCAAAATTATACTGTCTTACGCTACACAGGGAACTCATCACATGTCCTTGTAGAGTCATAGCAGCCATCACTCACTGGCTGTGTGGAGCATTCAGAGGAAAGCTCACCAGGTGGGAGATAAGCTTCTCCTAAGGCCTATTGTTTTTTCCTAATGGCTCATCCTTGCCCTGAATAGGCCCTTCCCCACCCAGCTATCTAGAATGAATGCATCTTGTCTAGTGGGCGTTACCCAGGTGTAACTACATTTGAAATACAGATATATAGTCAATATTCACAACTTTAGATACAAAAATGATACATGCATACAAATAGGATAATCATGTTCAGAAAATCATAACCTTTTCAATGACATCTCACATGACCCTTCTTGCATAAAATACATTATAATTATGTCATAGTCATATTGTAACAATATCACTGTGAAGAATAAATATGAGGTGCAGTGCCACAGTGCCCTTAGGGTTCATATTTTCTCCATGACCATCAAGGCAAGAAACTTGCTTAAAAAAAAAAGAATGAAAGCTGCGACTCTCATGTGACCACAGGATTCCAGGAACCGAGGACTGAAGAGCTACACCAGTCCAGCAAAAACATCAGAAGGCACAAATGCAGGGGGAAACCATCCAGCACTATGCACATTCGGGTGTGTAGCAGGGCCGTCCTTATCCAGTACGCAGTACCTTAAAGTACACAGCTGCGTACTGAATAAGGACGGCCCTGCTACCAAATTTCCTGGTGCCCTGCGCAGCTGCGTGCTGCTCCAGCCCCTGCCCCGCCTCTTCCCGAGGGCCCCCTCCCCTGCTCCGCCCCACCCCTGCCTCTTCCCTCCCCTGCTCCGCCCCAACCCCGCCTCTTCCTGCCCCTGAGGACTGCAGCAGGGCCGGGCCTCCACTCACCAGCGGTGGGAAGTGCAGCGACACGGCCCCAGCTGCGCCGCCAGTGAGTGCTGGGAGGCGGTTCCGCCCTGCCCCCCAAGCCAGCCCCAGAATAGCTAGGGACGGCCCTGGTGTGTTGCATATACTCCCCTGCATGGCCGGAGAGCTCTTATAGCTAGTGGGGAGAAGCACAGAGCCAGAACCACTGTGCCTTTGGGATGGGAAATGCCTTCAGGATGAAGCAGAGAACAATCCCTACATTCAGGAGAGCATGAGGCTGAAACCTTGCCCTTCTCCCTGCATGTGGAATGCAGTCTGGGCAGGCTTTGGGCGCCTGACATGTTTAATGTACAGGACGAAATCTGGCATGGTGTTGAGTATTGTGGTTCTTATCTAGCAAAGCATTTAAGCATGTGCTTAACTTTAAGCATCTGAGGAGTCCCACTGAAGTGAGGGCTGACCACTATTTGGCCCTGTATACCAGGAACATCCTTCACCACACTATACGTAGTTACCCAAGCACCACAAAATATTTTTAAGCATTATGTATACTAGACAACAGTATTTCAGTCTTTTCTCCTGTTAAAATCCTTGTCATCTCTAAAGGATGTAGCCAATTCTCCACTATCAGGCTAATAATGGCAAAGCACATTCACTAAACGCACTGCCCCCCTCTCTCTGTCTGCCTCTGCTTTCTGATTACTGTCTGACCAGTTAATTTCTGAACCTTTTCAAATGGCACTAATCAGGAATTAAAGCTAGCATCAGCTTTGCAAGGCACAGATTCCTGCCCCAACTGGTTAGAGGGGATTTTTAAAATAGGCAATTCTTGGCCCTCCCTGATTATCCACAGACAAGCTCATAATCCAGCCGATGGTATTTAAGAAGTCAAGCAGTGAAATAAACAATGTTGATTATAATCAACTGTTCTTTTATTTTCAAGAGATAAGTAGAAAATTTCAGTGTTGCAATCTTGTGCCATCTGGTTTTTGTTTTTGGATAGAAGGGGGAAATGGAGTTGGGTGAACACAGAGGGGAAAAATCACATTGAGACTGTCCTTTAAACTAGCCAGTACATCTTATCTCCAGCAATCTTCTTCTCTCCCCCCCCCCCCCCCCCCCCAACTCAATCAAGAATTTCAGACAGGATTACTGTGATTAAAATGTTGCCTAAAGTGCTTTTTCAGTTCTAAACAGGTAAGTGTTTAGGAAAAAAATGATTGTTGTTACGCAGACTTGACCTGGAAAAATCTCCTTTTTAGATGGCCTTTTCCAGGTGAAGAAACTGAGAAGAAACAGTCCTAATCAGCAACAAATGTACCACAAAGTAAGAAAAATGTTATGCCACCTCCAACAGATCTGTGGCTAGTCTGGATACATTAACATTTTATAGTCAATTTTCCCTTTAAATAGATCAGTGTTCTATACTAAGGAAAAGTACTATTTTAAACATTTCTTTCCTGGAGGAACAGAAGCACAAGTGTAAACAAAGAAATAAAAATGCAACAATCCTTCTGCTGAATCCTGCAGTGCCTAATGTGTAACAATTTATTGCTACTATGATAGATTTAGAATGACAGGTACTGACTCCAATCTATCAGTTGACTGGGGGAGACTGGCATATCTCTACTGAGAATGAAGTATCTGACATTGGGTAAGAATAGAAATTAACCACTAATTAATATAGATTTCAAATATTTTAAATACATTTACCCATTTCAAATTAACTGTTGCAAATGAAGTGCTGCTGCTTTCAAAGGCTATCATCTTGGGCCTGATTCTCCACTGCATTGTGCCTTGTTCACCCCTGCACAAAGTGGACATGATGTATACATATACAATACTACTAGGGTTTGCAACCATTCAGCACAGTATAAATGTCTAAACAAGGTGAATGGCAGCAGGACCGGCTCTAGGCACCAGCAAAGCAAGCAGGTGCTTGGGGCGGCATATGTCCAGGGGCGGCATTCCGGGCCGAAGTCACAGGAGGATTAGCCCAGCCTGACCTCACTACAACGCTCCTGGGCTGAGGGAGGCCGGCAGAAGCTTCAGCTACATCTGTGCCCCGGGACTCAGCGAGGAACTGGCCGGTGGGGCGAGCACAAAGGGGGATAATCCCCTTCCGTCGAGCATTTAGGGCCTTGTCCCGCCCCAGCGCTAGCGGTGCGCTCCACCCGCAGGGCCGGGCCCCTCCGCGGGCAGATCCCGTGATCCACCGCCGGGTGGGCTGCACTGGGCCAAAGAGCCTTAAGTTTTTCTCCCTACTCTTTCCCCTTTCTAGCGCCCGAGGTGCTTTGGTGTGCTCCAGTAACCCAGGATCAATCACTGCTGCCTTTTCATCTTGCAACGTCAGACGCATTTCACAATAATAAATGTACGTTTAAACACATAAAGTCTCACTCTGTGATATGCTCACCGAAAACATTAAAATCCTATATTACTCTTCTACTGGCCAGTGAGTCTTTCCATACAACCCTGCATCTTCTCTCCAGTTTCCTAAATAATAGGAACAAAACAAAACAAACAAACAAACAAACAAAAAAACCATTGCAAAGTGCAAATATGTAAAAGCCACACACAAAAAAGGGAGGGGGGGGGATTTTTTTTTGCTTGGGGCAGCAAAAAACCTAGACCCGGCCCTGAATGGCAGTATTGAATCAGGCCCATTATTTGAAAAAATGTGGATGGATTTATGATACATATGCATACTTTTCACAATACAGGTGCATTTTGCTAGATGTACAGTATCATGACCTGAACATTCTGGATCAGAATGGTCCTAGGAAGACACCAGAGAGAAGAGATAACCTGATGTGTTTTTGTGGGAATTTTATTTTCCTTTGTGAAACTTGGCATCTTTCCTATGTAGACATATTGCAGATCATTTTCCAGATCCCATAAAGTAAATTCCTACAATCCAAGTATGATTGCCATGCTTTTCAGCTAGTTACTCTGTATCGTAGTTTGCAAACTGATATGCATGCACTGAACAAGATAAGATATGTAATTGAGCTCATTTTTGTAGGCGACATGGTAAATTGCTATTTCCAAAGGACAAGCTCCAAAAATAGCTGAAATCTGATGCAGATAGCATACAGCAAAAGTGTTCTGAGTGATAGGGACTGAGTGCTGCGGTCAGATCTATAATCTTTACTTTAATTCATATGAGCAAGGAGTTTAAATAATCTCAATTGTATAAATTAGGACTACCCAAATTGTCCCATCTGGGCAATTCTGCACGATCTTGGAGAGGGAAGGCAATAAAAGAAGACTGTCTTGCACAAGATAGGAAGACAGAGCCAAAGTTTAACTGAAAATAGAAATAAATTAGCCAAAGCACAATATGTTCCTAATGTCATTCTACGGTACCATGAGTTAGCCCTTTCAAATAACCAGCATACCAAAATCAGATTTCATGCATACTTAAATCTTGGGTATGACTTCTGTTATCTTCTAGGCCCTGATTCAAAGCCTATTGAACTCAATGGGAAAACTGTCATTGATTTCAATAAGATTTGGATCAGGCCCCAACACAGATTCTTATACTGCACTCATCACACTGGTGTCTGAATCCTTGAGCCTGCCTACTCCTCCCCTGAGATCAGCCTCTTTCCTACAGCCTTAAGACTACCAGAGTTTTAATCATTTCTGATCAGCTTATCAACAAACTGGGCTACCTCCTCAAATCTCATTTCTAATCCCATATCACTTTTTAGAAATCCAGGATGGTTTAGGTGGTTATTAACATCTCTTTGGGGATTATTCCATTTTAATTGTTGATATACTGGATAATGTATTTGTGATATAATCAGTAAGAAATAAAAAATAAATCCCAAATGTTTAAATGTCTAAAGCATTGACAATTTCATTATGAGAGTTGGCAGGCATTAGGTGTCAGAACTGACAGTTAAAGATAGCTACTGGGTACATTCAAGTGCTTCATACCAATTTTTAAAATAAAATATTGTATGTGGTTCATTTATATTACTCATAGAATTATTTGAGGATTTTTCCTAGAGAAATTCTATTGTTTACCACATGGTTTAGGTTTGTAAGAAATATTTTCAAACAGTTTTCTAAACAATTTAATTTCTAAGGTATATTTTACACAGCGGAATCATAAGTACTGACTAAATACTCGGTGGGACTTGTTACAAGACTAAATATACAGAAAAATAAGGAGTTGCTCTTTATTTTTCAGTTTATCTGTACTGAACGAGAACTCCAGGTGCCTTCCGAATCTCAAGAATAAACAATTAGAAACTCAAAACAAAACAAAATCCAGAAAATATTTCTGTTCACTCAATGTCAAATTAGTAATTTCCATTTAAAAGACTTTTGCCACACACAAAAAGAAACACACCTAATTCGGACATACCATATGCAACATAATACCATAATACCCCTCCTACGTTTATCACAACCCAGTGCAGTTAGATCAGAGTTCATTTAATGAAGATGCCCATAGATGACTAAATTTAAATACAAAGTTTCTGATATTCAGCACAATTAACTATGCTTCTCATATAAATGTTTTCCTTGATAATGGAAAGTGCTTACAGCTTCTCTGCTCTTAATTACATAATATTTCATTAGAACAAGCTAAAAATATTCACAAAGGTTGCCTCAATGCCAGTTTATGTTGACAGTTCAGGATTAACATATCATTTGAAGGAGTCAGACTGTAATTCCAGAAGGGATTGTTTGAAAAGGAAAAATAAGATGAACCCACCAGGAACCCAAAGTAAAGGTAATCAGTCAGACCAGGTTTCCTGAGTGAGAAAATTCTTATTAATATTTTCTGATAGTTTGTGACGTCTCATTAGGGTTGCCCACCCTCCAGGACTGTCCTGGAGTCTCCAGGAATTATAGATTAATCTTTAATTAAAGAGTATATAATGTGATGAAACCTCCAGGAATATGTCCAATCAAAATTGGCAGCCCTACATCTCATACAATTTGCACTCTCTAAATTGATTTAAAGTATCAAGGGCTCTAGTCTATGAAGAGACAGGTTGGTGCTCATTGTTCTGTCTCAGAAGTATCACTTCCCTGCTCTTGCATGCATATGCAGCACAGGATTTTCCAAAACACATAGAAAGGTCTGTCCTACTGCAGTATAGGTTAGAATCAAGATCTAGTCAAAAATTTGCAACCATGATGGGAAAAATGTTGTCATGGTTTTGGTCAGGGAGAAAGCTTTAAGAGTTCAAGAGTGCAGGATATGAGACTAGGGCTTCAGTTGAGGAAAGCACCCCAATTCAGGAAAGCACTTAATCATGTAACTTCAAGTACATGCTTAAATTCCATTGAAGTCAATGGGATTTAAGCACATCTTTAAGTGCTTTCCTGAACTGGAGAATCTTGGTTAGAGTACTGACTAGGGCCCCAATCCTGTATCAGAATCTAGATGTTTATAAGGATCTGCCCCCAGATCCAAAGTCCATTGAAGTTGACTGACCTCAAGGAGCTTTGGTCCAGGTCCTTAGCACCAAGACCTGGGTGTCGGATCACATGTATGATAGGAACACTCTGCATGGTTCGTGTGTAGTCTCCTGTGACATAATTATATTTACAAAACCAAAACCCAATGCTTTGGAACATCTAAGTGAATGATATCAAATGTAATTTAAACAGGTGTAACTTTTAGTTAACAGATGACATATGTATCCTATAGCAAAAGGTCTATTTTATCAATATGGGCTAACGTGTGTGCCTCATTTTCAGAAGTGCTAAGCACCTAGGGTGTCCCGATTTTATAGGGACAGTCCCGATTTTTGGGTCTTTTTCTTATATAGGCTCCTATTACCCCCCATCCCCGTCCCGATTTTTCACACTTGCTGTCTGGTCACCCTATAAGCACCTGTAGCGTCCATGTATTACAGCAGGAGCTTGTGAGTTCTCTGTATTTCTGAAAATCTAGCCCTATACAGACTAAACTCAACAGTTTCAGTTCACATGGCTTTTGTTTCAGTTCACTTGATCTTAGACCAAACTAAAAAATAAATCAAATATTAAAATAAAACACAGCAAAAATGCCATATTTCAGATAGAATCCCAGAAAAACTATGAGTTGTGAAACCAGAGATAAACCCTCAACATTACCCCTGGGTTCACTCAAATCTGGCATCAGGTTTATTCACAAAACTTAATGACCCTTTTGATGAAACTGAGCTGAGATTCAAGCTTGTAATGAAACCCTGAACCATGGTTGTTGTGTGTAGTTGTGGATTTCGAAACAGAAGTTTCTATCAGCTCTTTTATAAAATACACCACGCTACAACTGTAGCATTTCCTCACTGCAGCTAGCTTGCTGTACACTCCATTCCGTACCCTGAAGGTAGCTGGATTGGCTACTCTGATTCATCCAAACCCAGCTTAGCCATAGAGAGAGATGGCAGCACTCCCCAATGTTGTCCTATTCAATGTCAGACTGCCAAATGAAGGTGTCCAAACTTGGGCATTCTGAGCTGATAAAAATAAATTTCAAAAAATGTAAACTCCCTATATATCTCCTTACTTCATGATTGAAATTTGCATTTACATTATGTTTAGAGGGCAGATTTGTTTGATGACTTACCTGTTCTGTAATTTGTTTGTTCCTTTGGCTGGTGAATTTATCCCAGCCATGTACTCTTCTCCCCCTTAGTAAGCAGCCTACCTTTGTTAGGTGCTACATATGATGAATAATTTATATCCGACTGTATGATACAGAGCTGTATTTTGACTGAAGGTTTCTTAAGATAACATAAACCACAAGAACCAAGTTCAAGTGGGTTGTACATTTAACAAAATCCCAAGATAATCACTCAATCGCCTTTTACATGCATAGTGGGAGAAGCAGTACTCAAAGCATCAGCCAGGTACTGTCTGTAATGAGTACAAAGTCTTTGGATAGCACAGAACTTTAAAGGCAAGTTTACTATTCACTATCCATGCTGCTAGGAAGATTATGTTATTGGGGAGTGCAAACAGGTTTTTTTTAGTTCAACATTTATATAGCTCAGTTGTTGTATAAAGAAAGATTAATAAGACATCCCTCAGCCTGCGCTGTTTCCCGCTGCCCCCATTGGCCTGGGACGGCGAACCTCAGCCAGTGGAAGCCGCGATCAGCCGAACCTGCGGACGCAGCAGGTAAACAAACCGGCCCGGCCCGCTAGGGTACTTACCCTGGCAGGCCGCGTGCCAAAGGTTGCCGATCCCTGGGTTAGGGCATACTAGTAAGATCCAGGACTCCTGGCTTCTATTGCTGCCTAAGCCTCTGACATGCTGTGTCACGCTGGGCAAAGTGCCTAATATTTTCAGAAGTGGTCACTGATTTTAAGTGCCTCTGTTTTGGGGTGCCAGACTTGAGATAACTTAAAGAAAGTGCTGAGAACCCTGCTTCTGAAAATCAGACCACTTTAAGATGCGCCAGACTGGCCTTTGACATTAATACTGTTCATTCCACCCAAACTAACCTCCAAAGTTTAGTTTTCTGTAAATGTACTTAAGTTTCATGCATATGATTTAAGATAATGCTACATTTTGGGGGTGGGGGGGATTTTATTGCTAAGACCCTGGACCTCAACACTCAATTATCTTCCTCCACAGAAATTCTGAAAGCCAAAGTCTTACATAATTACAGCCACACATGTTGCAAAAGAGGTGCCATATTTATTAATATTTCCCAGAATACGAATCCTGAGAAATTAGGAAGGTACATCAAGCTAACCATTTAGGCCCTGACCCTGCATAGAAAGATTCTGAAACTCATTTGTCTGTCCATTTGAATCCACTTGTAGGACTGGGGCATTACTGAATGGGCTAACAAAATCTGAGAGACAAGGTGGGTGATATTCTGACACTGACATTGCTACAACAACACTGTACATAATAAAATCTGGTAAGCCCAGGGCCCAACTATGAAAAAAAAAGAGATGGAGGAAAGAGAACTATAATTTCTTTTACTCAAATCTGGAAGTGTTTGTCAAACTTCATAGCAACCTCCAAGGACATATAATGTGCTTTGTATCTTTCCACCACTATGGGTTTTTTTGGTCTAATATCTCCCTTCCCTTTCTTGCCTTCTCTTTTCTCTCGCTTGTAAAGTACATGGAGAAGGTAGCAGTGGTCTGTATTGCTGTTATGAACATTCCAAGACAATAAATATTTATGCTTTAAATTCTCCTGGGTACTAATGTGCTCCTTAAAAAAAATCAGTACAATTTTCTGAAGAAATGCTTAGCACAGTTATATAAATGAGCAGAGTGGGTGATGGATAAAGTATGTGTGATGTTATGCAGAGATTTTGTACAACTTTTTGTTAACACTATTTAGACACTATCAGTATAATGAGTCTAACACACAAGTCTCACTGTGTGAAAGGAGCATGAAATGCCTCTTGTCTCGGAGAACCACCAAGGAGCAAAGAGGTTTTTTTTTTCCTTTTCTTTTCTATTTTCAGTTCGCTGTCTAACTGAAGCATGGGCAGGCTGTGCATACTATGCACCAGCATTTGTAATCTCTCTATCCCTTTCTCCCTTTTGTTTTGTTTTTGATTTTGTTTCATTTCGTTCTTTTTATTTTTTGTATGAATTTCATGGCACCTGCTTCCAGTTCATTCTCTTCACCAAGAACTGAGAGTGTATGTGTGTGTTTGGAGAAAAGACTTCCAAAACAGAGGCCAATCTATGTATAGGCAAAGAGCTTCCCATAGGTGCAGTCAGTGATTCAGAACAGAGTGGTGTTCTGAACTTTGGCCTCAATGGCAGAGAATCTAATTTGGCTGCTTGAGGACAGTTGAACAAGAGCCAGGAAGTTAACGAATGAAGCAATATGGCTTGTGGTGTGGTCAATACAGATTCTAATACAGTTCTGTCTCCTTTTTTACACACACATAAGAGGTGCAGTGCTTTACTGCTTTTGCTTTCCCATTGCTCAACTGAGTTAGGAGCTTTCATTAGGGTACGTCTTCACTACCCACCGTATCGGTGGGTAGCAATCGATTTATCTGGGATCGATATATCGCATCTCGTTAAGACGCGATATATCGATCCCCGAACGCGCTCACCGTTGACTCCGGAACTCCACCAGAGCGAGCGGTGGTAGCGCAGTCGATGGGGGAGCCGCGGCCGTCGATCCCGCGCCGTCTGGACCCCAGGTAATTCGATCCCCCCCAGTGTAGACCAGCCCTTAGATGGAGATGGTTTTAGTGAAGTGTATGAAGAGAGAATCGTGGGGTCATGGGGATTATGCCTGTCTTCATTGTTGAGTAGGTTTTTCCAGCCTTCCCCAAGGTTTCTCTATTGCTCCTGCAATCTTGGGTGACTTCAGTGTCTCTTCTCACCTCCATTTGGTGCAACAACTGCGAAGTTCTCTTGGCTATGGACTATGACTCCATTATCAACACCTTTGGCACCTCCAGATTGGATTGCTGCAATATGCACCACAGGAGACTTCCCCTGGAAGCTACTCTGGTGCTTCAGCTGTTGTGGTGGCAGTCTGACTGTTTAGTGGGATATGCCGAGGGAGAATATTATACTCCATTCCCTGCACTAGCTTCCTGGGTGCAATTAAAGGTGAGAATACTGATCTTAAAAGTCCTGTATGAGCTGGATGCAAGCTACTTTAGGATGAAATCCACTCCACCATTGTGCAGTCCAGTAATTCCTCTGCAACTGGTCCCTTCTCTCTTTTCCCATCCCAGAGCTGGTGCAGGGACCCTTTGTAGACCACACAGTTTGGGGGATATGTTGAGCCAAAAGAGCACCGTCAGAATAATTTTAATTGGTAAATTACAGGCACATTTCCATACATCCATAATTATTTGTCTAATTTTTACCAAACTTCTCCCCCAAGCCCTTCTACCTTAGCGTGAGATGCAGCATGTGAAATTTCAAGAAGTTGGGTTTATTTTGGGGGAAGTTCGGAGAGTCTGTTATTTATGCGGTTTCTTACTTAGCACCCATCACTATAATAGCTAAGCACCTCCAAAATGCAGAATTACAACGGTTGGCTCACAAAAGAAAACTAGCTTCAACCTTACTACACTCCATAAGAATAAAATACAACTGTATTGTACTGAATATTTTCTAAATGTTAGTATCCCACCGTTTGAATGGAAACAGTGGCAGGAAAAAAACAACAATTTTGTGATGCTTCCCAGGGGTACCCAGGATTGTGAGGCAGCTCGCTGCCATCTGCCCATAGCATGGGGGAGTCCTGTCTGTGCCAATGGTGGATCAGCTTCCTGAAACCAGGAGCCTCTGGCAACACAGGCACTGCCTTCCAGGCCTCCACAGGCCTCTTCTCTCTGCACAGGTGAGCGATAGGCACATACCGAGTCCTCTGAGCAGAGCATCCCTCTGGAATGTCCAGCTCCTGTTCCACTGAACACTCACAGAGCTCTCAGTTTTCTACTCCCAAAGGAATACTTCGCTGCAGCTTGTAGGATTCAACTCAGGATCACCACTCTGCTTAACACACAGCACTTATATGTAGTGAAAACAAGAATAAGATCATCGAAGAACAGAGATGCAAGTGATAGAAAGTAAGAATATTGGGAACAAATGGTTACATATAAACTAAAATCACAAAACTTTCTAGAGCCTAAACTTAACTCACAGGACATTCCCCTATCTCCTACAAGATAGCGTGCCCAAAGTCCATGGGCGGCGGATGAACGCGCCTTGGGGGAGGCTAGCCCTAGGCCCTTCCCCCTCTGCCCGAGGCCCCTCCTCTCCCTTCCCCTTCCGCTCCTCCTCCCTCTGCCGGAGCCTGGAGCACCCCCCCACACACATCTGCCAGCCCCCCTGCGCACCCTTAGCTCCAGATGGCACAACTAAGCGCCCCCAGCCCCAGAGCACTGAGTGGGTGGCATCGCTGGAGTGCCCCCAGCCCCAGCCCTGGAGCCCCCCCAGCCCCAGCCATGGGCAGGCAGTGTGGCCGGAGCGCCCCCACCCCCGGAGCACCAGGTGGACGGGCGGGCGGCACGGCATCAGCCCCTGGCCTTGTGCGCACTAGCCCCAGCCTGCCTGCCCCAGCCTCTTGGTCACAAAAGAGTGAGAAGGCAAGGGAACTGGAAGTAGGCAGGAGGTGGCCTGGGGACAGGGTGTGGGTGGGTCCATGCTAGGCTGTTTGGGGAGGCAGAGCCTTCCCCTGCCTATGCTAACGCTGCCCATGCCCAAGTCCCTTTCCCAGTGTTTTCAACCAGTTTGGCTGAGATCCCTTCTCATAAGATGAAGTCTGCTGATGGCTTGTCCTCATAGATTGAAGGAATATCTGGGGGTTCATCTGCACTCCAGGCAGAGTTTTAAAAGTTCATTGTCTTACTCTTAACTGGATAACCCTGTGTTTTTTGTTTTTTCCTGCAGCCCCTGGTGACTATTAATTAGCATTTTGCTCGGACTATAAATGGGAGTCCATTGTGAAGCATACAATTTGCACATGACCTCTTTTCCCTCGTGCCTGATAGGAGTATGTGAATCACTTTTTGGTGACCTGCTTTAACTCCCAGACATAGAGAACATAATGTTTAGTATACACATAACTTCACATATTATCTGCACATACATCTTCCAATGCTTATGATGGCCATTGTGACACAGGTTTTCATTAGAGATCTTACATGATATTCTTTGGCAGACCAGTATGTAGATATCATACCAAGGAGATTCCTGTAACCCTTATGCTTCCCTGTGCCCACTGCCAGTTGGCATCAAGGGGTCCTTGGATCACAAACACCCCCCCCAAAATACACCTCTATTTCTTTGTATTTGTCTGGCTATCTGCCTGCTCCAATACCTCTATATAGAGAGTACAGACATCTCCGCATCCCTACTGAAAGCATCTATTATGCTGGCAGTTCTCAGGTTTCTGTTAGCATACCCAGGGAATCACTTCACACTGTGCCACTTGCTACTCCTGTCTATAATAAATTTGTGCTTATGTAAATACCTCTGCCATATCACTTTTGTGGATAGGATTATACTCTCATTAGTATGGCAACTCTAAAAGCTGCACAAATTTTATTGGATAAACAAAGTACACTTTAAAAGCTGGTAGATTCCCTGGCTGAACTCAAGTATCATTTTAAAAAGAAATATTAGTGTGGGACCATGATTTTCCTTTGCAAAGTTTCAGTATTTTCTACATCTTTCCTACTGCTGTGGATGCCACTTGAATTTGGAGAGTTTCTATGTAGGCATCCTTTTATTTAGGACATTGTTATTTTGATACAGCAGCATGTGATTCCATATGAACAACCATTTTTTAAAAAAGGCTACTCAGAAGAACTGATTGCAAAAAAAGCGGGTGCCTGGGGAGACTTGGTGCTGTGCACTAGAAGGAACTGCTGGCAGTAAAATAAATTGATAAAAAGGCTGTGTACTTCCTCACAACCACAATGAGAACACAAATGAGAGTTCCCATGTGAGGTCAAACCACAGACAAAACAAACTAGCAATACATGTGTAGCAGATTACAGTAGTACATATGGGAGTGATGGATAGAACAGATCAAATGCTTGAAGTATATGCTGTGATACATGGCCTGGATTTAAAAAACGAAGAATAAAAAATCAGGGGAGATATGTGGTCCAATGACAAATGTACAAAGTTTTGGTTGAATACCAAAGAGAAGCAAATGGAAGGCTGGCACTGTTCCTGGACTTCCAAATACAAGTAATTTCCAATCTTCCGTTGTCAGTGTCTGAAGTTGAGACTCTGTAAAATGTTTCCCTGACTTACAGAGTGCCATTAGTAATGACATTCCTCCCATCTCAAAGAATGGTAAACATGGCATAAAGCAGAAAGAGCTTCCTTCATAAAAGGATCGCAAAGCATTGTTGTTTCCAGTGTCTTTTGCATCCAGGTCTGTATGGATCAGTGCTGAGATATGAGGATATGTGATTCATCAAGCACACTAACATGTTGTGCATTAATTGGTCCATGAAGACCCTGTTGGTGTGCACTACAGGTTCCCTTTTACAGTTTAGTGTAGTGTTGCTTGAAACAGTACTACATTAAAGCTCACTAGGGAACATTACATATACTACTGTAATGAATAATGTGTATCACATGCATTACTTATTACAGTATATACAGCGAGAGAAACCCCAACCCAACACCCTCCCTGGCCAACCCCGATTTTGGACGACAACATAAAACTCAACGATTGCTAAAAATAACCACCCCCCTCCAATTAAATTAATACATCCCCAAAACAGAAACCCCATTTATAGCTGAACATGGTGGTGTGCATCAGAGGAATTGTGCCAGGCAAAGAACAGATCTCGGACCTGAAAAGCTTACAGTCTAAGGCCTGTAGTGTTTAGTGCTGTCTTCTATCTGTTCATGTGCTTAGGCCTGCAAATACTTATGCATGAGAGTAATATTACTTGCATGAGTAGACCTACTGAACTCAGTGGGTTTACATGCATGCATAGAGTTACATGTGCGTGTGCAGAATCAGGCCTAAGAACATGAACAAGTACGATACAACACAAACAAAATAATGTGATACAGTGTGTTGTGTGGTTATACAGCTGGACTGGTTTATGGAAAAGGTGGAGGGAGGGGAGTTGAGAAGTTTTAGCAAAGTAGAAAGAGGAAGACTGGAGTATGTTAAATGGGTATACTGCCTGACAACAAAAGAGCCTGCATAATTTGACTGCAAATGGGTTCCAATGACAATTCCTGATTATTGACAGAAAGGAGAGCGAAATGGGAACAGGAGGAAGGAGCTAAAAGGATAAAAAGAAATATTTGGAAACACTGCTCGTATTCCCTTTGGTTTATATGTGCTCTTGTATCAGAAGGGGTGAATGGTGTATTGAACTCAACAGTATTGCTTTCTGGTTGACCTCTGCTATGTGCTCATTATTGCAGGAAGCTAGGTTTCATGATAGAATACCAATTTTTTCCCCACTGCAGTCCCCTGCCTCTTAGTGTATTTCACACTGGTAAACTTCCTGCCCTAATTCTCCTCTTGCTTACACTGGCTTTACACCTACATAACTTCAGTGGAGCAACTCCTGATTTTCAGTGATATAAATGTGAAGAGAATCAGGTCCTCTCTCTCTTTAGATTTTTTTTTCTTTCTAATCAACAGGCTTGCACTCAAAAAAAAGCAAACTTCCCTTTTTTAAGTTGATGTCCTTTTGTTTTCAATTGAATATATTACTTACTAAACAGCAAAATATAAGCTTGAATTATTTAGCATATCAGGGACTTGGCTGGGGCTCCAGAGAAAGTGCCTCAAGTACAATACAGTGCATCCCTATTTTATACACCATTGAACAGAACATCTACAAATTGCCCTGGAACTCACACACTGCCATAGGGCTCACTCACATTATTCTCAGGCTGTGGTTACTTCTAATGCTCTGCTAATCGTTCTGTGCTCTAACATGCTCTGGAGGAAAATCTGTATGTTCCCACAAAGTCAAAGAGGAGTCCCACTAATGAAATTAAGCGAAAGGAATATAATGTGTTTTTGTCAATGTGGGCCCCTGAAGCTAAACTTTGGAGGGTGATGCACGTGGATTATTCAGTAGAAAAGCTTTTAATTAGTGTTACTTTACACTTACTCTGCAAAGGACTAAAGGAATCAAAATAGTCCATCACGATTGTTGAATGTGTAACTAAGTAAATCTGCAATAAGCTAACATCACCGTACTGATGTGCTTGAAATCTACCTGAAAGCTAAGTAAGGACTAGTCATACTTAATCAAGTTGCTTTCATGGAATGTACAAGTTCTTTCCCTGGGTGTGTACATGAGAGTTATTTTAATCAGGGTCTGGCAGTCTTTTCATCCTGTAGCTTATTTTTAATTTTCTTTCCTTATAGTATTTTTTGATAAAGGTATCTATCTCCAAGAATCCTAGGCATGGAATTTAAAGTGCATTTTAAACAGCAATAACTAAAAGCTTTGGTGAAGGTATTTTTTTTTAAGGCTTGTGGAAAAATATGCAAATATTGTGCACGTGCACAGATATCGATTTCTAACCAGCCTGATGCGTTAATGTAATTGCTTTAATGGACAATTGTCTACAGCTTGTAAACTTGAATCAACCTATGTCACTCTTTCACTAAAAGATCCAAAATTGTATTGATTCAAATATTGTCTCTTAAAACCAAGATAATCTTTTTTTGGAGACTTCAAACTTAATTGATAGATTACGTCTAAGTAACACAAAGCCAGCGTTGTCAGCAGCTGAGTACCAACTGTCCTTGACAGTTCTGACATTTGGAACAGTCAGTTTTGCACTGATTGATTCACTGAGAACGGTCTCATTATCTATAGTACATGTGGTACTGAGATGACTTGATTCTGACCTAGGTATTTTTCATCTGCCTCTGAGCAGTCACCAGTGGTGGACCCCTACCAGGTTTCAAAGTAATTTTTTCCTTTGTATTCCCTAATTGTATGCCTCTTATTTCCCATCAGTCTCCTTGTGTGGCTCCTTTGTGCTGCAGCCATTAGGTGACACCCTGTACAGGATTCCCTAGGGTGAATCATTGTCACTGCTAACCACTTATCCAGTGGATGCCTAGGGCTAAGTTATGCTCCCAACTGATATGTAATGTCCTCCACTTCATGCTCCATAGAGGAAACCAATTATCATGCAAATTTAGTAAAATCAAAGTATTAGAAGTGTCTGATTTAAGATTAGGAACCCAACTATGCATTCCAACATAAGAATACAAGTTTAAGATGACAACCAGCTAGCCTGCTGAGGCACATTTCTTTTTCCTTCTTCCTGTCTAACGCCTTGAAAAGTGTGGTTAGAATATTTTGTGATGGGTAGGAACACTGAGCACTCTCATTTGCTGCCACTGAAATAGATAAAGCACTGTCTACATTTGGTTGTTTGTATTCTGATTTTATACTATGGCTCAGGAGGCCATGATTCTATCCTTTTTCCACTAGTTGGGCTCCACAGATGACACATACCACAAAACCAATCAAAGGAGGAAAGAGGGCACCCTAAATTATTCAGTGTCTGCACATTTTTGACCTTTTACTTGTTTGTAAGGTTGCTAGCTTTTTAATCTTTTATCCACTGTATTTCCTGTGAATTCTCAGAAGACTTCCTCCTCTTGCATTGCACTGACAGAAAAGCTTTGCCTTAAAGAACTTTTTCATTTCGTTTTTAAGAATTAGTTTTTTACTTTTAGAGAATGACAGTTAGAATTAGAAAAGAAACTGCCTTCAAGAAAAGTCCTAAGAAGAAGATATACTTAACATTATGAATACTTTTTCAGGAGACCCAGAAACTCATTGGCATTCTTGACATACAAGATAAAGTACAAGGTAAACACTGCAACTGTTCAATTGATCATTCCTAAATCTTTTTCAGAGTACTTGTCTAATCATAATGGGCCCTGTTCAGCACTCCTTATTCAGAACAGGCACTGAAGTTATTCAGTGGGACTTTTGCTTGAGGAAGAAGTGCTGAGAGTAAGCCACAATGATTACAGTGACTGGGCAAATGTTAAAAAGATCTAGTATTTCACTTCATATTTAAAACAGGTTTTTAAAAGATGGTGTACGAAGACATTTATATGTTTAAGAAACTTGTTGTGACACTTCAGGAAAAATATATAAAACTATGTCCTTAATTTTAAAAGTGTGGGCCAGATTACCTCTCCCACCCCCCACCCGCTGATGTACAGCACAGTATTTGCATTGAGATCAAAGGAGTTATTCCAATTTACACCCATTGCGGGTCTAGCACTTTGTTTTAAACCAGGGGTCTCAAACTCAAATGACCACGAGGGCCACATGAGGACTAGTACATTGGCCCGAGGGCCGCATTAACTGACACCTCCCCCTCGCCGCCCTCGGCCCGGCCCCCACTCCACCTCTTCCATGAGGCCCTGCTCCTGCCCCGCCTCTTCCCACCCCTTCCCTGCCCCCATTCCAACCCCTTCCCTGAAATCCCCACCCCAACTCTGCCCCCTCCTGCCCCCAGAGGGGGCAGGACGGGTGTGGGGTGTGGCGGGGGCTCAGGGCAGGGAGTTGGGGTGTGGGGTGCAGGAGGGGTGAGGGGTACAGCAGGGTTGGAGGGTGTGGCAGGGGGCTCAGGGCAGGGGGTTGGGGTGCAAGAGGAGTGCGGGGTGCGGCGGGGGCTCAGGGCAGTGGGTTGGGATGCAGGAGGGGTGCAGGGTGAGGCAGGGGGTTTAGGGCAAGGGGTCGGTGCAGGAGGGGTGCAGGGTACAGCAGGGTCGGGGTGCAGGAGGGGTGCGGCATGGGGCTCAAGGCACTGGGTTGGGATGCAGGAGGGGTGTGGGGTGAGGCAGGGGTTCAGGGCAGGGGTTCGGGGTTCAGGGTGTGGCAAGGGGTTCGGCTGCAGGAGGGGTTCGGGGGGGGCAGGGTCTGGCCCGGCGCGTACCGGGGGCAGGGCAGGCTCCCTGCCTCCACGCTGCTCCGGAAAGAGGCTGGAACGTGGGGAAGGGGGGGCGGAGGGGCTGTGTGTTGCTGTTGCATCAGGCACCGCCCCCAGCAGCTCCCATTGGCCACGGTTCCCCGTTCCTGGCCAATGGGAGCTGCTGGGAGCGCTGACTGAAGCAACAGCAACACACAGCCCCTCTGCCCCCTCTTCTCTTCCCGGAGCGGCACGGGGGCAGGGCAGACAGGCAGGGAGTCTGCCCTGCCACCGGTGCATGTCCGGCCGGAGCCGCTCTAGGTAAACACTGGGGGAGGGCAGGGGGGCTGCGAGGAGCTTGCGGGCCGCAGAAAATAACCCCGCGGGCCGCGTGTTTGAGACCCCTGTTTTAAACCATGCTGCAACAAGGTCACGTTACAGTCAGAGCAAACAGATGCGAGTAATAGTGGAAACATGAATTCTTTAGAAAGCAGCATAGTGTACTGTAGACTTGATTGAAAAATGCTTTCTATTTACATAGACAAAATCTTCATTATGTATTTCATCTTTTCTCTAGACTTATTCTAGATGGCCAAGTACTATAGTTTGCATCTCTTTTTTATGTTCTAATTTAAATTAGAACACTGCAATGTGCATTTGCCACAACTCTAACTTGGAACCAAACTGTAATCCATCCACATTTTCTGTAATGAAGATGATCTACAGGGGGAATTCTCATTCTTGGCTTGTTGGGACTGTGCCAGACATTTTTTTTTAATCATAATTGAGCAGGATTCCTGGGCTAGGCAGTGGAAATAGCTTCAGCACAGAAAATCAGACAGAGAAGTTACAAATTTGCAAACACTGTTAGCTTCTTTTGTGCATATTGATTTATGGCGGGGGTTCTCAAACTGGGGGTCGGGACCCCTTAGGGGGTCACGAGGTTATTGCAAGCTGTCAGCCCCCACCCCAAACCCTGCGTTGCCACCAGCATTTATAATGGTGTTAAGTATATTAAAAACGGTTTTTAATTTATAAGGGGGCGGTCACACTCAGAGGCTTGCTATGTGAAAGGGGTCACCAGGTCAAAAGTTTGAGAATCACTGATTTATGGTTACAAAAGGCTTCCCTCTGTGCTCCTCCACCCATCCCCCTTTTTTAAGACGGTGTGCTTATATAGAAATATGACTAAATACTCATGAAGGGAAAATGCACTTCACAGAGTTCAAACAATTAGGCAACAGAAAATCTAAAGTAAAACTAATATTTAAGTTAGCACCAAACTAAGAAGATATTGAAAAAGCAACTTCAATTCAGGGATGACTCTTGTGGTCAGGTCTTCTGCCTGAAGGAATATTCCAATCAAATCTTAGTTAAATGGACCAAATTGATGGGTATCAGAATCAATCTAGCAGTTGTTCTCTCTCTTTCATAAGATTATTAGAACCCCCTGTGGTTTTTTTTAAAGCTGGTGTAGAATGGTACTAAGATATTTGTTCTGTTTTATTTAATTATTTTTATCCACTAACCAGACACATTTCCTGGGATACAGACTTCAATGTGAAATCTATTACTTTAGCTAATCAGTGTTACTGAGATGACATTAGGTGATTATTTTTCTAAACATCATCCCAATTTTTATTCACGTGATTATGCATGCCAGCATTTTGACCTTGTAGAATATGAAGTGCTACACATGACTTCTGTGGAAATAAATATATGATCAAAAATATCTTTCTGAACAGAAATTAAGAAATAAAATCATAATCTTAGCACTCAGATTATGCTTTTCATCTATAAAGTGCCATATGAAAATTAACTGAGCCTCACAACACCACAAGCAATTAGGTGAGGATTACTGGCCCAAACCTGGACTCCACTCCGGCCACTTTGCATTACATTGGCTCTGCAAAGCCTCTCTAAAAAGCTGATACCTATATAATCAGCTATGGTTGCCTACCCCTGTCCTAAGGCATTCACATTCCCTGCAGCTGGCACAGGTGGTGAGGCTGGGGGAAAGGTAGTGTGGCCAGGGCTCCCCCTCTTCTTTGGTGATCCCATTGCTGTAATTGCTCTGTGGAACACTGGTAGCCCATGTCCATTAAAGCATTCCTTAGGCTGCATTAATTTATGCTGAAGGATCAAATCACCACAGAGACTTACTTCATTCCTCCCATGCCGCCTGTGTTGTGCTGTGTGCTCCTCAAATTTAACCAACAATCACACCCATTTTCTCCATTTTACAGACGGAGAAACAGAGGTGGAGAAGGAAAGTAACTTCCCAAAGGCTACAAAAGAATCTAGTGTCTGACCCTGGTTTAGAACCCCAAAGTTCTACTATAATTTACAGAGGGTTTCAGGGGTGCTGGAACAATTTGTATAGTGAGGGTGCTGAGAGCCTTCGAATCAAACTGTAAACCCTGGATATGATGGTAATCACTTCAAGCCAGGGTCTGTGGCAGCACCCGCAGTACACCTAGTTCCAGCACCTATGGATGGTTTGATTTTCAGAGGTACTGAGCGTGTGCCACTCCCATTGTCTTTATTTGGAAAGGAGGAAGCTGTATACACCTGAGAATCAGGGCCTAGGTGAGCACATAAAAATTGAGGTCTCCAAAAGAAGTGGACACTTCAAAAAGTTTGTCAACGATCAATGCAAATACTGAAAGCAGAAACAGAGACCTAGACACAGCTACATCTTTATCGTTTTGTTTTGGAGGAGGGAGGGCTAGGAGGAGTTGCTGGAGATTTACCTAAATATAAATTGATCACTTTTAAGTCACCCCAGTTTTAAAAAACAATAAGCAATACACATTTACTATGCTTAAAATTCAGGGAGTGTACTCAATAAATTCAGTTATTATATCTGATGTCACAGTGGTGGGACAATATATTGATTTTTCTGTGCAATTTCTAGCTTCCATGCGTGTGCGTGCAGAATGGGCTTCAGTAGGTTTGATTTTTTTATTTTGATTTTTTAAATGCAGACTGCTAATTTTATGCATGGCTGAGGTCCTCCTAGGTTAGGAAGCTGCAAACTGAATTTTATACTGTCATTATATATAAAAGCATCAGAGCAGTGGGTGTGCTTCACAAAGAATAACAAAGGTAAAGACACATCTATCCAGCTGCCACAGTATACCTATTATAAATGCATGTTTAGTATCTATCCATCATCTGTATTTTATAAACCAATAGATAAAACCAGAATTGAGAGAATCTTTCTCAGCTAAATTTGAACTCTTCAGATTCATCTTAATTTTGAAAAGGTGACATGCTAGTAAAGAATGTAAGGAGTGTGAGCGATGGCCATTTATGAACCAACACTTGAGAATTATTTTGTATTTTTGAGTCAGAAGGCCAAATTCTGCTCACCTCAGTTACACGGACTGTCCCATTATTATTAATGAGAATATCTGTATGAATAAGGAGAAAAGGAATTGCCCCAAAAAGCTTTCAGAGTGATAGCCGTGTTAGTCTGATTGTTTAGCCCAGATTTTGCTTTGATCTGGCAGTTATTTTGCTCCAGATTGCAGTTAGGCTGGAATGAATATTCCGATACTCAATATTAATGCAAAGAACTAATTTATTTGGTCAGATGTATTTAACATTTAAGATTAGGACACGTCAAGTTCTAAACTAACATGAAACTGTTTTGTGCAGGGCCTGTCTTAGTTTTCCAAGGTCTCATGTCAAGTTAAAACACACACTGCCCCTTCTCAGTCTGTGAGCAGATCCCATTCCCCACAAGCATTTGTACGCAATGAGCAGCCAGCCACTTCCTGCCTTGCTTCAACAGAGCATTCTATAGTAACCCCCTTTCACCTGTTCATGGCCTTAGTTGCCCTCCACTCCAATATCCACTTGAAGGTTATGCAGACATCTGTTTGCCTAGTTAGTTTTAATATACCCAGCAGTATAATATCAAAAGAGAGAAGTACAATTCTAACTGGGAGATGAGAAGAGAATCAGATGACAAAACAGTCAAGAGTGGGCTCTTGAGAGCATTATAGCTTTTTGGTTTGGGTGAGTGTGAAAAGAATCCCTGGATGAACTGGTGACTGTATATGTGACACATGATTAAAGCCAACACTGGTCTTTCATAAAGCCTGGAAGGGGATCTCCTTGATTTGTTTCAAAATCCTAGTGAGGGAGAAGAAAGGAATCAGTCTGGAGCATTACAGTAGCTAGATCTTAAATCAGTGTCCATATTTAAAAAAAACTCATGTTGCTTTTGTATTATACACAATGGTCTCACAGGTAGGTTTTAGTCTTCACTTTTCAGAATTGTTAAGACAGCACTTGATTTTAGTTTTAATTATTGTTTTTAAAGAAGTTGAGGTGAGAGAGTGTAGGATATAAGTGCATAAATTTGAATTAGGGTTAGGGTTATGGGTATTTTAGAACTATGTGGCAGATATATTAATCAGAAACTTTTTAGGAAGCCTCATTTGCATTATGATTAACAACAAAATTCTCAACTACCTAAATAATCTAAAGCCTATTCAAAAAGAAGTTACATTACTACTTGCAGCTCTCTGCTTTAATTTGACATAAGAAAAAAAATAGGGCATGCAATGTCCTTACCAACATGGGAATCTTCCTGTCAGGAAGATCATTGTACATTTGATCCAGTTAGATGGCTGAACCAAAGATTTGGAATTAACCTCTAGTGGGTTGAGTTAATGTTTTGTTACTAAATTATTATGGATAAGCTTAAAAAGTTAAGGTAACTCATGTTTCGGTGCTGGAATCTCATACTGATTTATGCAGCCAGACAAAGCCCTTAGGCCCAGATCCTCAAAGATATTTAGGTGCCTAACTCCCATTGACAGTAAGGTTAAACAAGACTATACTCCCACCAGTGACTGACCTCATTTATATCTAAAGTGCTTTGTCTCCGCTGTTTTTACCTGTTTAGCTCATGCAAGTTAGTTGCCCTGAGGCAAAAACACACCTTTGCTTAGCAGAGAAGACAGGGCTTTTGTTTTAGCCTCTAGGATTACAATGTACTGAGTGGCCAGTATTCTCCATAGCTGGCCTCACACTCTGGAGCTTAAAGTTGCTCACTGTCTATTAGAGCCTTTGACAAACTGCAGGATGAGATTTGCAGACTTTTAAATTGCCCTTTCCTGATCCAAACCAGGTCAGATATTTTTTAAAAATAGGTTATTCACTATTAGGAGTAATATAAGGCAAACAGCAATAGGGTTGTCTTTATCTATGCCTTATATGCACAGTTTGGTCAAAAGTGCTATATAACAGTTCAAAGCCTGGGAAGAAGGATTACAGACTTGTGAGCAGAAGAGAGAATAATTTGGTCACAAGGCCAGAGTGAATGTGATAGAGCTGTCAGACAGTACTGATGCCTCTAACATTTTGCAGAGTCTATTTATTTTACAGAGTATTGCAGTATCTATTTAAGAGGGAGTGAGTTTGATAAAGTTGTTAGTAAGACATGCCAAATCCTAGCCCTGCCCATAGGAGAAAGTTAGGCAAACTTTTTCATGCCATTTTTTCTCCAGATGGGGCAATCTTGTATTCAGATAATTATTAAGATAACTGTAGTAACTGCAAATAAAACTAAGTTTATTATCAAAGCTGACAACTTTGTCTTTCAAGGGTGATCAATTAAGTTTTGCATTATGATTGAGAAAGCATCCTGTACAGTGTTGTGTGGCAGATCGGAGTTCCCACTCTGTTCTGAAGCTATAAGTACTCTGTTTAATCCAAACTCACTCTCTCTTCTGGGGTTTGGCTTCACTGGTAACACAAATAACACCAACAAACTTGGAAACCTCAGATTATGCGCTCTTCCTAAACTTGTTTATTCCTAGAGTTCCTGGGCAAAGACCTCTCTGTCTCAGCTCCCTGTTCTCAGTCTCCTTATATTCTGAGTGTAGTTAATGAGTCCCACCTCCACTGTGATACTACAGCAATCACTTAGCATGCTTTTGTGGGGTTCCGTCATTCTCCCATCCTGTTATATGCTGTAAAAGTACGATGTGAATCTTGGAACCAATATGTCTATTTCATTTTGGGGGGCTGTTGCCAAGAAGATAAATTTTTGGCAAGATGCCTGGACAGCACAAATTGTGAGTTCACTAGTGTTGGTTTGTTAGGTTCACTTTGACAATATGGAAACCATTCTTCCAGAGTGGGATGGTAGAGACTGATAAAAAGATGATTTCAATATATCAAATATGTTTTGCTGACAGCACAACAGTAGTTAAAGATGGGGGTATTTTCTTTAGTGAGGTAAGTAATTTAAAGTAAGGAATAATAGCGGCTTTAATAAGAAAGTGAGGTCTTGCTAACTCTAAACAGTAATAACTATTCTGAATGTGTAAGCTATCTTTCAATGTCTCTGATATGGGAATAAAGAAAACAAAGATTGATATTTATTCATCCATGGCTTCTGCCCCAAATGTAGTCAAACTAAGACCAATATTAGATAATCATGTTCAGGTGACACGCTCGCAACCCATCTTGACTATATATATCTAGAACATGGTATAAATTCCTAGCACCCCTAATGCACTCTCACCAGATTGGCTTAGTGAGGGAGGAAATTCATTTGGAGACATTAAAAAAGTTCCCTAGCCAATACATCGTGCCAAACTCATGAATACTAAACCAAGAAGGAATACGATAGAGCTAAGCAGTAACCACAAGTTCTTTTAACATTAAAGAAGTTTCTGCCAGGCCATTTTCAAATACAGCTCAATACTGCACAACCAATCACTTGAGGTGTAACAGTTAAAATATAATCTCCTCCTTCTGAGGACAAGTTCAAGTTAAGGCTATCACAGAATCATAGAATATCAGGGTTGGAAGGGACCTCAGGAGGTCATCTAGTCCAACCCCCTGCTCAAAGCAGGACCAATCCCCATCTAAATCCTTTCCTACTACTTTTATTCAAAATAGCACTGGAACCAATAGTGATGAAAATAAGAAGTCATCCACATTTTCTTAGCAACCTTGGAATATAAAACATCAAGGTATCTGAATGAGGTATTACTGACAATTACCAATTTACAAGAATCCCGTCCCTAATCACCTGATCACAACCTTTGGCAAATTCTTAATTCTACAAAATAAAGTGCAATATAACAATATATATTCGTCTCAGAATTATTTTACTCTTCCCCATGTTAAATCTCCATTACATTGGCCAAACAAATAATAATTTTGAGTGTGGAACTTGTTCCTGACCTTAAAAGTACTCTTCCTTCCATCAACATGCGCAGAGCAAACTGCTGGAATGCAGGAGTCTAGATTCAGACCTAGAGCCTACGTTCTGAGTCCTTCACGGGGCTAATGATACCTTCTTTGCACTATGCTCCACCCATAAGCAATGGGTAATCTTACATTGCTCTCTGATGACTTCTTCTAGCTGATGCTAGAAAAAGACTTTAAAAGCTCTATATTAAGCTGTGAAAAACTAGCGCTGTGGTTTTTTTTGTTACTAATTCATCTGAATATATTCATAAGCTTCAGTTGTGTTCAGAATATCAGTCATAGCACAAAGACACCTTTTATTGAGTGAATTTTGTGCTGAAAGATACTGAACTGATAGCCTTTGAGATTGAACTTGATCTATCATCTTATTCACCGGACTGGTGCTGTACAACGTGAGTAGTGACAGTGCAAGCTTCCCTATGTACCTATATGTAACATGTATATGTAACCACCTATATGCCCCCAATATGTCCCCAGCACATCCATTGCACTGGGGACTGCTAAGTGAAGAAAGGTACCAAACACTGTCAAAGAGTCACAAAGTTTAAGGCCAGAAGGGACCACCAGATCACCTAGTCTGACCTCCTGTCTATCACAGGCTACCAACATCACCCAGCACCCACACACTAAACCCAACAACTGAAATCAGACCAAAGTATTACAGCCCACAGAAGATTAGATTATTATGTGCCACAGGAAGCGAATAGCAGGGACCGAAGTGCACCAGTGCCCAAGGCCTCTACAATTGCAGAGAATTGCTTAAGCAAGATATACCCAGACAATCCTGGCAAGTGACCCTCACCTCATGCTGCAGAGGAGAGAGAACTCATCAAGGTTACTGTCAATCTGACTTGGGGGAAAATTCCTTTCTGTCCCCTGAGGCATGTGAGCAACAACCAGCCAGACAAGCACCTGAGTGTAGAGCCATTCTGACAGATTTGTGAAAACTCTGTCTTTTTTTTTTTTTGCGGGGTGGGGGGTGGGGGGGGTGGTTTTACTATCTATACAGTCCCTTTATGCTGCCTGGGCAGCACAGAAATGCTGCAATGGATCAAACATTTTATCCCTATTTTTCTAAACCACCCATCACCAGGGTATCTAGATCTTGCCATTATATCTTCTCCTATATATATTAGGGGACAAGATAAAGCCCCTCCTGAACAGTATCTTTCTTTCTTTCTTTCTTTCTTTTTCTTATTTGTACCACACTTTCAGTTTAAATTTTGTATTCCTTTACTGAAATCTAAGCCAAAACCTCACCACTGTATATCAGTTTAAATGTATAATAGATTCTGCTTTCTTTCTATAGTGGCAGCAGAATTTAGCCCCATATGAATAATCATTGTCTGCAGTACTTTAAACAAAAGGCATCTGTCAATGGTAAAGTGGAACACTGGAATATGCTCTCCCTTCATTTTGCACGCAGGACTTCCAGTAATGCTTCTAAAGGTTATGGAAATAGCAATCAAAATATAACTTCTATGTTGATAATCCCCTCCCTCCCTCTCCAAAGTGACATGATGGGCTCTCTTTAACCTAGTAATTGACCCAGTCCTATCCAGCCAGGGAGGTCCTATTTAACCTTAATTTCTAACAGCCAGTCCTGTCTTACACCTAATTATAACGGCATTTAAGCCTGTCAGCAAGAGAAATGCCTTAATATAAATTCATGTAATTAGCATTGAATTAACCAGTAGTAACCTTGACTTTAATGCATCAAAGTTTATACTTTGTGGTTTTCTTTTTACTTTTAAGATCTCAAAATTATTTAAAATGCTTACAATAAAGACTCTAAAATGATAAAAAATATATAATTTGTTTGATGAATAAAAAAATGGAAAGCAAAGCCTGTTTCATCTTTCAATATTTAGCTACAATTCTTTTAGCTTAAGGCTGCTTTGTCAAGACATACATATAGTTGTCTACTCTGAAATAATGTCACATTAGGCCAGCTCCTATCTACTGTATATTGATGTAGCTCCACTAATTTACACCAATTTAGGATATGTCCCAATAGGTAGAACTTGAAACTATCTAGAATGCTGAAATATTAAGTTCCTTGAACCTGAAATGATATTACTATGGATGTAGACACTCAATATAGCAACAGGAGGGGTTCCCCCATCTCTGTAGTTCCAGAGAAGCAGTAGCTAGGTTGACAGAAGAATTTTTCCATCGACCTAGCACTTTTGCACCGGGGGTTAGGTCAACTTAACTACTTTGCTCAGGAGTATGGATTTTTCATACCCCTGAGCAACAGAGCAGGGTCGGCCTATCTTTTTAATGTAGACCTGATCTCATACTTAAAGCAGTGTGACTGATAAAACATGATCAGTGTAGGCGTATTCAGAGTTAACATCCTCACTCCACACTGACTTCTTTAAAAAAACTAGGAGTCCTTGTGGCACCTTAGAGACTAACAAATTTATTTGGGCATAAGCTTTTGTAGGCTAAAACCCACTTCATCAGATGCATGGAGTGAAGTGGGTTTTAGCCCACGAAAGCTTATGCCCAAATAAATGTGTTAGTCTCTAAGGTGCCACAAGGACTCCTCGTTGTTTTTGCTGATACAAACTAACACGGTTACCACTCTGATACTTTCTTAAAGACAGCAGCAAACATTAAGGGTGAGGGTTCCCAGAGCATTAGGAATTGGCCTAACTCTACTCCCATTTCAGTAAGACTCCCATAAAGGGAACAGAGTTATAATGAATACTTTTGAAAATCCTAAGCACATACAGTGGTAGCAACTCCTGGAAAATGGAAATTGCTTGGCACTTTGCAGGCTGAAGCCCATAGTTTGAAATGCTGCTACCATTGATTTCCATTGGAGATGTGAGTGCTCAGCACCTTTGATAATCAGTACCTTGAGACAGCAGCAGTACTCAACTGGGTGAGCTAGAGAGCATAAAATGGCCCTTGACCCTGAACTTCTCTATTTTAGTTGTTTAAATTATGAACCTTAATGTTATTTGACTTTTTGTTCAGAATTAACAGTGGCAGCAGAACAATTTTTATTCTGTTGGAAGCAGGTTCAGATGTATTAATTTAGATGGAATATGGCGCCCAACGTCATTAACATAACCCAGTCACTGTCAACCATGAAACAGTGTTAAACAAGATCCAGGGTTCGGTATCTAGAGATCACAGCCTGTTTAGGACTCTGGCAAACACACCATTAACACCCTTTCAACCTTTTATTACAGTTAAAGAAAAGACGGAAAAACAGTTAAAACATTTGAAATGTAAAGTATTAAATAAGGTTTTCACTTTAATAACATTTCTTATTCCCTTCCCCTTTAGCTGGAGAGAGTTTTAGAAGGGAAAAACCCTTAACAGTCTCATAGATGGTATTAAAGATAACTATCCTTTTGGGTAAAAGAGAAGAAGTTAATTGAGATAGGCCGGATCTCTTGTTGTTGCTGTTGCTGTTGTTAATGTCCAAAACTGGGCTTTTTGGGGGAAAAGAAAAAAGTTAACTGATACGGGCTGGAGTTGTTGTTGTTGCTAAAGTCTGATCCCATTTCATCCCGGGTGATGTTTGGGATTCAGCTGGCGCCGGTATAGATATGATCTAGGTTCCTCTCTCTGGTCTGGTCTGGTCTCAGGATTAGAATAACAAAGGCTTTGGATCCCAGGAGATAGTGAGGATGGCAGCCATGATGATGAAGCTTCCTTCAGTAACCTCCATTTTTTTCTTCCCTCTTTTCTTCCCGAAGTCTTTTTCTTTAAGGACCCAAAAAGGGAGTGATGGGAATAGCCCATCCCCTCATTATACCAATTAGGGATAATATCAAACACACCAATTTTGGTCCCATATTTTCTGTTTTTACCAACCATGATTGCAGCATAGTCCTTGAATCATATCAACGTGGCCTTTTTTTTGTTTGGACTAATTTAGTCTCTGTCTGGTTCTCTTGCACCTGTTTATAACATTCATTATTGAAAGAAACTCGGCCTACTTTCCATCAACATTTGTTATTACTTGTTACTGTAAATATGTAGGCCCAATTATCACAACAGGACTATTGCAATGCAGCTAACTTTAAGGGAGGATCTAGATAGAAATCCCCTTCTACCACCTGTGTTTCATTTCCTTTGTTGTTAAGATACGGCTACATTTTCTGCACAACATAAAAAATAAAAATGAAATTGCTTCATTATTGTACCTTCCATATTCATTTTTTGCTTTCCTGTTTCATGCTAGTATGCTTTATTGCATGTTAAATTGGATTATAAACAACTTCTTGTTCTGTAAAGCAATTAGCAAGCTTTAGCCATTGATTACATAAATAAAATCAAAGTGGACTGAAAGACAGCAGATTAATAAATCCCTGAAGTTTTGTGGTAAGAACTAACAAAGTAAGGTGATGTGGAAGAAATGGATAATTTACGTCAGCCCAGCCATATCACATTTAAATCAGCATAATACTTCCAAGATACACAAGGAGTTAGAGCAAAAAAATGACCTCCAACAAAGGGCATACTAACATAGATGGTGATACTTCCTAATAAATGGACTTGGGATGTAGAGGTACAAGTGGAACAAAATTGGACATTTTTTTAAAAAAAAGCCTCAATGGCTCTGTCTCCATCTAATTCATGATGAGATTCCTCTTTTACACTCACTTGACTGCAACTTATATGCCCAAAGTGGGCATTAATGTAAGATTTTCGATCAGTTTTACAGATTTGAAAATCTCAGGATAAAGATAGAGAGAAGTGCTGGAAATATGAGGATTCAATGCTTCCCTCCTATATACATGCAGCAGACCAAAAATGATAAGTTTTAACTGAAAGGTTCACTTAAGGTTTAAATTAATATTAGGTACTTCTCTTTTATTCCAGTTATCAATCCCAGGGTATGTCTACACTACCTGCCGGATCGGCGGGCTGTGATCAATCCAGCGGGGATCGATTTATCGTGTCTAGTCTAGACGCGATAAATCGACCCCGAGCGCTCTCCCATCGACTCCTGTACTCCACCGCTATGAGAGAAGCAGGCAGAGTCGAAGGGGGAGTGGCAGCAGTCGACTCACCGTAGTGAAGACGCTGCGGTAAGTGGATCTAAGTACGTCAACTTCAGCTACGTTATTCACGTAGCTGAAGTTGTGTAACTTAGATCGAACCCCTCCCCCCAGTGTAGACCAGACCCCAGTCTCTCACTTATTGATGCAGAGAAATATTGGCTGCTGAGAGCCTTATTAGTGGCAAAATAACTGGTACCACAGCATACTGGAAATCATCTACACCTCCAAGGAAAAGTAATCAGTACAGTGGATTAAGGGCCAGATGTTTATAAGTATCTAAGTGTTGCTGTGCTCAGCATTGCAGTGCCTAACTGATTTAGGCACCCAAATCTCATTTTGAAAAGAAATTTAGACACTAAGGAGCCAAAATCTCATTGACGGTTGATGGGACTTAGGCTCCTAAATACCTAATCCTCTTTTAAAGATACCTTTAAAACTCTGAGCCTCATGGCAGTTCTTGAAGGAATACGCATACAAAAGAAGGGAAGAACTCCACACACTGGATGCCAGTCAGGGTCAACTTTTAAAGGTATTTAGGCACTTATCTTCCATTGAAATCAGGAGCCTAAATCTCTTACAAATCCATACCTTAGTCTTTATTTTTTAGAATACACTGGCTCAGGGATAACTATGGCATGGTGCTATATGTGGAGAGATCTACCAAATGGCCTGGTGAAAAAGTGGCAGTCAGTTATGGATTGAAATCACCACTGTCTAATGACAATTATCTAGTTCATTTGCTACTTCTTGTTTTCGACACACGAGGCTATGTTCTGAGTATCATCGTTCTCTCTTTTCTTATGGCTTGTTTCCCTTGAGGTATTCCCTCTCTTAGTTTTCTTACAACATAAAGCATTGAATTCATGTAACATATTGTATGATATGGTGAATATGTGTTTATATTGTACTTACTTATCTTTGTAGTTTTTCTAATTTCATTCTAATTGTTATAGGGGTTTTGTTTGTTTGTTTTTCTTCTTACAATAAAAGCATGTAATAATAACAAACAGTAGGAGAGTTCCACAAATTAATATGTCTGACTTTTGTTTTCAATTAAAAAACCAAGGCAACAGACCAAGGTCTGGGTTTAATGGTACAGTACATGCTTTTCTATAAGCGTATCTAGCATTAGCCAAATAAAAACCTTAATAATAACTGAAGCTCTATGTCCAGCTTTAAAAAAATTGCAATTAAGAACATCTCTTCTTTCATCTTATCAGAGAGAAAAATAAGTCCATTGCATTTTCCTTTCTTTCTTCCTTTTGAATTTTCATGTGAGTTTGTTGTTCGCGAGAGGTATGGGATTGGCAGCCCTCAAACCTGAAGTCCTATATTTATTCACATTATCAATGCAAGCTTTCCCACAGCAGTCCAACAATGTGCCTCAGCCCTTACATGATGGAGCCCAGTTCTATTGGTGAGAGTATTGCTCAATTACCATGCTAACTCAATCTTTGGAGTCTCTATGGAAACAAGCAAGGAGGTATCATTAGTACCATTTGGGGTGGTAATTTATTAAATAAGGGATAGACATCTCTCCATTGCAAACTGGAAGAGGCCACCAGACTTTGTAACACACAGGCCACCATACAGCTATTGGACTGTAACAATTTTCGGTCACCACTGACCTGAGCCCAAAATTAAGCTTCATGTTCACATACTGGAGGAGCATATCACAGTGTGCCCATATCTCATTTTCCCTGGCATCACATCTCCTTCAAAAACATATGGCCATTGGCTCTTGCCCTCATCCTACACACTATCCCTCAAAGGGCAGAGAAAGCACAGGAGGTGAAAGCTTGTTGTTGAAGCAGCAATAGCTCCTGGGAGGATTTCCCATATTGAAAATGACTTGACTGTATTAATATATATTGTACCTCTTCAGAACTGTGACTGTCTTCCTCTGCGTTTGGAAAGCCCCGCATGCATTTTGTGAGCTGCCACACGCTAAATAATTAGAATAATAATTAGGAAGTGAGCATCTCTTTTACAATGGCTGCTCTTTAACTTTAAATCAACCTACTCCTTAGCAGTCTTCCCTAACTGATGCAGTTTCAACTCTGTGCTCACGTGTCAAGGGTTTTCCAAAGGTTAGTGGAAGGAGAAGCATGCAATGGAATTGCTGTTCTCCATCTATGCCCCACATCAGATTTTCACCAGCTTTTGTTTGCTACCCTCCTTTCAACTAAAGGGGAGAAAATGATGTTGCTGAGTTATCACTGTTTGGTCTTGGTGAATGTAAAAAGCTGTCTTGAAGGCATGGCATGAGAGCAATTTGAAATACCTAAAGTGAACAATACTCATTTAGACTTTGCTGGTTAATAATTAAAATGTAAATTTGCCACAGAGCTTCCTGAAAAGGGATTCTCTATTGCATCTATTTTGTTTTCTCCAAAATGTTTCTGCTGTAAACTGCAAATTAGCAATATATGGATAAGACTCAACAGCCACTAATACTGAACTCTCTTACAACATGCCATGAACTTTATCTTGTAATGATGTGGTGCCAGAAAAATTGACTAAATTGACCAATGCCTCATTGATTGAACTCAATACTGATTACTGTCGAAAAGCAGGGTGACTGACATTTCCTGTAAAGGTTAGATGCTATCAGAGAAACAAAAATGTACATTTGACATGGATGAACTTTGCAAACAAGATGGTGATTGCATTGGATGTGCTTCTTGAGAAAATCATTGCCAAGTTTCTACTTGTGTATATGTTGCTGCATTGCCATAAATATTCTGATGCCCTGCTTTCTGTTTGCCAACATTGAAGCTGCACTTTTTGGTACACTAAATACTTATTCTCCTCAATTCCTCTTTGTTTTCTTTTTTTGTGGATTCTGATGATGAATTAAATGCTTGCATGAACAAGGGATGAATTCACTGGGATCCTTATTTTACCCAGGTTGGGGCAAAGAGCAAAGAAGAGGAATCAGGTTGACAGAAATAGTTATACTACAATCCATAAAAAAATTTACAGTCATATTTCTTAAATAACTGTACTGTGTACAATATGTTCATACAACAAATATGAGGGAAAATATCAGAGTATATGTAAGTGCCATGCTATGTTTAAACAGCAAGTCTTATTACTATTTTAAAACAATTTATAACAACCTACCATATGTGCAATAATAATATACAGAAATAGGAATGAATACCCTAATATTGCCAGAAAACTGGAGTGAAAAGATCTGGGCACAAAACTCTTCCACCTTGTAGCGGGGTGGTCACTCGCTCCTGCCCTGAGGGGTTTAAAACAGCCCAGGAGAGGGCTGTGGCTGGGGCAAGCAGCTCCCAGACTGATTGGGGAAGCAGGCACAGCTGGGGGCCACACCCCAAATTGACCTCAGCTAGCCCTTATAATAGGACTATGAGCCAGAGGCTCAAAGAGAGTCTTCTCTATCTGTGGAGGGAGATGGGCCTGGCTGCTGGGGAGTGTACCAGGGTACCTGAGATGGAGCAGGGTTGGGGAAAGGTGAGACGAGCTGGGGTGTTCCTTCCTCGCAACTCCCCAGGCTGCCGGCCTTGTGCAAGGCCAAATAGGTACTGAGGTTGCAGGGGGCAGCCCAAGGGTAGGTGGAGGCAGCAGGTCCAAATCCCCCTTGCCTGTGATGAGTGGCTTGTACACTGCAGTCTGCCCCAGTGAATGGGGGCTAGATGGTGACTGGCAGTAGCCTTATACTGAGGCCAGGTGGGGATAGTGGGTGGGGGTTCCCCTGGGTGGGGAGACCCAGAAACTGTGGGGGTACTGCTGAGGGCAGCCCCCAAGAGAAAGGGGCACCGGGGTCTGGGAGGGACATGGGGGCCAGCAAAAGGCGAGACACTGGCTGACAGAGGGCGCTCCGGAGGCTGGAAAGCTAATGCCCTAGATGACCAGCAGGAGGTGCCGGGGTGGCGAGTCTTGCACCCTTACAGAGTGGTGGAGAATGTGGTCTCCATGTGATCTGCCCCGGATACAAGAGGCATGGTAAGGGTGGCAGGACTCTTGCCCGGACATTTGAAATGGGACGATGGATCCCGGGTACACTGGGGCTTACTTTGTAGAGACCCCAGGGATAATCCCTATTTGGGGACAGGGCTCAGTGCCCTGGCGAAAGGCGGCTGAGGACCCACAGGCACTATGGGAGGTGCAGTGGGCCCTCCACGAATAGTTGGGCTGGCTAGTAGAGGAGCAGCAGGCCCTGGTGAAATGCCTGGGAGGGAGTTTCGGAAGAGCTGCCGAGAGGCTGACGGAAAGCTGAGCGCCAGGACCAGGAGGCCGGTGGTGGACCCCAGAGCTTGTTATGCCTGTGGGCAGAAGGAACATCTAAGGCGAGACTTTCCCTACCAGGATGGGGCAGGGTGCCTCAACCCAAGGAGGGACAGGGACACGTCCCAAAGGTAGTCTGCTGGGTGAGGGGACCTAGGCGGCTGTCGATATGCTGGGCCTGCGGGCAACAAGGCCACAGGCAGTGGATGTGCCCAGGGCAGAGGGTCCAGGTCCTCCCTGACAGAAGGGTGGGACCCAAGAGGGACCAAGAAGGGCCCAAGGCAGAAAAGGGACACCGAGCTGGCTTTGGCTGCTGGGAACGAGGCCACATAAGGAAGCACTGCCCCCTCTGGGGAACGGGGGGCAGCCGAAGAAAGTGCCTGGGAGCCCGGGATGGACAACACTAGACCAGGTGGCGGACATAGTGACTGGGACGGAGGGGATCCCGCAAGAGGTTGGGACCCAGATGGTGGTGGAGAAGGTAGTGGTGGGAACCCAGACCCTGAGGGAAGAGGGCCTGGGGGACCCTGACCTACAGGCACGGCTCAAAGCTGCAGAGCTGTCACGGCGGAAAGCAGAGGCCCAGATCTGGGAGATGGCCGAGGGTGGGAGACCTCGGGAAGGAAGCGTGCGGCCCTGGAGGGCAAACTTTGGGGAGCCCAGGCTGAGAGGCCCCCCCCTATCTCCAAGGGTGGGGATTTTGAGGGGTGTGTCTGTAGCCGGGTGGTCACCCGCTCCTGCCCTGAGGAGTTTAAAACAGCCCAGGAGAGGGCTGTGACTGGGGCAAGCAGCTCCCAGGCTGATTGGAGAAGTAGGCACAGCTGGGGGCCATGCCCCAAACTGACCTCAGCTAGTCCTTATAAAAGAACTGTGAGCCAGAGGTTCAGAGTGTCTCCTGTGGAAGGAAACAGGCCTGGCTGCTGGGGAGCGTACCAGGGTACCTGAGGTGGAGCAGGGCTGGGGAAAGGCGAGAGGAGCTGGGGCTTATGCCCAAATAAATTTGTTAGTCTCTAAGGTGCCACAAGTACTCCTGTTCTTTTTGCTGATACAGACTAACATGGATGCTACTCTGAAACATGTATTGGGTAGTGATTCAGTCACAAAATGGCTTCCTCATTCACGTTTGTGTATGTGTGTAAAGATTTCCCCTCAAAATTCTAGGACAATATTGAAAATAGTCATGTTGATTCCTCTTTCTTCATTGTGATCATTTGTTTGCAGCTGTAATTTACCACTTAGCCTCCCTCCTGGTATATGAATTAAAAAAAATACTCCTTATCCTACTACTATTCAAGGGAGGCAACATCTTTCTGGGAATATTTATCACTCATGTCCAGAGAACGCTCTCAGTTCCTCATGGAGAAGGGCTCTGTGTGTATTGGAATACCATGTAAAATATGCAGTGTGCACCAAGACTCAAGATTTTCCTCTACTGTATTGTCAAATAAAGGGATTCTTTTTGCCTATATTTTAAATTCCCATTGAATTACAGCATTTGCCAAACCATGCAAAAAACACCAGTATTTGATCACATTTGGGATGTTCTTTAGATAATGTCATGCAGCCAGCACAGATGCCCTACTGCTCAAAAAATTCTATATGGAAACAAAAAAGGTGTGTGCTTCTGCCAAAAAAATAAACCAGAATACAGCAGAGTTTTAGATATTGCTTTCTCATTTTTAGTCCTTGCAGTAGAGATATTGCCTTTCTTCTTCCTTCCTTCCCTGTTCCTAGCTCTAAGAAGAGTATTAAACTCAAGATACTCTATGCTTTGTAGCACCAGAATGAAATCAGATTGTAACCGAACACTACTATAATGTTAAATGTTTTATTAATATTATGTTTCTTCCCTACCAACTAAAATGGTAAGAATGTTGAATCATTATGTGAAACCTAATCTCTTGGACCTCTCTGGTCAAGCTGATTTCTTTCTCCACTGGAGTTGTACTTTTAATAAATGACAGTGACTAGTTAGCTCCTGTTTTCTCTGAAATAATGAAGTGCAAATGTGCAAAATTATGTAGAAGCAACGCAGAAAACTATTCTGAATACTTTTATTTTCTTAAACACCGTGTCAGTCCAAGAGAAATTGGCCTAAAATACATTTTTCGATTTGAACTCAACCATAGCATGGTACATAAGGGGGGGGGGGGGAGGGAAACGCACTGTACCTAGTTTAGTTTTGCCTTGAAATTGTCCCAAATTCAGGTGTCATTAGAGGAGGTATTGGAACAAATTGATAAATTTGAAATTGCAGGACTACTAACTGTCATCTATAACCTATCATTTAAATCAGCTTCTGTACCAAATGACTGGAGGATAGCTAATGTGATGCCAATTTTTAAAAAGGGCTCCAGAGGTGACCTTGGCAACTACAGACCAGTAAGCCTCACTTCAGTACCGGGCAAATTGGTTGAAACTATCATAAAGAACAAACTTGTCAGATGCATAGATGAACATAATTTGTTGGGAAATAGTCTACATGGTTTTTGCAAAGGGAAATCATGCCTCACCAATCTACTAGAATTCTTTGAGGGGGTCAACAAGCATGCGGACAAAGGAGATCCAGTGGATATAGTGTATTTAGATTTTCAGAAAGCCTTTGACAAGGTCCCTCACTAAAGGCTTTTAAGCAAAATAAGCAGTCATGGGATAAGAGGGAAGGTTCTCTCATAGATAGGAAACAAAGGGTAGGAATAAATGGTCAGTTTTCAGAGTAGAGAGAGGTAAATAGTGGTGTCCTCCAGGGATCTGTACTGGGCCCTGTCCTATTTAACATATTCATAAACCATCTGGAAAAAGGGGTAAACAGTGAGGTGGCAAAATTTGCAGATGATATAAAACTACTCAAAATAGTTAAGCCCCAGGCAGACTGTGAAGAGCTACAAAAGGATCTCACAAAACTGGGTGACTGGGCAACAAAATGGCAGATGAAATTTAATGTTGATAAATGTAAAGTAATGCACATTAGAAAACATAATCCTAACTATACATATACAAAGATGGGGTCTAAATTAGCTGTCACCACTTAAGAGATCTTGGAGTCATTGTGGATAGTTCTCTGAAATCATCCACTCAATGTGCAGCAGCAGTCAAAAAAGCAAACAATGTTGGGAATCATCAAGAAAGGGATAGATAATAAGACAGAAAATATCATATTGCCTCTATATAAATCTATGGTACGCCCGCACCTTGAATACTGCATGCAGATGTGGTCGCCCCATCTCAAAAAAGATATATTGGATTTGGAAAAGGTTCAGAAAAGGGCAACAAAAATGATTAGGGGTATATAGAACAGCTTCCATATGAGCAGAGATTAAAAAGACTGGGACTTTTCAGCTTGAAAAGAAGCGACTAAAGTGGGATATGATAGAGGTCTATAAAATCATGAGAGGTATAGAGAAAATAAATAAAGTGTTATTTACTCCTTCTCAGAATACAAGAACAAGGGGCCACTAAATGAAATTAATAGGTAGCAGGTTTAAAACAAACAAAAGGAAGTATTTGTTTACACAACGCACAGTCAACAGGTGGAACTCCTTGCCAGAGGGTGTTGTGAAGGCCAATACTATAACGGGGTTCAAAAGTGAGCTAGATAGATTAATGGAAGATAGGTTCCTCAATGGCTATTAGCCAGGATGGGCAGGAATGGTGTCCCTAGCCTCTGTTTGCCAGAAGCTGGGATTGGGTGACAGGGCATGGATCTCTTGATGATAACCTGTCTGTTCATTCCCTTTGGGGCACCTTAAAATCCCCCACCCATTTAAAGACAGGTACGTAAGTCATTTGCATGTGGCAGAGAAAGATCACTTCAATTAAATATGTAAAATGTTCAAATTTGACAACAATTATGTTTACTTTTTGCATATGTATAATATTTTGAATTTCCACATACACAATTTTACCACAATATCATGGTCAACAATACAGTTTGCTAGCACCAGATTCTGATACCTTTTTCATGTTCACTAATAACTCACACAATGAGACTAATTGGAATACCTGAGTAAGGTCCAACTGTCCAACTTGAATATAAGCTTATAAGAATCTGGCCTTGAGATGGAGGCATCTGTTGGTAAATGTTAAATTATTAATGGCACATGTTGTACCTTTTCAACACAGAAGAACTGAATCTACTTTTTCCCGCATTAGGAAGATAAGTAAATGGCTCCAAAGTTAATATGTGATCCTTTAAACTAAATGCCTCTATTAAATATAGATTTACATTCTTGACTTGGGCTCTTTTAGACCCGCCTGCTAGAAAAAAAAGAATAAGTGGCATTTTTCATCAGGATTTTATCTTGATAAAGAGGTCCTTTTGCAGACACATTTGATATGCATTTTGTTCCTATAACAGCCTCTGCATCTAAAATGTTATCAAACTCTGACAGAATCTCTTCATCTTAATAAGGCAAAAATAGGCTGTGTTCTCATCCTTATTTTCTTCAGATTATCAATATGAAGGGCTTGATTGACACAGGGCAGTGGAAAGGGGGTTCTGATCTTATCTGACAGACTTTATTTTGGGCTTGGTTTCACAAGGAGAAAAGGTTATCTGTCTAGTCTGGCACATGCTGGAATATCTCTGGTCATATTTTTTTATGTAAAATATTGGGTCTCCATTTTTATGAATCTTAACTGCAGTATGGATAGCCTTAAAATGCATCCTGTGCTTAATATGGCTTTGATTGATATTTTCAGAGTATCAAGCAGTCAGTTCTGCCTTTCAAGACTGCACATCAGCTTCACAGGGAGCAACAGGGAACAAGTCAGTAAACTCTTGTAAACAAAATTATCATACATTTGACATTACAGCCAATCTAACCACAGGGGATTTCATCAAAGCACTACAAAAATAAACCACTTATCTTAATTTTAATGTTTTCACTTTTATTTCCTATGGATGTCCATTCTAATTATAGCTAACCTTTGGAAGATAACCATGTATCAGTTTCTATAAAAGTTTCTCCTGTACAAAAGGCAAAAAGTTGTCCTGTTATACAAAATGACAAACTTTAATGAGCTGCATTCACTACACAACACATTTCCATTATGCCATGAAATTTTTGCAAACTATGTCATGGACTGTGGAGATGACTCTCAAGAGTAAACCCAAAATATGCAGTATTTTAGAATGTATATGCAGAGGTTGGGATGACATGCAGACATGCACAAGTAAAAACATGGCCACAGAGTCCTTTATTAAATGAGCTCTGTGTGATGGTAAAGCAAGTACAATGATTGCACTTTCATCTACAAGAAAATATGAAATACAAATCTACATACTGATATCTGGGAAAGGTTAGTATTTGGGCATTCATTTTAAATAGGGGGAAAAGGATTTCCCTTATTTTAAACCACTGTGACAGGGTATACCAAGCGTTTGCTGCTCCCAGCCTGGGGCCTTTCCACTGTGGTACACTCCACAGACATTGTCCTTTATGAAGAAAAAGAACAGAGAGTTCAGGCCTCCAAGAGCTCCACAGAGAGGCCACCGAGGATCAGCTGCTGGAGGAGCCAATAATAATTGGCCCTCCAGCAGTTAGAATGGCTGGGAGTACATGGAAGCCAATCAGGGCCCAGAAGACAAGATAAAAAGGGCTGGGTTCAGGGGACAGTTCAGGGAGGATCTCGAAGAAACCCAGCTTCTCAGGGGCCTAACTCTGACTACATCTTTTTGCTTGGACCAGTTAAGGACTGTTCTATTTTATGCTATTTGATGCCGAGGTGGACATCTTGAGTTAAATACCAATTTATTGCTGTAAAGTTAAGGCAGCATACCCCATGGGATGCTCCTACTGGCTCAGGGGCTCCTGTGATAACTACATACAGAAAATACTGTGACGGACCCAGACCAGTGGGGTACAGGAGTCTGGTAGAGGGCAAATATACTGGTCACTGGATGAGTAGTTTTCTGTTCTCTGAGTGACCAGAGCAGGGACTGCCCTAGAGTAATCAGGAACCTGCTAGAACCAGTTAAGGCAGGCAGGCTAATTAGGACACCTGGAGCCAATTAAGAAGAAGCTTCTAGAATCAATTAAGGCAGGCTAATCAGGGCACCTGGGTTTTAAAAAGGAGCTCACTTCAGTTTGTGGTGGGAGTGTGAGGAGCTGGGAGCAAGGGGCGCAAGGAGCTGAGAGTGAGAGGGTGTGCTGCTGGAGGACTGAGGAGCACAAGCGTTATCAGACATCAGGAGGAAGGTCCTGTGGTGAGAATAAGGAAAGTGTTTAGAGGAGGCCATGGGGAAGTAGCCCAGGGAGTTGCAGCTGTCATGCAACTGTTACAGGAGGCACTATAGACAGCTGCAGTCCACAGGGCTGGAACCCGGAGTAGAGGGCGGGCCTGGGTTCCCCCCAAACCTCCCAATTGACCTGGACTGTGGGTTCTCCCAGAGGGGAAGGTCTCTGGGCTGTTCCCCAACCCACATGGTGAATTTCTGAGGCAAGAAAATCTGCCAATAAGCGCAGGATCCACCAAGATAGAGGAGGAACTTTGTCACAATACAAAGGTTTAAATTGGGCTAAATAAGGTAGTCAGATGGTTCTAAGGCTGCCACTTTTGATGCCCTGGTTAAAATTAATTCTCTATATGCACCAAAATTGCTTTGTATGAGCTAAATACAATGGTTATTGAAATCAACATCTCCCACTGATTTCAGTGAGTTTTGGATTAGGCCCTAGGAGTGTATGAGAGAGAAGAGAAAACACCAAGGGAGAGAAAGAAACAGAATATTACATCCTGTCACATTAAGGCCTATGTCCCTCTATACAGAACATTTCTTTTGCACTACTCAAGACTTTCCTCATCTTGGAAATGTTTTAAACACCATAATTTGAAACACCCTTTTCCTGCAATTTTAAAAAACTTCTCAGAAAAATGTGGCATATAATACTTCATGGGCAGTGGGTTATTTTCAAGGGAGTTAAGGTGAGGTTTATGTTTTGGGCTTCATATGGAAAGCTAACATCAACCTTAACTATAGGACTCAACTGAAACTCTAAATCCTAGAATCATAGAAATGTAGAACAGGAAGGGACTGTCACAGGTCATTTTGTCCAGTCCCCTGAACTGAGGCAGGACTAAGTATTATCTAGACTATCCCTGATAGGTATTGTCTAATCTGATTCCACAACCTCCCTAGCTAATTTGTTCCAATTAGTTTTATACACCGTTTCCCCCCGCCACCTTCAGTATATCTTTGTTATTAAAGCCAGCTATATTTTATTCTCCTTCTGTTTGCTCCAGCCTTCTACTTGCTGCATGTAATATAACATTCAAGCTAGTAGTCATTCCTTCTAATATACACAGAACTGAAAATCAGCACTGCTCAGGAAAGCATGGACAGGTGACTGGGGTGTATGCTAGCAAATGTTGCCATGGAACTCCTGTGAAAAAGGAGAGGATACTGCTTAGGATCATCTCAAACTAAGCAAATGTTTGGCTCAAGACCCCACCTAGAAACTTACTCAATCTTATAGATTCTAGAAATTTAAATTAAAACCTAGTCATTCCTAAGGATATTACTACTTCACGCAGCCAGGAATTGGAAAAGAACCAAAGACACTCAAATTAAACAGAACCCCAGAATGGTATGGCATCTCTCTTTTTCCTAGGCATTTCCAAAATCTCTATTACTCGTTTGAGCAGTCTGTTGAGGCCCAGATGCTCTTGTCAAATAAATTTAAAAAAAAATTAATAAAACCAACCACCTAGCTCCCCACAATAAATAAATAAATAAAGTCTAAAGGAAGTTTGCTCTTCACTCACGAGCTCTACCTCAATTTTGTTGCACTCAGATGGCTTTTTAAACACTGAGATTTCAATAGCTGTTAAAGAGTAGAGTTCTTTTGGGGAAGAAAAAAACAAAAAAGGAGTGTGATCAAAGAGTTTAAAATGTATTTCTGTTTTATACATCAATGTTCCTGACTTTACTGCTGACAGAAAAGTGTCTCCATATAAAAATGTACTCTACCAATTATTATTGCTTTACGGTACAAATCCTGTTTTAGCACTCTACCTGGCCAGTGTTGAATGAACCAAGAAGTTTCCAGAACTGACTCTAATGATGCATGAATGGGCTGAATACACCAGACAGAGGTGGGAGGAATAGGGTAATTTGGATTTATTGTAGAGGAAAAGGACTAAAATTCCTAAGGCGTTAGGAGGAGAGAAAGAATTGGTTGAACTGCTATAGCTGGGTGCACTGTGCCTCTCTAGACCACACAAGTACTCAAAATAATTCTTGGTCTGTGTTTGAACTGCCTCCATAAACCAGCACAGGTTTGCTTGAGATTTGTTCAGATGTACAGCCACCGGGCAGCAGCTTTATGTTACACTTGTGTGTGTGTGCCCACATTTTGTGAATATCTGAGTCAGACTGGTGTTCATTATACATTTTGAGCATAGTTTGTTGAGATAAGTCACCTCCTGGAATTTTCCTTTTTGTATCTCATTGACTGAACCTATTGTATGACATCAGAAAGGTCAGATGAGTTAGAAACCATTTGGATTGGCTGCATTTCAGCTGTGCTCTTGGGTAGAGCTGGATTGAGTCAGGGGGGAAAAATCAACACCATTCACATCTTTGAGTGACTGCCTCTTTCGGGGAGGCAGTAGATTAGTATATTATCATACTCTGTAATTCCTTCAGTTATTAGAAATTGTCTCATTATTATTTAATATTTTGACCCCCAATAATTATAGCCCAATCTTTAGATACTTCGCTGAGATCAAAGTTCTCTTATTGCATCAGAAGTGTGTGCGCGTATTCCTGGCAGAGGCCTTTGCCTTATTTTCACAATTCCCCCAGTTACTGGGAACTCACTGCCTCATTATTATTTTATATTGTGGCTCACATAATTATATCCTCTTTGTCACTGTTCTCTTTTAATACAGATTTTCTCTCTCCTTGTTCTAAATTTATTATTTTTAGTGCTGGATTGTGAGCTTTGGAGAACTAAGTCTTCCATTTCTCCACAGTACAGGTAACAGATAGCAGCATCACTGTGTTCTTTACACTGTTAAGCTGACATACTTACACTGTAGAACATAATTATTAGGCAAGCCAAAATATTTCTATCAAAAATATGTAGATATAATTGGCCTGGTCCAATACCATGCAGCTGGATCACTCAGTAATATTATTGTGTTCAATTTGAGAATCCAGTCTGTTACTTCATACTTGCCATAGCATGGCCTAGCAGCAACACAAAGGAATCTGCTCAGTCTCCGGTAAGGGAGAAAACATTGGAGGGTGCCGTATAATATATGGTGAGACCAGGGAGAAACTCCCAACTATAAATTAAATGGAATACCAATGCAAGGGAAGTGAGAGAAAATAGTATTGACATTTCAAATAACATCTTTTCATACAGGTTTACCATTTTAGGGCTGTGTGGATCCTGCAAGATCATTTTGAACCATCAAACAAATTTTCATTGAGAGATGTATTTATGAACAGGAAACTGCATCCCCCTCCATATGGATAGTATCATTATACAAGTATCTCTCTGCAATGCCATTTGTGAAGCTTCAGATGAAGGGAGTAAAAAAGATTTTTTTTTTCTTTTAAAAGGAGATATATTTTCCCTTGATCCAGCTGGGTCACTCCACTGAAACAGGAACAGATGACTCCACATGGCCTGTCAGTAATGCAAAGATTCCAGTTTTTGCAAGACTTATGTGATACCATGATTTGGATGTTTTCTGGAAGTGATGTCCCATGCTTCTCATTACCTCTTCGTAGGATTCCAGTGTAGAGACCTCCCTAGTTTATAATACTAGGGAAACTAGTGCTGGCATTTATCTATGTAAACTTTGCAAATAGATTGGTCATTTAATTTATTATGAAGTATCATATGTAATATCCCAATCAGAATGAGAGTACATTTTCTATCATATGTTGGAGAAGTGCTCTCAGGTTTTTTTTGTTTTTGTTTTTAAGGATCCCTCCATATGGGGTACCTAAAGTCGTTCTGTTGGAGAGACTAAATATTGCCTCATAGAATCATAGAATATCAGGGTTGGAAGGGACCTCAGGAGGTCATCTAGTCCAACCCCCTGCTCAAAGCAGGACCAGTTCCCAACTAAATCATCCCAGCCAGAGCTTTGTCAAGCTGGGCCTTAAAAACCTCCAAAGAAGGAGACTCCACCACCTCCCTAGGTAACACATTCCAGTGCTTCACCACCCTCATGTATTAATTTCCTGGCATCTGACCATATTCAGATATCTCTACATATTTCTGCTCTATCCTCCAGTTGCTGCCAAGTCCTTCCTATATATGGATAGCATAGATGGCAACGTACAACTAAAACAACACACCAGAAACAGCATTGTAAATATCTCATTGATAAAAGACTGAAAGCAGTGTAATTTATACACCCAGGGCAGTGTGGTGGGCAACCTGTGGCCCGCAGGCCACACGCGGCCCATCAGGATAATCCACTGGCGGGCTGCTAGACAGTTTGTTTACATTGGCCGTCCACAGGCACGGCCGCTTGCAGCTCCCAGTGGCCACGGTTTGCCGTTCCCAGACAATGGGAGCTGCGGGAAGCAGCATGGGCCGCAGGGACATGCTGGCCGCTGCTTCCCGCAGCTCTCCTTGTCTGGGAACAGCGAACAGTGGCCACTGGGAGCTGCGGGTGGCCATGCCTGCAGACCGTCAATGTAAACAAACTGTCTAGTGGTCTGCCAATGGATTACCCTGGTGGGCCGTGTGTGGCCCACGGGCCGCAGGTTGCGCACCACTGATCTAGGGCCAGATCCTGAGCTGCATTAGAGTAGCTGTGCATTGCTCCATCTAGACAAACCTGGGGTTACTGGTTTGTTTTTCTTAACAATGCATGATTTTAGGCCACTTTGTAATTAGAGATGGTCAGAAAACCAAAATATTTCAGGTGAGAAATTGACTGAAAAGTGTCCTTGACAAAGCCCTACCAAATCCTTACATCTTCCTTCATTATTTGTTAAAGGGATTGTAAATGTGGCTTCTGTTGTGTGAGGCACATTTATGGATTTGACACACTTGGATTACACTGCCTAACAAAGGACTTTCAATGGCATCCATTTTCATGACAAAGTTTTATATGTACCCTCCTATCTCAAGCAGAATGGTGTGCCTTGCCAGTAAGCCTACTGCAGTATATTGTGTGAGATTCTATAGTTATCACATCTTTATGGGAATTTAATAAAGCTTAGCCTTAGCTATTACTGAACAGCAGCCAAGCATCTGATTTGTTCTACTGTGTTTTATTTTACATACATCTTGGTACCATCTGGGCTCATAAAAACAAACAAACAGTTCAAGTAGCTAACGTGTTAAAAGGGGGCACTGAAATAATGAAATCCTTCTTTTAATCTGTTTGCTTTCATATCCATTTCAGAACTCATGTTGTCATTTGCTAATTCCAAAATGACTTTTTGTAAGAGGATTGTCAGTACAGATGTTGGAACCCTTAAACAACTGAGCACGTGCTCTCTTATCCATGTTTAGTGTTTCAAAGCCAAACTACTGTAACTAATAAATCATTCCCGGTTGCTGAAAGCAAGCAGATAATTGTGCTGCTTTATATCTTGTATACAGAACATTTCAAAAGAATGTTTTCCCCCCCAACTAAGCCCGCCTAACTATTGTTATTGACTGCATGATCCATTTCTATCTGCTTTCAATATCCAATCTTCATGCTGAGCTTTTGAAAAGGTTTGATTCATTTCTTAATCTGTGAATAGGGCAATCGTGATGATGTCTCTTTAATCAACACTTAGGCTGGCAGAATTAAAGAGAATCAAAATGAAAACACCTATAAATAAAATGATTAGAAAAAAATCCCAAAATGGTTATACAATAAAGACTAATTTGAATGTTCAGCTAGCACCACAAAACATGATTTGGGGATTGATCCTGAAAACCGTTACTCACTTGAGTAGTCCTATCTCATGTGTTTAGACCTACTGGAGTACATTAAATTATTCACATGGATAAATACTGCACATGTGAGTAAAAGACTGTAGGCTAAGACACTCAGGGCCAGATTTTTAAAAGGTATTTGGGTGCCTAAGTCCTATTGAAATCAATGGGCATTAGGTACTGAGTGATTTTGAAAATCCCACCGTTAGTAAATAGCTCTGTATTTTAACATTTGTAATGATGTATGTGTACTCTGATTTTAGGGCACTCTAGGGCATGGTATTTTTTTCAGAACAACATACTGTAGCGTTAGTAGAGAAGTACAGAAGGAGGGGTGGACAAATCCCTCCTTGGACATAAAATGTCAGAAAATGTAAGCTCCGTAAATGGGAATATGAGCTAAATAATCCTCTCCAGGAAAGCAGTAAGATTTTTTTTTTCCTGTTATCCTTTTTAAAAGATGAGATGCCATGTCCCTTTTGGATGCTCTTATGCTAGCTGGAGATTCAGGGTTAGATAAATCTCCTTCTAAAGAGAGACAGAACTATTTAAATTCTACAATGTTTAACTGTTTATCTCCCTGGATGAGAAGGCATCACAGAACAGAACAAGGTACACAGGGGAAAATACTTTGTTTAAACTAGTGATACAGCAAGCTAGTCACATAACTTTACCAAATACACTGGTGCAGTATCAATTCATGCTGGATTTATTTATTGTAACTATTCTTGGACGCAGTATTAGTGCAGCTGCGCAATGATGGACAAGAGACAGGACGATAATGTTGCATTACATGTGTGTTCAAAATGCTTAATAGAATATTTAGGAAGCAGCATGACAAGAGGCATGCAATTTGGGGAGGGGATGAAGGCTTTGGTGAGATGGGATGACACAACAGAGCATAGTACAAGACCAGCACTTTTGAAGGAAAAAGGGCAGAGATGTAGACAGGTTGACACTGTACAGAGACTTTAAGGTAGAGACAAGATTCTCTCCTGTGGTGAGATCTCAGCCTACTTGTTGGGGTGGGCTGTCGGGGAACAAGTAACCCTTCCTTGCTTTCGATGCGTCTGTGCTAGCCCTGGCGAGTGTGTTATTTTCTCTTCTAGTCTGCTGCAATTTTTTTTCATTAGAAACTACAAAGTAAAAGTTTTGGGGGGGTTACTGACAGGGCTCACTCTCTACCATAGTGGCCTGATTCGTCAGCACATGAAGGCCTCATTGGGGCTGTTTTAGGGATTTTTTTCTCTTATCAAGACTGGCTGGCTGAGCACTCTACTCAAATAAGGTTGAGCATAGATCTTTTGGGGTACAAGCTTTGCTCGGCCCCTTTCAATTCCAGTGAGATTGATGATGTTGTGAACCACTTTCAGGAGGAGGGAGTTCAACTTCTCTTTTCTGAGGCTGATTTATAGTACACTTTAATGCCAGATTTTCCCTAGAGACATAGCAAGGGCTACAATCATTAACCCAAGTACATTGAAGGCGTATTCCTATGGTCAGTCTGGGGAACAACCTAAAATTTGCCAAGCTCTTTCAATACATTTTAACTTTTTTTTCCACCTTTTGCGTTGAGCTCTTATGGCTGATGTTTTCAAAGTAGCCTGTGACACTTAAGTGTCCAAATCCCATTGAAACTCAATAGGAGTTAGGCACCTAACTCCTTTAGATTTCTTTGAAAATCACAGCTCACATAGTTATGAATTAGTAAATTGCTGCAATGCTCTATCACCCCAGAGATGGCTGCATTTTTGTGGAAGGTGATGTGTTTATATATATTAATTTATAAAACACTTAGGGATTCTGAAAGGCAATCTCCACACTGAACATTTACCCCTTCAGCTCTGACTTTACACATTTTAAGATTGTACATCCTGACACCCATCAAAAGTCATGGCATTTTTCTGACACACCAGCATGTACTTGACTTTTATGTCAGGAACTAGCATGACAGCTTTCTTGTTGTTTAGTAAGCTGACTGAATTCAGTCTTGATTGGCCAGCAGTAGGCATTGCCTTCATCCAACTAAGGCTGCGTTGCTGTTAATTTATACAAGGCACTTGGGTAGACAGGTGAATTTTTTGGTTTGCACTTTGATAGGACAACTCCTTAGACAACTAAACCTGAAAAGAATTAGGCCTCGAGTTCTCCTCCTCTGCTTCTACCTCAAAGGTAACTTGCAACCTGTGAAGAATATAGTTTCGGAAAGGCAGTTTTCTGTGGCTAATGCACATACATATCCATGCCTTTATGACAGGGAGATACGATTACAGCGATGCTCTCTGTGCAAGCTCTTCTTGCTGCTTCAATCCAAATCTCCCTCCCAGAGCCTGCACCCCCTCCCACACCCCAACTCGCTGCTCCAGCCCTGAGCCCCATTCTGCACCCAAACTCCCTCCCGGACAGCCTGCACCCCTGCCCTAGCCCAAAGCCACCTCCCACCCTCCAAACCCCTCTGCTCCACCCCACAACCCAGAGCCACCTCTTGCACCCCAAACCCCTCATCCCAGACCCACCCCAGAGCCCACACCCCCAGCCAGAGCCCTCACCCTACACCCCTGTCCTAGCCTGGTGAAAATGAGCAAGGAAGTGAGGGTGAGGAAGAGCAAGCGATAGAGGGAGGGGGGATGGAGGGAGCAGGGGCATGGCCTCGGAGAAGGGTGGGGCTTGTGGAAGAGGCGGGACAGAGGGTGGGGCAAAGATGTTAAGGTTTGTACGATTAGAAAATTGGCAACCCTACTTTTAAATCATTCAAGTAAGTCCCTGCCAGTGCTGCCCTGAGCAAGTGAAACTGCCTCCTCTAGTGGATGTAGCAAAGAGGAGCATTCACATACTTTTTTGGTCTGAGTTCCTTTGCTTTTCCCTTTTGTCCAATATGCATAACTTTCTACGAATCCAATTCAAATCAACCAAGTGATATATTTAAGACATCTTACTCTAGAATCACCTTTCTAACATCTCCTTCAGATAGTAAAACATTTGGATTTAGAACAACTTGAACATATAGGGCTAGATTCTGCCAACCTTACTCATGCTGAATAGTCCTTATTCCACAAAAAATCCCACTGATTTCAAAGGTACTCATTGTGGAGAGAGATAATAGGACTGGTTGCAGAGAAAGTTGTGGGTGAGTAAACGTATGAGAATCTGCCTCATAGTGTTTTATCTGCAAAAAGTTTGAGCATGCATTTCAAAATAACAAAAACAATACTCGACCATACTAGACAGCACACTATAACAAGATATTTCTGCCATCCCAACTCTTCTTCCCAAACAAGGGTCTGACCTTGTAACCAATTCCAAGCAGACAGTCCCCTTTGCTTGCATGGAGCCCCACTGACTTCAGTTGCAGGATCGGGACCCATGTCCTTTAGCACTGCACAGCTGTGAGACAGTTACTTTCAATTAAACAATTAGGACAGGGGTACATAATACTTTTAGATTCTACCTATTTCCCTTGAAATGTTTCTTCCTTGAATTAACTCGAGACCTGGTTCTTCACAAGTAGGAGTGTAAGAACCTTCACCTACCTACAAACATGACTGTATTCTGAAGCCCAACAAGAATAGTTTGAAAGTTTTCACAAACAAAATGAAAACTATCCACTTATATAAACGTATACAAGAAAGTCCCGTTAACACAAAGAAGTATTCCAGTTAGGTCTTGAATGTTGGCAAACTCCCCAAACACAGAGCGATTACAAGGCAACACTCAGTGATAACTATGTAAGTCTCTAGAAAGCATTTCACCATGCAGTGTCATGGTTCCATTTCTACTAGTTAAGAGGTTGCTTGACAAACTGAATGACCTTTACCCCAGATATTTAACATTTGCTTTGTTGGTATTTAAGTAGCTTGTGACATTGATTATGTGCTTCAATTATTAGTACTTGGTAACATTCACCTTGGCAAATAACCAGTGTTTTTGTTATTTTGGGGATGGGGGATTGTTTTATACTGCTTAAATCAATTCCCAACCAGATGGTTAGTGGAAATAGGAGACAATGCATTTTTCCTCACAGAAGCTGCATACTTGCAAGTAGACATATACTTTCACGTTTGAGTAAACAGGTATCACATAGTAACTTCTCTTAAATCAAACGAATATGATTTATGCTTTTTCATATCATGAAATATGGGCAGGGGGGAGGGGAGGTCAAACGAAATGAGGCATTGAATGCCCATCACCTGCCTGAGATATTTCTGTCAGTGGTTATTTGGCTTACCTGAGTCAGAGTTGTCTCATGCCTGGTCTACACTACGAGTTTAGGTCGACTTTAGCAGCGTTAAATCGAATTAAGCCTGGACACGTTCACACGAAGAAGCCCTTTCTTTTGACTTAAAGGGCCCTTTAAACCGGTTTCTTTACTCCACCTCCGACGAGGGGATTAGCGATAAAATCGGCCTTAGCGGGTCGGAATTTGGGTAGTGTGGACGGAATTCGACGTTATTGGCCTCCGGGAGCTATCCCACAGTGCTTCATTGTGACCGCTCTGGACAGCACTCTCAACTCAGATGCACTGACCAGGTAGACAGGAAAAACCCCGCGAACGTTTGAATTTCATTTCCTGTTTGCTCAGCGTGGAAAGCACAGGTGACCACGCAGAGCTCATCAGCACAGGTAACCGTGATGGAGTCCCAGGATCGCAAAAGAGCTCCAGCATGGACCGAACGGGAGGTACGGGATCTGCTCGCCATATGGGGAGATGAATCAGTGCTAGCTGAACTCCGAAGCAGTAAACGAAATGGCAAAATATTAGAAAAGGTCTCCAAGGCCATGAAGGACAGAGGCCATAACAGGGAAGCACAGCAGTGCCGCGTGAAAATTAAGGAGCTAAGGCAAGCCTACCACAAAGCCAGAGAGGCAAACGGAAGGTCCGGGGCAGAGCCGCAAACATGCTGCTTCTATGCGGAGCTGCATGCCATGCTAGGGGGTGCAGCCACCACTACCCCAACCGTGTGCTATGACTCCCTCACTGGAGAAACACACAGGAAAGCGGGTCTGGGGTACGAGGAAGATGAGGATGAAGATCATGTAGATAGCTCACAGCAGCAAGGAAGCGGAGAAACCGGTTTCCCCAACAGCCAGGATATGTTTATCACCCTAGACCTGGAACCAGTAGCCCCCAAACTCACCCAAGGCGTGCTCCCAGACCCTGAGGGCACACAGGGGACCTCTGGTGAGTGTACCTTTGTAAATATTACACATGGTTTAAAAGCAAGCGTGTTTAATGATTAATTTGCCCTGGCAATCGCGGCCAGTACAGCTACTGGAAAAGTCTGTTAACGAGTATGGGGATGGAGCGGAAATCCTCCAGGGACATCTCCAGAAAGCTCTCCTTCATGTACTCCCAAAGCCTTTGCAAAAGGTTTCTGGGGAGGGCGGCCTTATCCCGTCCGCCATGGTAGGACACTTTACCACGCCAGGCCAGTAGCACGTAGTCTGGAATCATTGCATAACAAAGCATGGCAGCGTATGGTCCCGGTGTTTGCTGGCATGCAGACAACATCCATTCCTTATCACTCTGTTATCCTCAGGAGAGTGATATCATTCACGGTCACCTGGTTGAAATGGGGCGATTTTATTAAGGGGACATTCAGAGGTGCCCCTTCCTGCTCTGCTGAACAGAAATGTTCCCCGCTGTTAGCCACGCGGTGGGGGGGAGGGGTGAAGTGATCATCCCCGATAATTGGGTGTGGGGGGGGGAAGGGGGGGCTAGTTGGGTTTGTGCTGCATGTTAACCCGGAAACCGCAGCCCCTCCTTTTACATTGCAAACCCATTTTAAATGGCCAACCCAACGGGTGCTTGATATGGGAAATGAGGGCGCTACTGTTTGAAACCATTCCCACATGTTAAGAAAGTTAAAAAGCCAAAAGACTGTGGCTTACCATGGCTGACTGCAAGCCGAAATCTGTTGCCTGGCACTGCGTGAGTGATCTCTCACACCAAACCGGCAGGCCCTCAATATAAGAGGAAAAATGCGACCTTGTAACGAAAGCACATGTGCTGTGTAATGTGAACAGCAAAATTTAACGTGAAAGAGTGTACCCATTGTTCTCTAAAATGTCTTTTTTTTTTAACCACCTCTCCCTTCTCCACCACCAGCTGCAAATGTTTCTCCTTCAGAGAGGAGAGTGAAGATTAGAAGGAGAAAACGGTGGACTCGGGATGATATGTTCACGGAGCTCCAGATGTCCTCCCACGCTGAAAGAGCACAGCAGAACGCGTGGGGGCAGTCAATGTCAGACTACAGAAAAGCACAGTATGAACGAGAGGAGAGGTGGCGGGCTGAATCGCGGGATGAACAGAGCAAGTGGCGGGCTGAAGATGATAGGTGGCATCAGCTTGCAGACAGAAGGCAAGAGTCGATGCTTCGGCTGCTGGAGCATCAAACTGATATGCTCCAGCGTATGGTTGAGCTGCAGGAAAGGCAGCAAGAGCAGAGACTGCCTCTACAGCCCCTGTGTAACCAACAGCCATCCTCCCCAAGTTCCATAGCCTCCTCACCCAGACGCCCAAGAACACGGTGGGGGGGCCTCCGGCCACCCAGTCACTCCACCCCAGATGATTGCCCGAGCATCAGAAGGCTGGCCTTCAATAAGAGTTAAAGTTTTAAACTGCAGTGTGTCCTTTTCCTTCCCTCCTCCCTCACCCATCCCGGGCTACCTTGGCAATTATCCCCCTAGTTGTGTGATGAATTAATAAAGAATGTATGAATGTGAAGTAACAATGACTTTATTGCCTCTGCAAGTGGTGCTCGAAGGGGGGAGAGGAGGGTGGGGTGGTTGGTTTACAGGGAAGTAGAGTGAACCGGGTGGGGGGGGGGGCGGAGGGTTCATCAAGGAGAAACAAACAGAAGTTTCACACCGTAGCCCGGCCAGTCACAAAACTCGTTTTCAAAGCTTCTCTGATGCGCACCGCGCCCTGCTGTGCTCTTCTAACCGCCCTGGTGTCTGGCTGAGCGTAATCAGCGGCCAGGCGATTTGCCTCAACCTCCCACCCCGCCATAAATATCTCCCCCTTACTCTCACAGATATTGTGGAGCGCACAGCAAGCAGCAATAACAATGGGGATATTCTTTTCACTGAGGTCTAAGCGAGTCAGTAAGCTGCGCCAGCGTGCTTTTAAACGTCCAAATGCACATTCCACCACCATTCGGCACTTGCTCAGCCTATAGTTGAACAGATCCTGACTACTGTCCAGGCTGCCTGTGTACGGCTTCATGAGCCATGGCATTAAGGGGTAGGCTGGGTCCCCAAGGATCATGATAGGCATTTCAACATCCCCAATGGTTATTTTCTGGTCCGGGAAGAAAGTCCCTTCCTCCAGCTTTTGAAACAGACCAGAGTGCCTGAAGACGCGAGCATCATGTACCTTTCCCGGCCATCCCACGTTGATGTTGGTGAAACGTCCCTTGTGATCCACCACGGCTTGCAGCAGCATTGAAAAGTACCCCTTGCGGTTTATGTACTCGGTGGCTTGGTGCTCCGGTGACAAGATAGGGATATGGGTTCCGTCTATCGCCCCACCACAGTTTGGGAATCCCATTGCAGCAAAGCCATCCACTATGGCCTGCACGTTTCCCAGAGTCACTACCCTTGATATCACCAGGTCTTTCATTGCCCTGGCAACTTGGATCACAGCAATCCCCACAGTAGATTTGCCCACTCAAAATTGATTCCCGACTGACCGGTAGCTGTCTGGCGTTGCAAGCTTCCACAGGGCTATCGCCACTCGCTTCTCAACTATGAGGGCTGCTCTCATCCTGGTATATGGCGCTTCAGGGCAGGGGAAAGCAAGTCACAAAGTTCCATGAAAGTGCCCTTACGCATGCGAAAGTTTCGCAGCCACTGGGAATCGTCCCACACCTGCAACACGATGCGGTCCCACCAGTCTGTGCTTGTTTCCCGGGCCCAGAATCGGCGTTCCACGCCATGAACCTGCCCCAGTAACACCATGATTTACACATTGCTGGGGCCTGTGCCTTGTGAGAGGTCTATGTCCATGTCAATTTCCTCATCATTCTCGTCGCCGTGCTGCAATCGCCTCCTCGGCTGGTCCTGGTTTTGCTTTGGCATGTCCTGGCTCTGCATATACTCCAGGACAATGTGCGTGGTGTTCATAGTGCTCATAATTGCCACGGTGATCTGAGCGGGCTCCATGATCCCAGTGCTAGCTATGGCGTCTTGTCTGAAAAAAGGCGCGAAACTAGTATCTGAAGGAGGGAGGGAGGGAGGGGCGAGTGACGACATAGCGTACAGGTACAGGGAATTAAAATCAACAAAGGTGGCTGTGCATCAGGGAGAAACACAAACAACTGTCCCACAGAATGGCCCCCCCCAAAGATTGAACTCAAAACCCTGGGTTTAGCAGGCCGTTGATTTCACGGAGGGAGGGGGAAGCAAATGAATACAGAACAAATCTATTTTTTACATCTTAAGCTGGCAGATGACGGTGCAGCATGACTGATAGCCCTCGGCATCTTCTGGGTGCTTGGCAGAAAATACTGGGCGCTTGGCAGAAAATAGCATACTACGACTGATAGCCATCATCGTCAAGACAGTTCAATAGGACTGAGCATGTCTGCCCAGGTGCCCATGATTGACAGCCACTGCAGTACGACGACGATGGATACCAGTCGTAATATACCATCTTCTACCAAAAGGCAAGGGGCTGCTGCTGTGTGCAATGCAGCCCTACGTCTGCCAGCACCCAGATCGCCGATGAAGGCTACCAGTCATACTGCACCGTCTACTGCCAAAAGGCAATTAGCTGCTGCTGTGTAGCAATGCAGTACCACGTCTGCCGGCACCCAGATGACATATGGTGACGGTGAGCTGAGCGGGCTCCATGCTTGGCGTGGTATGTTGTCTGCACAGGTAACCCAGGTAAAAAGGCGCGAATCGATTGTCTACTGTTGCTCTGACGGAGGGGGAGGTGCCTGACGACATGTACCCAGAACCCCCCGCGACACTGTTTTGCATCATTCAGGCATTGGGATCTCAACCCAGAATTCCAGTGGGCGGCGGAGACTGCGGGAACTGTGGGATAGCTACCCACAGTGCAACGCTCCGGAAGTCGACGCTAGCCTCGGTACTATGGACGCGGTCCGTCGACTTAATGCACTTAGAGCATTTTATGTGGGGACACACGCAATCGGCTGTATACAACCGATTTCTATAAAACCGGCTTCTATAAATTAGACCTAATTTCATAGTGTAGACATACCCTCAGTGCCTGACGGAGACCTGAACTTGTCATAAGTGATTTTTTTTTTTTAAACACAGAAGTGGTTTGGTGATGTAGTGGGGGTAGGGGAATGAGGGGAGAGAGAGCGAGAGAGAGACTATCAGTCCATGGATCCCAATAAGTGGAAGGGAAGAATATTTTCCTTCAGGAAAGTAAACCCATTGTGGGAGTCATTCAATCCCATAATTATGTCAACATGACTACCTGCCTGCAGCTTATCTGCAATTGGCTGCTTCAGATCAGAGTGAAGTTTTTGTGCTGACTGGACAATCTAAACAACAGGTAGACCCCTTGAGGTGAGGTCCCTGATGCATATCTGGGGCTGGACTGGAGCAATCAGGTCAAGAACAAAATCTAATGTCATATTCCAGAAACAAACATAGAACAAAAGTAAAGTAAAGTTATCCAGCTAGGTAAAGGGTGCCCTCCCTTGACCTAAGAGTGATGAAATATCTGATGAGGATACAGGCTAAAATTCAACTGCCTGTTTCAGAGTGATAGCAGCTTCATGTGAAAAGTCAAACCTCATTTCTTTGACAGCATCATAAAACTCTCATTCACAAAATAAAGTGTTACTTGCTGAACAGGCTGCAGCATTTATCCACACCTATCATAAAGCTGAAATGGTTCAAAACCCTGGTTCAAAGGTAGTAGAAATATTGTATCTACCATTGCAAAATTCCTCACTTTACAAAAAAGCTCTAAAGGTGACAGCAAGCTTACTAAATATGAAAAATCCACATGTATGTGATTTCACTATCTAAATTTAAATTTTATACATACATGTGCATATTTATGCAATAAGTAGAGCTGGTTGAAATTGTTTTAGCAAAACTGGAACTGTATCAGTGTCAACAAAATTGTCATCAGGAAGCTTTCTCAGAGAGAGACACAGAGAGAGAGAAAGACACCCTCTGTAGCCTGGTGGTTAAGCCACTGTCCTGGGATGTGGGAGACACAGGTCCAAGTCCCTGCTTTGCTACATGTGGAGTGCTCTGGGATGCAAAACTGTGCCCTGAAGAGCTGCCTCAGGGAGGATAAAGACTTCAGTCCGTGCCAGTGCCCTAATCACTGCGCTACAGAGAGTCTGTCTCTCTCTCCCATTTTGCAGATGCTCATTTTTGTTCTGATGTGAAATAGATAGATATAGACACATGTAAACTTACATGCGAGATAATATTTTATATATACTACATATTGTGTTGCATGTGCATACACATACACTACATCCAATGGCAACTTTTGTACCCCACTAGAAGATGATTAACTATTCTTGAACATTCCCTGGGTAAGTAATTAATCCTTTGGTAGGAAAGACAGAAAACAGAGCTGAGCTACTCAAGAACAGTGGTCCTCAACCTATTTCCCATGTTATGTGGGCCACATCCAATACTACCTCTATGGCCCTGAGGATGTCACATGGGCCACAGCTTTTTACTGATTGGGCCGCAAGCGGCCCACAGGTTGAGAACCACTGCTCTAGAGTATATGGTCTTGGGAGAGGTGTTCTTTCTTAGAGATCACTAAAACATTTACAATATTTCACTTGTGGTAAAGTGGATTTAATAATTTCTCTTCCTAATCTCTGTCAAAACAATTTGTGTGTGTGTGTCCATGTATTTTATAGCAGAGATTTATAGACCGATAATAGAATTTAAAAATAGTTCTTCTCCAAAGGGTATTCAAGTAGTCTTCAAACAGAATTTATTTTAGAAGTAGATAAATAAGACATAAAAGGAACAGTGCTTGTAATTCAGTTTGAAAGCAAAAAAATATATTTAAAAAAATCTTTGTTAAAAAAATATTTTACAAATAATACTTAAGACCAGGATGTACCATAAATATATGCAGCATGATAACAGAAAACATTGAAATGCGTAAGAAAATGAGACCTGCATTACAGTATATGTTAAAAAAATTATGTTATATCACATACCAGCTTAGTTTTTGACAATACCCTATTATACATTAGCAGTCCTCGGCTTAATTAAATTCAGAAGGACTACAACAAATTCCTCCCAAGACTAATAACTTCTTTGTTATGAAAGAGAACTTACATGTAACTTTCACACAAGATGCATTTTACATGCCATGTGTGATCTCTAATATTAGCTTTCCCTTATTTGCACTCATGTTGTAGCTGTATTGGTCCCAGGATATTAGAAAACAAGGTGGGTGAGATAATGTCTTTTATTGGACTAACTTCTGTTGGTGAAAAAGTCAAGCTTTCGTGCTTACACAGAGCTCTTCAGAAGACTATGACAACCTGAAAAAGATGAAGACCTGAAGAAGAGCTGTATAAGCTCGAAAGCTTTTCTCTTTCACCAACAGAAGTTGGTCCAATAAAAGATATTACCTCTCTCTCCCTTTCCTTATTGTTATTCACTTGAAATCAGGGTAAACAAGAAATCTGTTTGAGATTATGAATGGCACTAAACTTTGGTAGACATGTATTCACATATAATCCAGGCATCAATAACATGCCAAAGGAAGCAGAAGAACAATATCTGAGGGCCATCTTTGGCTATTTGTGTTGTAGGGCTAAAATAAGTAAAGCTTACCTACTCTGTTATTGGTTTCCTGAACCAGCTGCAGTGCTGCAACTAGCACAAAGGATATTCTAGTATCCCTTCTATTGACAAACACAACTCCCAGCAATGGCAACAGGAGTGGCATATGCACTGAACACAGATACACATCTTCATGAGGTTTGTTGACATTATGGTGATTAATGATAAAATCTAAATTCTGAAGTTTCAGTATAGACAAGCTTCAAACTAAGATAAATATGTGATGGCTATTGCAAAAGAAAATATGGTTAGTCTTCCTTTAAAAAAAGCAGCATTTGTATGATTTACTATATTTTCACTTGTTCAAAACTTTTGTCTTCATTGACTATGGGCTCTATTCAGCAGGAAGCAGTACTCCTATTGGTGAATGTAACACAGGAATCACACTGGTTTTGGCTCAGCAATCACATAAGCTTAGCTCTGATTCAGGACACAAATCCTCATTAAAAGTTCAAAAAGTACTTATCCGCAGAATTTTTTTCTCTGGATTTGTACTCCAATTATCCTTCCCCTCTCTAAGATCAGTGTAGAACTAAACTGACCTGTACATATTTAGAAAGTGGCCAAAGATGAAAACGAGACCTTAGTGAGAATGTACCATGAGACCACTTATGGGGAAAGAGCTCTCAGAACAAGTCTTCTGCCAGTCTGCCAAGGAGTTTTTTAAAAAAAACCTAATACGTAGATGTAAGAAAACAAAAATTAAAATGCACAACTGTGAAGAATAGAAGGGACTGTCCCATTTAAAAAAAAAAAAAAAAAAAAAAAAAAAAAGGTGATCAGATATGGAACTTGAAAAAAATTCTTAAAGTTCTGTTTTCCTAGTGTATTAGCTACATCATCTGTTTTGATGGGTTTGGCCCTCCTGAATCACCTGAGGAATGAAGTAGGGCATAAAGAGAGACTTAGGCACAAAACCTTAGTGGGAGTTAAGAGCCTAAATACCATTCATTGAGGATCTGGGCTTTACCTCCTAACCTAACTTTTCCACCTACAAATGAGTTACTGGCTTGAAAAAAAATAACAGCCTGCTGAACCTTCTCCAAATCTAGCCTTTTTAAAGTTATAAAATCATGTTTTTCCCTCACATTTACACTTTATAATTGGCACCGTAACCAGGAAAAAAGTAGCTCTTGAAAATTTTCCAACCGGGAGCAAAAGTGGAAGTGCCAGGAATTTAATGAGAAAGCTTGTTCTCACAATATTTCCAACTCATTATTTCCAAGACTCGAGAAGTTAATTTTTGGGTGCTTATCCTAATCAAACCTGAACATTTCACCTTTGAGTTTTACCTATCGATCGTCTAGAGCCTCAGTACCCACAGAAGTCATCCAAAAAAGTATTCTGAAGCCTGGCTGAGTTCTTGCTGAACTGCATTAGTGGGTACGGAAGCCAGTTCTTCAAATCATAGAAGTCTTTGGGTGTTTCCTTTTATTAACGACCCACATTATGTGGTATTTAGGCAAAAAGTAGTTCTAGGAAAAGGTGCTGATCACATTTGTTAGACCAAACTCTCTCACTGAGACTCAATGTCATCCATAATAGTACATTAAATATAAAGACTTCCCTCCATCTCTACATTGTAAAATGCAGGCAACACGCCAAAAGAACTGGCTAAATTGTGCTGCTGAAGGAAAACTCAATAAATACCATTACTGTTGAAACTTGTTGCTCATTTAACTTGCAGAATTAGTACTGCAAAGGGAGTATGAATACGAATGGTGAAACTGTCTTGTAAATAAATCTTCTTCTTCCCAGGAAAAAGATTTCATTATAACAAATGAAATATTCTTCTACAACAGTCATATCTATCCTTATGCAATACAATATGCTAAATTACAATACATAATTCATTATTAATAAAATTTATTATATTTTACAGACCAGATAGCCAAATAACCATTTTTTGAAAAAAAAGAGCCAGATAGCAAATGTGAAGGGAACGTCATTGTAGACACTCTGCAATCCGAGAACTGAGGCAATGGAAATATTTACGTACAAGCCTGTTTTAAATACTTTTACATCAAACATACAGTAGCATGTGAGAATTCCATTTGGTAGTCTAACTGATGAATCATTAATAAATTTTTCCATTTAAAGAAAATTACACATATTGTATACAGCTGAGATAAAAATCAAAGACTATACCCCATTTTATTCTAGTAAACTAATGTCATACGAGTCTTTGTATAAGTGCAGAAAACAGGGTTCTTTATACTCCTTCTGCTTCCTAAGAAATTTTGTATTTTATACGAAACACTAATATTGTTAAATGATGCACACACCCTTTTAAGCCTTATTGCCTAAAATGTGATGCAATAGATATACAGAAACCAATAACCAAGTTGCAACTGAAGGCAGTAGGCAAATTTTATTTGCTAAATCGGATGTGCTAAACAACAAATTATAATGTAAAGCAATTTAACTTTAGAAAAATAAATGTTAACCAAAAATAGTAAAAAAAAAAAAAATACCCCAAACAAGAACAACAACAAAAGCCTGCACTTTTTCCTTGTGCTGGCTAAAAATGCAATAATTTTTAGGTGTAATCAAATTTAGGGTCTTTTCTACTTTATCACTCTAAGAGCAAGCCTTTTTATTTTATTTTTAAAAGTACTTGAAAAGATTAAGCATATGGCACCCGGTATACAGAAGTTATCAAGATTTCAGCAAGCATAAGGTAAAATAATGTTTAGTTAAAAAGTTAAGTGAACACTTGCCAGTAATTTAAAAGGTGAATGCTTACTATAGTAGTTTTGTGAATAAGTAAGCAGGAAGTAGTTATTTTCCCACTATTCCTATTGAGCCTATAAAAATAAACAGCAATGATTTGATCATTTGTAGTTATGATCCATAGCAGCAATATCAGTATTAAAAATCTTGTGGAAATAACTATAAATAATAATTAATTCACAACATGGCTTATGGTGATATAAGTAAAGTGATAACATGTACTTGATTTAAAAAAATGCAGGGAGTATAAAGAACTTTACATTCTCTTTCTTTTTTTAATGTATGCATAAAATTTATTGCTCCCTTTTTCAATATTTATAGACATTAAAAACACAACTAATTTTTTCAACACAAATAAATAAGGACAAAGGTCCTGGAACAAGAATGTGTTTACAAGCAACATAAGAAAAACAATAGATTTATCTTATCATAACCATCATTCACACAGACTGATGGGTCATATTACGTTTTTTTCTTTGCAAAACAACATTATAGATCACTATAGTACAACGTACTAAAGTCTCTTTGTCTTTCTTTCTTTAAAAAAAAAAATCTTGCCCTGGATACCTTTCAGTAGGGCAGCTTGAACAGTTCAGCGCCACTTCCAAACCCCTCTGGAGATCAGACGATAAAATTCTTCGGCAATCAGAGACAGGACAAAGGGCTTTCTCGTGCTATTTCCATGTTTTCATGTTTGCTGGCTTAACATCATTGTGTACACGTACGACTTCAGTACATAACATCAGATGCGATGACGTTCAGAGCTGGCAAACAGAGAAACAGCATGAGAAAAGCCCTTTCCTGCATCATTTCCTGCATCCCGTATACCATAAAAGTTTGCCTGTCAAATTTCAACTAGGTCAATACCTCTATGTTCTGTGGGGTACTCGAAGTGTTGAAGTGTACTTCTACAACAATTTTTGACTAAAGGATTATATATATATACACGTGTGCACACACGTTTGTGTGTGTATACATACAAACACCAAATTTGAGAATAGAAGTCAGAGGAATGGTAGGCATACTAAGTAGTAGTACATTATCAGTCTTCCCATTAATGTATATAATCAGAGCAAAAACTGAGTCCCTAGCTGCTTCTACTAAAATGTATCTAGAAGAAGAAGAACACAACATGAGCAAAAGCATGTAATTGTGTTCGACGGGGTTTCAGCAGACACTTGACATGCTTCCAGGCCACAATTCACAAGAATGTAAAACTTTGCTCCAAAAAGTCACTTTGCTCCAATCCTGGCACCACCAATCAAGTGTCTCAGCATTAGCAAAAGTCGGGTAAGTGAATGGCTGATCAGATCAACTGTCCCAATAGGCAAGAAAATGCTATCGGGAAACAAGCTCACCAAGAAAACACCAGCCAGTGGTCAGGACATTGCCTTAGGCTGCCCATCACTATGAGTGATTGTCAAAAATTCTGTGAGAGAATAAGGGATGAAATAAATGGGAGAAATCACGGTAAAACATAAATCAGATCTCACTGATGATCAAAGTCATATTATGAACTATGATTATGAAACAAATCAAAGTGATGTCATGAGCAGAAAAGCGTAACATGGCACATTCTCAACAGTTATGCTTTCTGAATGTATTGAGAGTGAAATGTGATAAAAAATTTCAGACTAAAGTGAGGTTTTTGCTATCACTCAAAATTTCTAATTTTTTCAATTAAAAACTGATTTTTTTCAGTTTTCTGGCTCCCTCCCTTTTTTCCAATTCCCACAATCTCTTTTTATTTTTCTGCCTCTGGGGGAAAAAAGAGGAAGGGAGAAAATGAAAAACCCAAACTGAAAATTTTCTGTCCAATTTTCCATTTTGACTTTTAATTGAAAAACTGAAACATTTCCCCAAGAAATAAAAAAGATTTTCTAAATTTCCCATGGACAAAAATTACTTCTTTTGACCAGCCTTACTTCAGTAGAACGTCTTATGTACAGTAGTGAGAGATTCAGAATGTGCTTTAAGCTTCAAGCGCAGAACATCTCAAGATGTTCACAACTGCTCCTTAACTGCACATATGTGGTAGTACACTTCAGTCGGGCCATGGTTACCAGTGATGATGTTCAAGCCAGAAAGGGAACAAAATAACAAGAATAATTAGAAATACCATAGTAAATACTTACAAATAAGCAAAACTTTTTGAAGGCCGTAAGCTAACATCCAGCCACTGAGGTGCAGAAACAAACATTCCCCGGGGATAAATGATCCCATAATTGCCTGTGATCGGGTTTCCTGAACTTTCTCTTAAGTATCTGATACTGGTTACTGTCTCTGACAGGATACCAGGCTAAACAGACCACAGCATGGGATTGCAGAGCTCTTAGTATGTGAGTGGGGGAGAGGACCGTGCTTTTACTTGTAAACTAAGCTAACGTGGTTCTCAGAATAATTGAGAAATAAATATGGAACCCCACAATATCATTTTCACAGTCACAATTAGAAACATAGCCACACTGAGCCAAATTCACCACTGGTGTGAGTGCAAGTGCACTGAAGCCACCAGGAGTGAGCATGGCACGAAGTCCAACAAAGGTCTAGCTCCCATTTGATTTATTTTTATTCAGTGGGAGTAGAATGTCTAACTCCCTTAGGCCTCTTTGAAGATCTCAGCTAGTGTCCCCAACTACCAAGCGTTAGTGAAAAACATCTGTGCCATTCCTATTGTCCTTCATATCTGTGAGCGTACATGTTGATGAAAACTGTCTGACTGATGGCCCTGATAACTGAAGGCCTCTATAAATAGAACTCCTACAATGCTGGCAGTGGTAGTGCATATTTCCCACACTGCTCAGCCAACATGGCTCAATCCTGACTTGGAGCCAAACAGTTCAGTCTCCATGCCTGTTCAGTCCCTGATCTCCATGCTCAGGTTAGTAACAACAGTAGTGACAATTCTGATGGAGGCACTTGTTTGTTTCTCTACGGTTGTGGACATTGGTTCAGCAGGAACTAGAAAGAAGCACTAAACTCATCTCGCATACTGTAGGCCACTGCAGACCTACATGATATTTATGACTTTTGATCACTAAAAATGTGGATTAAATTTGAACCAGGTCACATTATGTATTAATCTGAATCTATGTAAACACTAAATTTACTTGACTATTTCTGTTTAAAAACATCTGCTGGAAATCAAATAATCATTTTTTACAAAAATACACCTGATGTTATTGACCTAACTCTCCCACTGAGCTGCTCTCCTGCTCAGTTGTACTTTCCTTTGCTTTCTGAGGGCAGATGAAGTAATATTTGTTCTAATTTCTACATCTCAGAGTAAGGAGTGATGTTAGAAAAAATCACAAGACCCTAATATAATCACTGCATGTCCTTCAGGAAAAGCCATCCACCTGCCTCAACAGGTGAGGGAACTTGATGGGACTGCCAGTGAAGGGGGACAGTCCCAGCAGCAAGGGAGGGAGACACTCACTAAGGGACACTAGGTAGGCCCTCCCACTGGGAGTCTCTGGCCAGCTGGTGGGAAGCGGTGTTGATTGACCAGCATTCCCCAGCTCCCAGGATTTAACCTGGCAGGGGGGCCATGTGGAGCCTCTTTTGGACAAGAACATCTACAGGAATGTGAAAAGGACAAGGAGAGGAAGTATAATACAGGAGAAGATTCCAAAGTTTTAAAGAAGCCTTTTGGCATATTGTCTCTTTGGCCCCAGTTTTCAAATATGGCATTTACTTTAGAGCACCCGGTTCTACAGTTGTGCACTCTTCATATATGCATGTTGATGTCCAGATATTCATTTGAGGCACCTAAATGCTGTTTTAAGCAAATGTTTGCCCACCCAACTTTGAAAATTGTGTTCTACGGCAACACATAAACCATATGCCAACTCATATTGCCTCTTTCTGCCTATGTTTATTCACTACCTATTGTGAGTATAGAATGACAAATGCGGAGAGAGATGGGATACATGTGCAACCTTATCAGGGTATTTTATTAAAAGTCTTACTCTACTCCCACTAAGCTTAATGGCAAAAGTCCTATTTGACTTAAAACCTGATCCTTCTGCTGATGAAGTTTGCTCTATAGCACACAAATATATCCCCGCCCCCCGACATGACTAGCAAAGTTGCCTAATAAAAAGTTGATGATTTGGAAGACACTCAATGTCACCTCTATTTTACGAATCCCTGATTGTCCAACCCTGGAAAACACTGCATTATTACTAACAATTAGTCTCTTCACAGTCTATCACTTTGAAAAGCTTCTTTAGTACATTAATTTCTAATACTTCACAAAAGAACACTTGCTATTCTATAAGTTTCCATGTATTTGTGGCCACTAGGATTGATTAAATAATTACTGTGAAATGACTTTTTAAAAAATAATATGGATTATCATTCTCTCTCTCTCTCCCCCCTCAGACACACATAAGAGGTATTACATATGTATCATGCTTTTCCTTCTTCAGCCATTCTCGACCTCTCCAGTAACATCCTCATTCCCTCCCCTTTTGGTGGTTCATGGCGTAATTGCCCTTTGGCTGCTCTTGGTCTCTCTGATTCCTTCAGCAGTAGCAGCTCTGGGCTGGTTGTGCTATTTATTTCCTTTTCCTTTTGGCCACTCAAAGTGTCTCAGTTTTTTAATGAAAAACATTCAAACACTCTCTTCTGTGTTTTCCCCTCTAAATATATATATATATTCAGCACATCTCATCAGAACAAATACTACAAGGATTTTCCATCGTGTTATAGATCAGTTAGACCAGTGTTCTTCAATTCAAGGCCTGTGAGCCAGTGGCGGCTCCCATGGACCCTAAGTACGGCTTTCTGTTGATTGCACTCTCCAGCGGCAGTGGGACTACAGCTAAGACAGGCTCCCTGCCTGCCCTGGCCCCATGCCGCTCCCGGAAGCGGCCAGCATGCCCCCATGGCTCCAGGAGGGTGGGGGTGGAGGGCGGGGGAGCAGAGGTCTCAGCACGCTGCTCCTGCCTGCAAGCACCACCCCCGCAGCTTCCATTGGCCGGGAACAAGGAACTGTGACCAATTGGAGTTGCAGGGGCAGTGCCTGCAGAGAGGGGCAGCATGCAGAATCACGTGCCCCCCCAGCGGATGAAGGGGTGCGTTGGCTCCTTCCAGGAGTGGCGTGGGGCTGGGGCTGCCAGAAGTAAGTGCCGTCCCCTTCAATGGGCAGGTTCTAAATAGCTCTTCCACTACCCAACCTGCAGCCTCCTGAAGCCAGCCCCCAATGCCCCCTCCTACACTCCAAGCCCCTGCCCCAGCCCATAGCCCCTCCCAGAGCCAGCCCCCAATACCCACTCCTGCACCCCCAGCCCGGAGTCCCCTTCCAGAGCCAGCACTCCATACCGCATCCTGGAGCTGCAGCCCATACCCCCTCCTGCATCCAAACGCTCTGCCCCAGCCTGGAGTCTCCTCCTGCACCCAAACTCCCTCCCAGAGCTTGCACCCCTCACCCCCTCTTGCACCCCAAGCCCCTGCCCCAGCCCTGAGCCCCCTTCAAGAGCCAGCACCCTGTACCCCCTTCTGCACCCCAAGCAATATTACCAATAATGGCAATATTACCATATCAACCAACAAAGAACTCAGAGTGTTCAACGGTCTGTGGCGGGTGTGTGTTCAACCGTCTGTGTCGGATTGATGTGGCTCTCACATTGAAGGTTTTTTGCCAAAGTGGCCCCCACTTCAAAAATAGTGAAGAGCACTGAGTTAGACCAATCCAAGCAGTAACACAGAATCAAGGACCATTTTTTAGCTTTGCAAAACCCAAACCAGGTTTTATTTGCACAGATGGGCCAGGAGCCAAATTTTAAAGCTTTGGTGGGTCCATATACATGTTTTCAGTGATAGTTCAATTCCGTATCAAATGAGGATGGTCAAACTAAAGGTGGGTTTTGTTTCATAATAACTGAGTGATATCTTGGTTTTGCAGAAACAAAACCAGAAACAATTCTGATTAGAGACCCATTTATCCCAGCAACTTGAAATTTGGGAGGGAAAACTGAATACATAATTTTGTTCCTTCTCTAGTCATGCTTCAGAGAGCTTTGTTTGTAAACTGATGCATTGCAATAACTACTAGTGCCGGGATAAAGCACATTTTTTCACAATTTGGAAACATTTATTCTTTATTTTTAAACACTAGAGCATTTGAGTTTTTAATGTAACAGGACTCAGCTCTGCCTACAGCTTTCTGCAAAGCCAGTGAATGCATGAAGCAACAGTTGCATTAATCTCAAACATGCCATTCAACTCTGAGGTTGGAAAAAAGGTGAATAGCATGACAACTGAAATACTGTGGTGCTATAAGAAGCTTTTTTTTTATATATATAGTTTTTTTTAGTCTCTCCACTGGCTAATAGAACTAACTGAAAACTTCAAATTATCCTGTTTTGAGTCACTCACTTGTATCCAATTCACATTCTTAAATGGAAATGAGGCCATTCCGTATATAAGAGACAGAGTCTTTCATTATTAGGACCAAATTTGACTGTTTAAATCTATCTATTAGAACTGCAGACCAACAGTTAATTTGGTTCTCTTTACTTTTCTTAAAAATATGATTCCCTTTATGTAATAAAATCCAACACAAAGGCCAGTCGAGTTAACTCCTTTCTTGTTTCAATACTTACATAGGTTCATTAACAAAATCGTTCATATTTTGCTTAAGTAATGAGAGTATTAATTTCAATGTTGAAAGAAAATGCTATTTGCAAGTGAATGTACAAGACTTTGTACGATGTGTTGTTAAAGTTTCCCCAGTTCGGTGTTCATTGCCAGGACACAAACAAAATTAAGTCTAAAGGAGGAGGACTACAGATTTAAACAAAATCAATACCATAATCCCACCTTGTGCTAATGTCTCATTATATTCATATTCACAGAATTGCCTCGAAATAATTTCAGGGGTGAGGAATACTCCAGAGGCAATGTGCTTTTCTGCCCCATCGGGGGGAAGGAGTGCTCGGACATCAGTCCACACAGGCTAGAAGCACAGTGAAAGAGAGTACCTACATTTCCCTGCCCCCATCCCTGCCAAAGGAATTGCCTTCCATTCTTTTCTAACAGCCCTCTTGGGCAAATGGTTGGATGGTTCCAGAGGTTGCCACAGGCCTAGCTGTGTCTGCTGGGGGGAAGGTGACAGAATGCAAGGCCCTTGAGCAGGTAACGGTGGATTCTTTCAGCTCACAGGGCCTGAGGCAAAGCACCCTGAATTTAATAGAAAAACTCCCATTGATTTCAGTGGGCTCTGGATCAGGCCCCAACAGGTGCTGAGAAAACAACCTTCAAGTTCCAAAGTAAAATCACACACACACACACACACCTACACCTTCTATTGCCTAATTTAAATTCAAAATTAATTCACTCAAATAGCTTTAACAGAAGACATTCAAATCTTTAACAAGATATTAACCCCCCCACCATTGTCTCTGCTGTCTTAGAAATATGAAGAAATCCTTTTCTATTCCATTTTCTGTTAATGTCTCTCAGCAAAAGATAATGCTTTGTACAGAGCAGGGATTTTGTCTACCTCACAGACTGGTGTTAAAAATAAAAAGAAAGTAAAAGAAAAAGCAGTGGCAATCTTTGTATGCTGTAGATATGCAGTTTGAATGAGAACATTTCTTCAGGCCCCCTTTATTTTCACCATATCGTTAACAAAATTGCCTACAGAAAAGTAAGTCTAACCTATGGACCTGATCCTCAGCTAGGGTAAATCGTCAAAGCACCACTAAAGCCTACACAGATGTACCCTAGCTGAGGATCTGTTCCTGTATAGAAATAATTGAAGTGAATCCCATCTTATCACCACAAACATTTTATTAACTTCTTTTACTGCATAGATACCTCATGACTAACTCAAATAAAAGCATGGGAGTTTTCTTTGTACTGAGGATAGGCTACTGATGGAGAAAAAACTCAGATAAATAACAAACCCTTATCACAAATGCATTAATGCAGCTTTCCAGAATCTGGATTCAATTCTGATGTGGTTCCCATTGCTTTAATAAGCCTTTCATTAGTGTCTTATAAAGCAACAGGGTGTTTAATTATCATTATATTTTTGTCCTCCTTGTTAATCTGAGGGCTTTTTAATTCATTCATATGACTGCTGCTCTGAACTGGACCGCAGCTAATGTCTCTATGATCTGTACTTGGGCATGAAGGTGACAAAGTGAGGGCAATGTTTGTGATGCTTCTAAATTTTCCCACTGGCTTCATTACTGCTTTATATTGTTGATTATGTCAGTCAGCCAGCTTTTAGTAGCCTGCATGGTAGGGTATGTTTCTAGTCTGAAAATGGCACTCAATCTCTCAGTAAAAAAAAAAAATCTTGCCTGCTTTTGAGAGACCTTGAGGTACAGCTCTGTCCAAATGAAGGCTCCAATTCTAGACTCCATTAGCATTAAGAACCACTTATCAGATGCTGCAAAGCTTTATTGCTTTCCACCTGGCCTAGATTACTTAGATTCCTGAGCATACAATACTAGCGAGGAAAGTGCTACAACCCCTCTTTGTTTTACAGAGCTGCACAGCTGAATACTATGTTAATGCAGGAAGTACCATACTGCCATCTACAGACAGGAATATCCCCTAATATAATCATTCAGTACTAAATTTTCCCACAGCCAAGAGTCACTTTATTCTAATTTTCTCCTTTTAACATTGATGAATCACAAACTGTTTACATTTCAATGTCTCAGCCAAGCATGAACTTTCAGGCTTTTAATCTTTATAGACAAAGTTATTCTGCAGTGCTTAGACATACAGACAGAGAAAGAGAGTGAGCAGCTAGAAACTTTGTATTACCTGTCTGGTGTGGATGGGGCCTGGGGTCTTGAAGCCACCTTGACAGCTGCATTCGGAGACACTATAAGGGTCCGAGCTACTTGAGGAGCACTTGGAGAGCGAGTCACAACCCACCACAAAGGTGTTATCCAGAGGCAGTTCCTGAATGACATGGTGCTTCTTAGGGGGCACAGGAGTCTCGGGTTTAATTTGAAAGGTGGGCTGTGGAGAGGCAGACTTGTAATGCTTTGCTAAATCTGGGCTGTCGGGCTTAAATGTGGTTGGTGTGGTGGCCCAGTTATATTTTCCCATAGTCTGTTCTTCAAGCTCTACGGGAATGTCTAAAGTGCCATTTATATGCTCATGGGCTGGATCATCGGGCTTAGATTCTTCAATTGTCACAAAGTTGAGAAGGAGGCTTTTAGGAGAGCGCTTCTTTTTCTTCTTCTTCTTCTTGATCTGTCGGTTCTCCTGGTTTGGGGAGACCCATTCCCCACTCTGCTTGCTTTTTTGGACAACCTTGTGCCGGGGTGTCTGGCGGCATCGTACCAGAGCAGTGACAAAAATGACCAGGATGACTGTCATGGTGCCTGCAATTATAGCAATGATGATTTTGACATAGTCATTGGTCTGTGGGGTTATCTCACCATCTCCAACATTCTGGCCCACTGGTGTTTCCATATTTCTGCGCACCAGCTCCTGCACGTATGAACCATTGGTGATGGTCTCATTCACAAATAAATGCACCAGTGCTATGGTATAGAGAGACTCTGGCTGTCCTAAATCATTGACTTTTATCACCAGCCTGTGTAAGCCATGATCTGCTGTGATTACCTTCTCTTTCAAAGTAATGTTGCCTGTTAACTGATCGATTGTAAACAAACCTCTCGAGTTCCCACCTATAATGCTGTAGCGGAGCTCTGCATTCATCCCTGTATCATTGTCAACTGCAAAGACTTTAGTCACCACGGATCCTGGATTGGTGGCTGTGGGAATTAAGTCATAGGAGTAGTTGGATGAAGGGATGACAAAAACCGGTCTGTTGTCATTCACGTCAACTACATTTATGGTCACTTTGGCAGTGGAAGAGCGTTGCACTCTTCCTCCATCAACAGCCTTCACCTGGAAAGTGTAAGAGCCTTGTTGCTCTCTATCAAATGTAATATTGGGTCTTATTACACCAGTAAGTGGATCGATAATGAAATTCTCTCTGCCATTTAATATAGAGAGAGTAACTGCAGCATTCTCTCCAGAGTCAGCGTCAGTAACTGTGATGAGCCCCACTGTGCCATACATGGGCAGGTTTTCTGGCACATAGAAATTATATTCATTGTGGGTAAAAGCAGGGCTGTTGTCATTCTGGTCCAGAACTGATAGTGTCACAGTAGCATTGGTCTGCAATGGTGGCATCCCATTATCCTTAGCCAGTACAGTGAAGGAGTACCTGTCCTGCTTTTCCCTGTCCAGCTTTCTCACTGCTGTCAGAACTCCTGTGCGGCGATCCAGGTTGAAAATGGGAGGTGCATCTGAACCCAGCATATAGCTGATCTCAGCATTGCGTCCACTGTCTGCATCTGTGGCACTGATCTTGGTCAGCTGGGTACCAGGAGCATTGTTCTCAGGAATGGAAAGTCCTATGACAGGCTGTGTAAAAACTGGGGCATTGTCATTCTCATCTTTGATTTTGATCAGCAGCATTGCAGACTGATTTAAGGGAGGTTTCCCTGAATCAGAGGCCACTATTTTAATAGCATATTCTCGCGTAGCCTCATAGTCTAGAAATGTGGCAGTCTCCAATAGAAACTGATTATCAAACACTGGCTTTAACCTAAAAGGGACATCATGGTCTGTGAAGCAGGTAACTTTTCCATTCAGATCAGCATCCTTGTCCATTACTGTAATCAGGGCAATTTTTGTATTGAGCGGCGCTTTCTCAGACAGGAGCACAGTCCCATTCACTGGATTGATGATGTATCTTGTGTCTATGGATGGGACATTATCGTTAATATCTGTGATATTTACTGTCACTGTTGCTCTTGATGGAATTGAGCTGCCATCACTTGCCAAAACAGTTAACTTGTGTACGGGTGACTCCTCCCTGTCCAGTGGTTCCTTAATTGTGATGAGGCCAGTGGTGTTATCTAAGGCAAAGAGCCTTTTGGCCAGACTGGAGATCTGATTGCTGAAAAAGAAGTGGATCTGTGCATTTGAGCCCAGATCAGCATCAGTGGCATGGAGCTGAGAAACTGAGGTGCCCACTGGAGCATTTTCTGGAATGCTAACTTCAATGTCATTTTCCTTAAAGACTGGGCGATTGTCATTTACATCAGTAACTGTTACTTGTAGGATGGCTGTACTGGATCTGGGAGGTGTTCCACCATCTTCAACTTTAATCTTCATCACATATGTGTCTTTCTGCTCCCTGTCCAGGATCTGCTGGACAATCAACTGTGGCCACTTGTCTCCCTCGGGTGTTTCAATTATATCAAGTCCAAATACATTTTGACCCTAGAAGACACAGAAAGGGGAACAATTTTATTATGAAAATATATTACAAACAGATACACATCTTTACAGGGGATCCCATGAAAATACCTTTATAGGTGTATTTATACTGCTAGATTAAGCCTTTAGCCTTTGCCTTGAGCACAGAGCTGTGTGTACCTGTGCCTCCCTAGTAGCAGGCCTGAGCAGGAATGGTGTTTCAGAGCATCAAGGTTCCTTTTACAGCTCCAGCTCAAATTACTGCAACTCCTGAAAACACATGGCTTACTTCCTATTTTACAACTAGTGGGGGGGAGAGAGGGAAGAGATGCCAAGGCTCAACTTACATCAGACCCCATGCTCACATAGGGGCAGTATCCACGGAGCTAAGGGTGTGCCCCACAACAAGCCTGCACCCGAGATTTGGGGAGGACAAGCAAAAGGATAGGGGGACTTAATCCCCAGTTCAGCAGAGCAAGACAAGGGTACAATCTGTACCGTGTAGAGAAAAGAAAAACTACACCATATTGAAAAGGGGATTACCACATAATTTAAGATTCAAGTGGCACAGTCACAACTGAGACATGTTAGGTTATTAGAAATACATGAAAATCAGGAAGAATTATTCCCCTTTTCATCACTATGTATTTCATATTTGCAGTGAAAAATACATTCCAAGTGTGAAAATAAGATGTTTTTTCTTATGAATAATAATCACTGGACTATTACATTTACACTCTGAGTAATAAGATCCTGTAATAGGGTTTGTTGAACACTTTATGCCCTTCTTACAGCAAGTAATGCATTTATATGTGCAGACACTGTGAAAACACAGCTTTTCCTCAAACTATGGGATGGACAGAGTGGTCTAAAAGTAATGTGCTGTCCTGCAGGTGGGAGACTGGAGTCTGGTTCCCACTGCTGGTATCTCTCTGGGCCAACAGATGCTGGGACTCTTGCAAAGTGAGCATAAACATCCCCCAAGGAGAAGGAAGTGATTAGCAATGATCAATAGCAATCTCTCTGACTGATGAAGAATGGTGTTGACAGATTCCAAAGGGAATCCTGACAACCTTATCTCCCCAGAAGGATGGGGCCATAATGCAGGCAATGAAGATTGGTGTGTAACATGGGTGAAAATGGGGGCTCAGTGAGGCTCAGATAGGATAGGGGGGCAGGGAACAGTTAGGATTTTATGTATGTATGTATTTGTTTTTAAGAACATTAAACTCTCGTTATGCCCGTCATGTTTATAGTCAGAAACCGGGCTGCTGACCTAGCTCTTGCTATAGTCATGTTGGGACTGGTTCTACCACCCTTATTCACACGGAGTAGTAACTTACTGCATGAGTATTTTCATTGGCTTTAATGAGTCTACTCACTTAGCAAGCAGCTAGTAAGCATGAGTAAGGGTGGCAGAATTGGGCCTGCTATAATTTTATTTATTCATTTTAATTTATACACAAATTGCTAAAAGATCATCTCTCCATGGCTCTAGATTCCGCCAATAAAATTTACAAAGACAACTGTTAGTTTAATTTACAACTAACATTAACCAGATGTAAAAATGAAACATCAGCTCTTCCCACCTACATCCTTATGACACCCGCACCCATCACCAAAGTTTAGGGGGAGGGGATAGACTTTGCAGTGTGCACTACAAATCATGCAATTTAGGATATTTAAGACCCTGCATGGAAGAGGGGTTTCCAGTGTGGAGGATTCCACATTTGGAATGATTAGTAAGAAGCATGACTACACTGTACCTTGTTACCCACAATTAAATCAGTACCTATATGGGCCTAATACTGCCTTTGTGCATCTTCCATTGTCATCAACAGTAGCAGGGCTGTTGCAGATGAGGTCAGAATATGACTCTATCCATTGCAGCAATCATTTCCTTTGTGGCAAAGCTGCAATATCTCCATTTCAAATAAAATAACCCAACTCTCTACCCCTTGTACAGTGTCTGTCAACCCACTAAGTAATGCCCGTGACGATCTATAACAGAAACATGGATTGGAAAACAGATCTTAAAAGTTATGAAAACAAATGTAGATCTTGCTTTTTCACTGGAAGATGAGTGAAGATACCAACCCTGCTAATCGTGTCTGAATCAAGTTCTATATCCTATGAACCAAACGGGTTAATTTCTAAAGCAGCGATCCCATGGCAGACCTTCTCTTTATTAAAGACAAGTGAATCTTCTCCCTCAGTGATAGGATTATCATGAGTGGATTACTGCAGGCAACCTTGCTAGCAGTTGTTTAATTTGGACTAAGGCTCTTATTTGTTGCAAAAATGCTGAATTAAATAAACTGCTCTTTCAACACTGATTTCCAGAAAAGCCTAGCAAGAGTGGGGGGAAAAAAGTCAGCTTTCCTTCAGTTCTTTATTTGCACACAAGCTGACAGATGTGCATTGATTATTCTGTCATTAGCTCCTGCAACTACAACAAACACTATATACAGACTTTTAATTCATGAAACTACATACCCAATTTAGCTTTTCTTTAACTATCACATATGACAAGAGACACATTTTTCATTATAGCATCTGATTTTGGCTTAAACATATAACTTCAGTTCCCTGTCACTAGCAGTAAACTGCTAGGGAAACAGCAAAAAATCCAATACAAATTAGAATCTTTACTGAAAATATCAGCATTTTAACAAAATGTTTTATGCAAAATTGCTACCATATAGAATGTAATAGGGATTAATTAAATACAGAGTTCTATAGAAATTATTCTAAAAAAATACCAAATATAATAGAGAACTAGCTCTTCTATGCAATTTTTAAACTGATCTACAGCAACACATAGAAAATTAAGTATCGGGGGTAGCCGTGTTAGTCTGTATCTACAAAAACAATGAGGAGTCTGGTGGCACCTTAAAGACTAACAGATTTATTTGGGCATAAGCTTTCGTGGGTAAAAACCTCACTTCTTCAGATGCATGGAGTGAAAGTTACAGATGCAGGCATTATATACTGACACATGGAGAGCAGGGAGTTACTTCGCAAGTGGAGAACCAGTGTTGACAGGGCCAATTCAATCAGGGTGGATGTAGTCCACTCCCAATAATAGATGAGGAGGTGTCAATTCCAGGAGAGGAAAAGCTGCTTCTGTAATGAGCCAGCCACTCCCAGTCCCTATTCAAGCCCAGATTAATGGTGTTAAATTTGCAAATGAATTTTACTTCTGCTGTTTCTCTTTGAAGTCTGTTTCTGAAGTTTTTTTGTTCAATGAAAGTGACTTTTAAATCTGTAATAGAATGACCAGGGAGATTGAAGTGTTCACTTACTGGCTTATGTATGTTACCATTCCCGATGTCCGATTTGTGTCCATTTATTCTTTTGCGGAGGGACTGTCCGGTTTGGCCAATGTACATGGCAGAGGGGCATTGCTGGCACATGATGGCATATATAACATTAGTGGATGCGCAGGTGAATGAGCCCTTGATGGTGTGGCTGATGTGGTTGGGTCCTCTGATGGTGTCGCCAGAGTAGATATGGGGACAGAGTAGGCAACGAGGTTTGCTACAGGAATTGGTTCCTGGGTTGGTGTTTCTGTGGTGTGGTGTGTAGTTGCTGGTGAGTATTTGCTTCAGGTTGGAGGGTTGTCTGTAAGCAAGGACTGGTCTGCCTCCCAAGGTCTGTGAGAGTGAGGGATCATTTTCCAGGATAGGTTGTAGATCGTGGATAATGCACTGGAGAGGTTTTAGCTGGGGGCTGTATGTGATGGCCAGTGGTGTTCTGTTATTGTCCTTGTTGGGCCTGTCCTGTAGTAGGTGATTTCTGGGTACCCGTCTTGCTCTGTCAATCTGTTTCCTCACTTCCCCAGGTGGGTATTGTAGTTTTACAAATGCTTGATAAAGGTCTTGTAGGTGTTTGTCTCTGTCTGAGGGGTTGGAGCAAATTCGGTTGTATCTTAGGGCTTGGCTGTAGACAATGGATCGTGTGATGTGTCTTGGATGGAAGCTGGAGGCATGTAGGTA
>NW_020664482.1:32329897-32426859 GCF_002925995.2 Terrapene triunguis | reverse complement strand
TACCTACATGCCTCCAGCTTCCATCCAAGACACATCACACGATCCATTGTCTACAGCCAAGCCCTAAGATACAACCGAATTTGCTCCAACCCCTCAGACAGAGACAAACACCTACAAGACCTTTATCAAGCATTCGTAAAACTACAATACCCACCTGGGGAAGTGAGGAAACAGATTGACAGAGCAAGACGGGTACCCAGAAATCACCTACTACAGGACAGGCCCAACAAGGACAATAACAGAACACCACTGGCCATCACATACAGCCCCCAGCTAAAACCTCTCCAGTGCATTATCCACGATCTACAACCTATCCTGGAAAATGATCCCTCACTCTCACAGACCTTGGGAGGCAGACCAGTCCTTGCTTACAGACAACCCCCCAACCTGAAGCAAATACTCACCAGCAACTACAAACCACACCACAGAAACACCAACCCAGGAACCAATTCCTGTAGCAAACCTCGTTGCCTACTCTGTCCCCATATCTACTCTGGCGACACCATCAGAGGACCCAACCACATCAGCCACACCATCAAGGGCTCATTCACCTGCACATCCACTAATGCTATATATGCCATCATGTGCCAGCAATGCCCCTCTGCCATGTACATTGGCCAAACTGGACAGTCCCTCCGCAAAAGAATAAATGGACACAAATCGGACATCAGGAATGGTAACATACATAAGCCAGTAAGTGAACACTTCAATCTCCCTGGTCATTCTATTACAGATTTAAAAGTCACTTTCATTGAACAAAAAAACCTTCAGAAACAGACTTCAAAGAGAAACAGCAGAACTAAAATTCATTTGCAAATGTAACACTATTAATCTGGGCTTGAATAGCGACTGGGAGTGGCTGGCTCATTACAGAAGCAGCTTTTCCTCTCCTGGAATTGACACCTCCTCATCTATTATTGGGAGTGGACTACATCCACCCTGATTGAATTGGCCCTGCCAACACTGGTTCTCCACTTGCGAAGTAACTCCCTGGTCTCCATGTGTCAGTATATAATGCCTGCATCTGTAACTTTCACTCCATGCATCTGAAGAAGTGAGGTTTTTACCCACGAAAGCTTATGCCCAAATAAATCTGTTAGTCTTTAAGGTGCCACCAGACACCTTGTTGTTTACATAGAAAATTACATTCCTGTTATATTAGGGTATGTCTACACAGCTGCCGGGATCAAGTCTCACAGCCCTGGTTGCCAGACTTTTGCTAGTAGGTCTCGTGCTGGTGTGCTGAAAATAACAATGTGGAAGTTCCAGCTTCAGAACTTTAGAGTCCGAGCCCGAACATAAAAGCAATGTCTACACAGCTATTTTTAGTGCACTGGCACGGGCCCTGCCACTGCATCTGTATCTGTTGACCCCAGCAGCTGTGTAGCCATACCCTCATAGATTAATTTTAAAATGGTAAAGACAAGTTATTGTTCTCCATTAAACCCCACAGGATCAGATCTTTCCATATGGGGTGTAGACTCTTACACTCATCTTTTCCTTCCATCCCTTTTATTGCCAAAGTGACAGCAGTGAATAGTTAGGGTATGGCCTAATCACATATACCTAATGAGTCCACCCTTCTGGCAGAATTCCTTAGAAATATCCTATAGAAAATTTTAGAGAGTTATGTGCCTGCTATAGAATTCTTTAGGTTGATGGTTTTTTTTTTTTAAAGCTACAGAAAGGATGTCAGTCTATAAATTTCATAGTTTTTTAAAAGTAATATCTATAAAACCATAGTAGTTTCATTCCTCTTAAATGGTATAGGACTTTTCCATAGGGAGAATAGTGTTTTCTTATACATTTGTAAATATCTTAAGGGTCACTATGCTGACACAACTCATGAACAGCTGTAGTAGATGTCTTTTGTAATTACAATGATAACTTTATTACTCACAAAAAATATAAATACACACAAAGCCAAGCTTAGGATGCCTAGGGTCAAAGGCATATATAAAATTGGGCAAAATACATAAGTGGCAGTAAAGCCAGTCAAAATGACAATTAATGCAATTTTTTTTTAACAGACCAATTCAAGCAAACCTAATGGTACATATTGTTGAAATGAATAAGAATAGGGACTGTGCCATTAAATACACACTTTAACACACCTATCGTGAGGATGGAAAGCTCTCCCAATTTAAACAGTCTTTGAAAAATGATGGAACATTCAACAACAAAAGGAACTATAAGGCTCTGACCGACTCCTCCATGAGTAAAGAAATTTAGAGTTAAGAATGATAATCCAGGCTGAGCTAGCAGCTTTAACTCTCACCAAACACAGAGGATGAAATTCTGGCTCCACTAAAGCTAATGGGAAGATTGGCACTGACTTCAAGAGGTCAGGATTTCACCCATAGGGCCAGATTCTGACACCCTTATTCACCAAGCTGTCCCACTGCATCAGTGGGATTATTCCTGGTGTTGGTGCTGCTCAACAGCAGCAAAGGTAACCGAATTTAGCTCATAATATAAATATAATAGAAAGTTAGCACATATAAAGTATTGTTCACCTTCAAAGTGCTTTACAAACAGTACTCTTAAAACTGGGAAGTATTGTCCCAATTTTTTGATGTGGGTAACAAAGGAAGAGTTAAATTATTTCATTTTAAGACATGCTAAGCACTGTAACTCCCATCTATTCAAGGCAAAAGAAGCTTCTCTTTCCAGAGCCAGGATTAGCATTAAGGAGCTCCTGGGTCAGACCATGAGACTCTCTCTCTCTCTCTCTCTCTCTCTCAAAAGAACAGCACAGTGATATGCACTTAAGCAATAGTATCAGCCCAGATTTTCAGCTTAAACTCTACTTCCTTACAATATAAGACCATTCACTTCACTGGAGTCATGCATTACATTGAGAGGTTCCTGTAATTACAAATCAGTATTTTTGTTGAAAGAACTCCCTGCCGTATTTACCTGATCATTCGTAATGGATCCAAATGTCCTTTTCGGTGCTGTTTTGGGCTGTCATGTAAATACAAAATTAGAAAGTTTTTTAAAATGTGTAACATGGAAGTAAACCTGTAAATACACAACTATTCGAACACGGACACTCAACACAGTGAAGTGCAACAGCTCTTTCAGTGCTACAACAGGCTAGCGTGCTGGGACTTAAGAGGGGGCTCCTAGGGTCCATTCCTGTACAAACTTGCTTCTGGCATATGCAATTCTGCAGTATCACAAGCTGTCTCATTGAACTCAGTGGGATTCAGATTCTGGAATAAGAGCTAAGCCCAGCAGGAAATATTTGCATGATTGGGCTCAGTTGGCAGATAACTGACTGGATGAACTGGAAAAGCAAAGCCATGGGTCAGTGCAGGCACCATTAACATGGCCTGCCGTGGCCAAGACTACTCAGGAAATTAAGTTTCCGAACCAATAAATGGATAGACAGTAACAGCTCTATCGGATGCTGATAAACTGATAGACCACAATGGCTTCTTAAATAAATAGAGCCCCAACCCCCCCAACTATGGTAAAAAAAATTCACATTAAAAACGTACAATGCTGTGTGATGCATAGCACTTTGGATTTTAAAAGGGAATCAGTGTTTGTGATTGTTTTTGAGACCATCAGAGAGTATTTGTTCATGTAATAAACAAATAAGGGGTAGATCCTGTAAGGTGCATGGTGTGCTTATATTTCACTAAAGGAGAATGCTTAGCACCTCACAGATTCAGGCCCTCATTGGCAAGAAGGCCTTGTTTCTGCAGACATGTTTAACTTAAGGCAATTTACTCACAGTGCATAAAATTAAGCATATTTTAACAGGTTGAGGACCTAAATCTATTTAGCAGATTGTACAAATGACAAAATCTATACAGAATGTATATAAGAAATATTCAAAGTGGTAATAAAATATACAATGAGCAAGTGGGCCCATACAGTTTAACTATCCTAAAATGAGGGAACCTACCATACAAAACACTTGTGGTTAGATAATCCTGGCATCAAACTGTGAATCAGATATAATGGTTTCGTGACTCCTTGGCACAAAATTATTTTAAACAGATAAGTCATTTGCAAAAATAATACTCTAATAAGAAAATCTTCAATATATAAGCACCTTGCATCCTAAAGTGCTTTAAGAACCCTCCCCCGAAATAGCTCAGCTGTTTCCTGGCTGATGAACATTTCAGGTATAGCCAAGAAGGAAACACTTGCAGTTCTGTTGAACATACAAGGTAGGTCCCAACGTTCTGTTGTTGTCAAGAGAATTCCTATGGAACACTGTAGCACAGCAGGTGCAGTCAAGAATGAGCCAAGAGAAAGAATTACAGTAACACAGACACAAGATTTCCAATGCAAAATTATACAGGAGCTGCAAAATGGGCCAGATTAGTTTTCAGATTTTGTTTTTAAAAAGCATGCATTTTTCTTTCAAGCTTGACACTTTGAATGTGAAACGTGTAAATACCCACAGCAAAGCTAAACCCACTAAATACAGAGTTACTATAGATAATAAGTAAATACTAGCACATTCAGAACCATGGTCGCATGAATGCCGCAGCTCTAATGACAGGAATACAGGTCTCCAGTCTGCTGTCACAATGTGTGATTCAGATTTGTATTCATTCTGAAAGATTGCACTGCATTACGCTTCTCTGTCATTTAATGCACACCGACTTTCCGCTCTCTTTTCTGCAATCCTGCATGCAACTTGGGTTCCATTAAATGTATGCAACGGGGGGAGGGGGAGGGGGGGGGGAGAGAGAAAGGAGTGTGGTGTACACATACTAAAAAACAGCAAGATGGCCTCAAAGAAGAAACTGAAATTAGAGATCTGTGAAATATTTGCAACACAAACAGAAATCCACGGGAAATTTGCCTGCTGTTGGGTTCCATTATAAACTAGAAACTCAAGCAAGGTTTGTCAGAACATCTGCTGAGGTTAAAGAACTGAGGCCCGGTTTCAAGTAAACTTGGGTAAATGCATGGTTTTGTATCAATACTATGCACAGTTGCTGTTTCATATGTTGATGTAAATACTGCGACATATGACGACAGTCTAAACTGAGTTTTGCTTAGACAGTCAAATCGAAAACTCAAAGTGGAACTTGGGGGTTCTGAATTTCCATAAATCTAAGCTAAATGAAATGCCTGTACAAGAACTTGTATGTAAATATGTTCAGCTCCTTGCCTAAACTGTATGAATATGAAAAATCCAAGGGCAAAATCCATTTGGTGGACTACAAATTTATCGATGAACTTGGCCGTAAGTGCCTAAGCTTTTCTCAGCCTCAGTTTATGGTTTTAAAAGAGCCACCCTACCTGTGAAGCACAAGCAAAGCTTTCCTATCCATACACTCAAAGCCTAACTACTTACATTATATCGATAGCGAGCATAATACTAGGCGGGGGCTCAGCACAAAGTACAGATAAGGAACCATTATTCCAAAAGGGAGAGAAAGGTAAGAAATACAATGGGCAAGTCAGCAGAGAATCAGTAAGTGGTCCAGAGTATTGTAATTTGAACAAAAAGGAGGTTTAGGAGGAATACACAAGCACTGAAATGCTTGGGAAGCTAAATTCAATGTTATTGCAGAAAGACTGAGAGTAATGTCTCTTGCTGTTCCTTACCACCCCAGGGCAGTCTGTCCTTTCTCTTCAGAACTCTTCCCAACCTTGATTTCCCCAAATCTCCTTTGGATTCGACTTCTCTGACAGTCTGACAATTTTATCCATAAAGCTGTCTTATATTTCCTGAGCTTGTGAAAGCTGATGAATGTTCTTTGACCGAATTGTGAACAGGAAAAGGTCTAGCGCACAGAATAATTGCCTTCCATGCCCTCATATAAGTTCTTTACACATGAGTTTAGCAAAACATACTAGCAGTTTCCTTAAATTTATGCTTTATACTGAAGACGACAAATGTCAGTGCAGTCGTCCTGACATGAAGGTGCCATTAGCAGTTCTATGGCCCAACTAAGCCCTGACAAGTCTCTCTTCACCAGTCATGTTTAGGGGTGCCGTAGTGATGGTTAACAAGATAGAGTTCCAGTTTTGGTATATGAACTGTATCTTCCCATATTACAGGTTGTTCTATAGCAAAGTAGGCAATACAGTAACAGCCTAAGTTTGTGTAATAATACTTAAAATCTTGTATTTTTCAAGCTCTCTCTTATCCTGGGTTACCAGGGCTGCCACTTTTAACAGTTTCCCCTCCAACACAAATTCTCTGCATCACACTATTATGATGCTTGTACTGTGGTATCTGCACATTGCTTCATCTCATCAGGATGTAACGTCATGACACCATGAAATAATTTGAAGGTCACTTGAGTGGTTCTGCAAACTTAGCTCAAATGGACTCCTATCTAGGTGCATCACCAAAGCAGCCAACTATCTCACAAGCATTAATTAATGTATCCCCACAATACTTTGAGGTAAGGAAGTATTACTACTCCCATTTTATAGTTGGGGTCCTGAGATAGAGAGAGAGAGTACATCACTTGTCCAACATCATGCAAAGAGTCCGTGGCACATCCAGAAATCGAACGCGCTCTCTTGAATACCACTCCAAGGCCTTAAATTCAAAATCATCCTTCTTTTAGGGACAGTTTCCCCAAAACAGGGACAGGTAACAAATGTAGGTAGGAGAATTAGAAAAGTGGATTCTCCTCCACATCACATCCCATTATATATGTTGAGAGACATACACACACACTCTACTGAACAGGAGATTGATTAAGTACATGATTGACAGTTTAAGGTATTGAATATGATTGAGCATTGTTCTAAATGCTTCCATTTTTCCACAGCCTGAAGGAGAGTTCCAGAAACGTTTCCTGTCCCAGCAATTTTCCCCTTCTTTGTAATGGCACTAGGATTTATACAGGGAAGAAAGGATTTGGGGTTTACGTTAGGTATCTCATTGTTCTTTATTTTATTACAAACTTGAATTTTTATGATAGCATATTCTACATGTCACACCATTATATATTTGATGCATTTGCCAGTTAAGGTTAACAGGGACCAAAGAACCAATCATCTGTAAATACATGATTACACATTTCATGGATATCACTTTCCAACACATAATTGTGATTCAGGAAGTGTCAGGCAGAAAGCTATTCTGGGTATTCTCTCAACAAGAGCTAAATAAAGAGCCCATTCTGCTTTGGCCACCAGAACAAGGCACCTTGAGATTCTAAATACATTTTTAGAGTTATTGGACGACCAGGAGTTTGAGCAATGTGGACCTGCAATACACCCTATTCCTTCCCTGCTCTGTAACCAGGGTAGTCTGTCAGGAAGAAAAAGATTCATACTGACATCCACTTGTGCACAGGAAAACACAGGCAACTGTGTTCCTTACCTTAAAACAGATGCTGCTTAGCAAATTTAGCACTTCCATCCGTTTCAATGGGAACTGAGGGTGATGGACACGTGGCTTTAGAGAGACAAGACAGAGGAGGTAATATTTATTGGACAACATCTGTTGGCCAGAGAGACAAGCTTACGAGCTATACAGACTTTTCCTCAGCTTTTTGAGCTCTTTGTAGCTCAAAAGCTTGTTTCTCTCACCAACAGAAGTTAGTCCAATAAAAGATATTACCTCACCCACCTTGTCTCTCTAATAATTCTGGGACAACACAGCTACAACAACACTGCATACATGTGGCTTTGGTTCATAAAGCATGAAAACAGAAACAAAAAGCCCTTTGATACTGTTAAAAAGTAGTGCAAATATACAGAAATTCATGCCCATTAAGTCTATACCTCAATCTCATTTCATTCCCTCCCCACACCCTAAACAAATACCTGAAGGAAATATGCACATGCCTCCCAAATTTTCTTTTAAGAGACAGAAACTTTACTGAGTTATATAGGTGCAAAAAATAAATTTGAACCTCTGATTTTGTATTTATACAATAAAGTTCGTTTGCATCATATCTTGTAAGCCAAAGTGGTTGAAACTTTTGCATCTTGGTTGTATTGTTTACTTTTAGGAAAAATTTTGATAAAATCTTTGTGTGGGTTACATGGATAACACAAACAGAGACACTTAACTAGAGATATAGGTGCCTAAACAAACACAGTAAAAAATAAAAAACAAAACAATGTGTTCTCTTGACTTACATCATAAAGGGGCATTCTTTCATATACCCATACTATACCTTAATGTCAATGTTTTCATTGCTTTATGAATTATGACATTTAAAAGAAGAATAGTTTGATCTCAGATTCAGGAAACTTTCAATTCACGTTTGCAATTATGCACATTTACAGAATGCCCGATAATCTCATGCAATAGAGCTTTTCCTCTGGTTCCCCCCTCACACTCCCCACACATTCACAAATAAGATTTGGAGGGGTTGTAGGCCTTGGGGTAAAAACTGCTGAAATACATATGATGGTAAGACCTTCCAAAACCTTTGTTCTTTGCCGGGATTTGTAAACTCAAAGAGAAAGTTTGTGTTGAACATTGAACTCCTCAGGGGATCATTTCTACTTTTGAGAGAAAAGAAAAAGAGATGCTTTTCAAAAAAAAAAGTTATCCTTTTCTGTATTGTTCTGGGAAAGACATAGCTGAGCCACCCCACTAAAATTCGAAAGGTGCTTGACATATGCATGTACAAGATGCCACTTCACTGCCTATTGGAAGGTAATAAATAACCCTGCACTTTCAGAGTTATAAATCTGGTACAGTTGCCCAGAAGAAGCATCTAGTGCCAGTAAGTACTAAAAATAGTTGCAGAGATTGGATTCTAAAACTGATTAAATAAAGGCTGTTTACTGTGTTGATCAGGGAATGCTGGGGACAGAGCAAAAATCTGTTTCTGAACTTTTCTGGTGCTTGATTATCAGGAAACCAACCATTCCCCCCTCCAACTTCCCTATTGTCACTCACTGGTATATATCAGAGTCAATACAAGAAAAGCATGAGTTCCAAAAACATAAAATATTTCCCTTCGTACTGTGACAGGACCACTTTGGAAGTAAACAATGAAAAAAAAAAAAGACAGCATACTGTATAAATATAGTGAAAACTAAAATATATAAATCTTCATTTCACTAAGTATCATCATTTAGCAATTTGTGGTATTACTGAAAATACCTTCCTTGTGACTTGATTAGGATTAAAAATCCTAGGATCAAAAGAATATTTTAAGTACACAATTTACTCCTGAGGGAATTCTGTGCCAAAAAATTTAAAATGATGTGCACAATATTTTAAAATTCTGCAAAATTCTGCAAATTCTATCAGTAAATAAATGTGACAACAACATGGCAGTGGGGAGCACAAATCACTGGCTGCATTGAGGTGGGAGATCACCCTGAAGCCCCCAGTTCCCCCGGACTCGGCAGTGTAGGGAGATGGGACTCGGTGGGGAGGTCTGGGTGGGGGGGGAGGTTAGGTGCTGGGGGAGTGACGCTTGATGGGGTGTGGGGGTCCAGGTGCACCTGGTAGGGGATCAGTGGGGTGAGGGTCTGGGAGCGGTGGGTTCATTGGAGGGGTCCAGGTGTAGGGAGGTAGGGCTGGTCAGGGTGACGGTTCGATGGGCGTGTTTAATGGGGGAGCCCCAGCTGCTGCCAAGGGGACGCCACATGCTGGGCTCCTGCTTCCCCTCACAATTCCCCTATCCCCTTCTCTTCTCCATTCCCCCTCCCCTCACTCCCACATTCCCCTCCCCCTGCCCTATTCCACCCCCATTCCTTCTCCACTGCCTCTTCCCCACACCCCCTCACCCACCTCATCCCTCATTTTTCCCACTCACCCCCCTTACCCAGCCCCACCGCGGGCACTCACTGTTGCATGGAATAGAAAACAGGAAGGCTCCCAGCACACAGAAGAGGAGCACAACTGGCACTAGGACCCAGGAGGTGGCATCCAGCTGCAGAGTCAGCATAGGGGAGACACAGCCTTCTTCAGCTGGGCAGCTCTGTGCTTGCAGAATGAGTGAGGGGCAGTGACATGTAACTTCATGTGCCCCCCCCAATGCCTCGCCTCTGTTTGGAAGGGGGGGAATCCCCCCCCAAAACTGCATCCATGGTCGTCCCCTGCGCACGGTTTCCCTTTGCTTCTCTGCCATTTTCTGCAGGGAAACACAGGAAATCTGCGGGGTGGGTGGTGTTTTCTGCAGGCTTGCAGTCCCACAGAATCCCCCCAGGAGTAAAAATTTGATAGGGAAATACATAAACATACCCAATACTGTACATCACCTAACTGTGTCCCATTTCCAAGGCATTTATTACAACAACATAAACTGATGAATGGCATTTTCTGGGTTGGTTTTTTTTTTGGCTAAGCAACCACACTCCTCCAAATGATCTCATTTGTGTTTGTGTGTTTTATTTTTTATATTGTCTTCCATATCTCTGTTAGTGATCTAAGTGCATCCAATTTCTGTCTTCCCTTAGAATCAGCAAAAATGATGCAAAGATCTAAGCAATCTAGTCTGCTCTTGGATTACACCCTGTATTATATACTTTAGAGATTTCTGCCCCAAATTTTATATATTTCAGATGATGGATTTTCACTGTGAGGAAGGAAAGTAAACAAAAATATCTTTTTCACAGAACCATCAAGATGCCTTGTTAGATATTATTGTCACTTTTTCCCATTCTCTTCCTTTATCTTTGGTCATCTGTTTATAACTTCTGCTACATGTGTCATCTTGACTTTAGACTGTCATCTCTGGGGCAGGTCTTTGTTTTGGTAGGTGTATGATCTATTTTTCAGCACTTAAAAATAATGAATTGAAAAATAATTATTTTAGAAGATTAATGACCAATTTGTGGGAATGAAAACCACACATTTCAGTAGGCAGCTTTTACAACCTGCTCTAAAGCACAGCCTCAGAGTTTAGCCCATTTCTGAACTTTGGCTTTAACAGCTATAAGCTTGTCTTCCATACAGTTAACTCAAGTAATAACATAAGTGTTGTCCGTAACTCGACTCCTGTCCACATTCGAAAACCCTTGACTGTGGTCATGCTTTTAACTTGAGCTGCTTGGCCTGTCAAGCTAGAGCGTCAGTTAGCACAACTTGTCAGCTGCCAACATGACCATTCCGTTGCATGGACGTAGTCTAGGTCCACTCAAGTGCCACTAATCCTCCAATGCCTTCCCACAATTCCCTCTGTGTGAGAAGCAAAATCCATGTCAGCAGCTCATGCATTATAAAGTGTTATATGAAAACCAGCTGCTGGATAGGTCATCCATCCTGCTTACAGATTTAAGGCTGGGTCTACACTACAGCGGGGGTCCGACCTAAGATACGCAACTTCAGCTACGTGAATACCGTAGCTGAAGTTGCGTATTTTAGGTCGGCTTACCTGGCGGTGAGGACGCGGGAAAGTCGACCGCTGCCGCCGACTCCACTGCCGCCTCTTGCCGAGGTGGATTTCCGGAGTCGACGGCAGAGCGATCAGGGATCGATTTTACCGCGTCTTCACTAGACGCGGTAAGTCGATCCCCGATAGACCGATTGCTACCCGCCGGATCGGCAGGTAGTGAAGACATGCCCTAAGACTCCACTCCCATCCCCATTTAGCTTTACCGTGCAAAAATTGGTCCACTGGGCCGTATGCACAGGAATGCAGAGAAGAATGTGAATCTGAATGAAATCATGTTTTAAAATTCAGTATTATGGCTTTCAGTAAAGGAATGAAATCCACAATAAATGATTCAACATGAGTCTGATAACGGAAACAATAGACTTCCAGTAGCCAATGCATTGTTAAGGTTTTTCCATATTATGCTCTTACACATGATCAGATTAGTTCCAGCCACTGCCCAGAAGGGAAAGTCAACCAATCATTTCACAATAATGTGCATATTAATACAGCTCTGCATGTTCAGTTTTTGCTGATTTCAGAGGCAGAGAACAAAGTATGCTATCACCTCATACATACCCTTTGATATGTAATGACAATCTTGCAAACTGGTGTGTGTCAAGTATTGCATTACAGTCATAAAATAAGTTATCTCAAACACATTTCTCATAGATAAATTCATTCTATAAAGCCCTTTGCTCTAACATACTGGGGAGAAATGAAACAAAGGAAAGAAAAAAATCCCCCTTGCATGCATATTACATTAGCCAGGTCCTTTTACAAAAGGAAAGGGAACAATTTTCTTTGTTACTGTGCCCATAAGACTCAGTGCACTGCAGTGCTGACGTAAGATTCACCAAGCCACCGAAAGCTAATATGAAGTTGAACTTCAATCCTGTTGTTCCAAAGCAGGTTCTGAAAGTCACCTCTCTTCTTTAGGCATTCTCTTTAAATATTATCTGACCAGAACAGCAGGAATGCAGAGTGTCATTTTCTCAGTTCTGCCAAAAAAAACTGTGGTAAGTGTGATTTTTAAAGTCCACCCAGAAAATGGTATGTATTAATAGTGAAATGTTGGAAATTTTGAAATTAAATCTTCAAATGAAACCAGAGATTCAAATCCTGCCTCTATAAATATGAACAGTTATAGAAATTGTAAATTATTTGACATATCAGCATATGAAGCAGTACTTAAACCTAATCTTTACTTTTCTTTTGGACGCACCCAGTCTTCCCTGTATGAGTGTATAAGTGGAGTTTGTGTAACATGTTCAGATTCTCTGAAATGAGAGGCATTATGGAAATAAAATATTTATTAATTTCAAGTAAAATGAGAGTGTAGTATATTATTGGTAAGGAAAACAACACGGACATGTAAATGTTACTTACTCAAGTCCGATTAAAACATGCAAAACTGAAACGGATTTCAGTGAGATGCATCTTTCTAGAATCATCTTTAAAGAGAAAAGAAAGCCTAAATATTTCCTAAAACTGCTGTGTGTTTCTGTTGCTGTGATGCTCTCAAAAATGAACTGAAGAACTTCTACTATCTTCCTGCTCTGCTATGCAGTTATTCTTGCTAAGGGCTATTGGCAATATTGACATTTAATCTAAGCATTTATACAAGTCATCAATGTGGTATCTAAGTACCCTGCAGAGACTATCAAAACAATGATTCACTATATAGATATGCAAAGTGGCTTCCTTCTTCCCCTCAAGTCAGTTGGGACAATGAGTATTGTTTTGTTTATTCAATCTCTTTCCCTCTCCACCTCTTCCTCCTGATCTATTCTTCAACATGCCAAACATTCAGGCTTCTTTCACAATGACTTTTATGACCCACAAAAAACACATAGGCCAAAAAAGGCCAATGCTGTTATTAGAGCATTGACTGGTGCTCTGCTAGCTGCAGCTAGCATTCAACAGAAAATTGTTGGGGTAGGAGGAAGACGAGATTGAGGAGTTGCGGACAGAGAAACTGAAGAGATAATAGCACAGCCAAGTCCCAAGGAAGAAGTTTCCTATGGGCCCCCAAATCCAGTCCTCACCCTCCAAATGGTAGCTGCCCTACCTTAAGTTGCATTCAGAATATGGAAACGTCTCCAAAATGAGAGCGGCAACAGTTTCAGAATTACATTTAAAACCTCATTCTAAAGAAAACCCACTGGAGACTCTCTATTTTCAAGGCATAAGACTGCCAAAAAGTCAAGGAACTATATTATTATGTGTGCATTTATACAGCAAACATCACAATAGCCCTAGTATAAGCCATTTTACAATTCAAAGACAGAAAAATCAACAGCTCTACAGATTCAAACCCAATAACGCGATCAGGTTTTCTTGTTGTTCATTTTTTGTTAAGTTCACCCACCATCCAACATAGGTATTTAGCATATTTACAAGAGGCTCTGGGTGTTGTTTACAGCTCTTGACCTGAATGACTACGGTGACATTCTCGTATATAAGCAACAGCTATTGGACTTTGTGAGTTCAAAACACTTAAAGTCAATAGAAAGTTTTACAAGTTTTGGGACTGATCTACTACAGGAAATATACACTTTTGAGAACTGAGAGCAAATTTTTCCATGAACAACAACAACATTCATGTGTGATCAAAAAAAAAAAAAAAAAAAGTGTTCACATGGGGTGACATTCATTCCTGTGTAGCAGACCAGTTCAAACTTTTATGCATCACTTTAGATCTATTCTGAGGACTTAATTTGGACTTAAGTGGCATCTCGACCTTGTGCTGGCTCTCTGCACAAAGGTGAATTTCACCCATGGGCACCTACTAGTTCATTATTGTGAGGTATATTATTATTAGGATTAGATAGGGAACAAAATAGAAGCTAACACGTTCATCCCATTAAATGCACTATAACAAACAGGTATGAAAAGTCTGTAACAGCAGTTACTGCAACAAGCAGAAGAGCGACAGTGGGGTCAAAATGGAGGGGAAAAGCAATCTCAGAATGAAAAGGTACATAATATCCTCCTCTCAAATGCCTGGAAGAGCATCCCACCACAGAAAAACAAATAAAAAAAGACAAGACAATTTGTTAATAAGAGAAAAAATATAATTTGACTTTGGAACATAGGCAATAACCAAAGCAATAATACACATCACATTAAAGGAACCAGCAATTATAAACACAATGTTATAAAAATGAACTTGAATACTGACAGCTGATGACTCAGAATTCACACTCCTTTTTCCGGTGTTTCTAGTTGTTCCTTTAAAATTATCCGCAATGCTCTTTGCTAGATTGCCCCAGCTCTAAAAGCTCTATGGGACTCAAGTGTTCAAACTAACTATTCACAAAACACTAGTCTGGGAGTACAAATTATATTGTAATAAACCTTTCTTTCAGAAATAAAAATAACTATACTGCGGTCAAGTGCCAGGCTCCATGGTTGATGTACTATTTAAATCCTGCCTTTGACAGCTAAAAATATAATATTGGGCTTTCTCCCCATCTTCCTTTCTTTTGTAACAATGAAAAACTATTTTGTTCTTTGCTGCGTGGGGAAAATAGCAAGGGCTAAATTAATTGTCTTCTTCACTTAATGCCAACTTTAAAAAAACATTTTCTGATATGAAATTATTTTTATATAGGATTAATGATTCTCTCTGTTGTCTTTTCTCTTAATTTTTTCAATTACATACACACGGCACACATACACACACTTGATAATATAGGGGAAAATCTGTATCTCCCAGCCCCAATTTTATAAAATATATTTTAAAAAGAAGAAATTTGGGGAAAATGTAGATTTTCCTCCCTTTCATCATCAAAAATTTACACTCCGGTGTATAGCTGGTTGAAAAATGGATGGCGCGGGGGAAGGGGGGAAAGAGGAGGGAGAATCCCTCTCCCCACCCCAAAATGATCTATAAATTGTTCTTCTTTCTTTTTTTTCTTTTGTCAAAATTTCAGTTGCAATTTTTCTGATCAGTCACATACACGTGTTTAACAAAACTTTCAGCCACCAGGCTACCCTCCTTTCAGCATACATTGCTCTTGGTGGAAACTCAGTTGTTACTATCTTGTTACTACAGCAGTAGTAGGACACAGGATTTTTCCACAGCAAATTTACTCAAGATGGACAGGACCAAAACATAGCCACAGTAAGTGCTCAAAAGCAGTACCTGGTAATGCTAATCATTACTGCTATTAAATATTTATATTATGGCAATGCCCAAAAGCAGCAATCAGGATTGTGCTGGGCACTGCACAAATACAGAGTTAAAACAAGAGAAAATCCTGGTGCTGAAGTCCTTCCAATCTAAAGAAGATTAGTTCAGCTTGGTATTGACATAGTCTTCCTTGATGGAAGGTTTTGGGACCAAGAGGAAGTTTTGGGAGGCTTCCATCTGCACAAAGGAACTATGGGTCCTGTCTAGACTATTGATTTAGACCACTGCTGTCCAGCTGTTTGACCTTATGTCAAAAAATGAAAGCCATGTGAAGGCATGCCAGATGCTTCTCATTTCCACACAATACTGATGGAACTTGCATTGGTACAAGTGTGACAAAATGTGGCATCTCTAATCACTGAGAGGGGCACCCTAAGTGATATTTTTCATGAGTGGATCTGGCAGACACATCCTTGAGTGGGGTTCTTTAGTTTGCACCACTACTTCAGGGATCTTAGGATTGTAGAGGTATGATGTAGAGAACAGAGAAGAGTGCCTTGACTGTGATCCCATCTGGGCTTGTAAGGGCTTCATGAGTAGAAAGCCAGCAGAGTCTGCATTAGAGACTATCAGACCTAGCTAACAGACTCCTAGACTCAAATCGGGTTTGAGAACTGTGGATCAATGAGGATGTCCTCAATTTTGAGGACTCAGTCCACAAGGAGTAGCACAGTGAACAGGCTGGTAAAGATCCTGACTCACAGGTGCTGGAGATACTGAGGAAGAGGCAAGTAGTTTGTCTCCAGGCTGATTACCAGCCCATGAATTTACAAGGCTTTGATTACCTTATGGGTATCCTAAATAACCTTTTAGTTGAGGATCCTACTAGGGCTGTTCTGTATGTTCACATCTAGAATTCAAAACCAGCTGGACAGAATAGTACTAAATTAAAATTTGCACTTGAATTTAAAATCAATCACGCTGAGTCTGAACAGAGATTGAGACTGTCTCAGACTTTGATGGCAGTGGAATTTTAATATATTAAACCAAGGACAACAACACAAAGCCAAACCATATTAGACACGAAAACATTATACATAAACACACTAAATAAAAACACACATGCACACAACTACATAAAGTTACTGGGTTAGGCACTCAAAAAGCCAGGAAATGACAATTTAAGATGCATTCATATCAACATCAACTTTTCATTTAATAAGCAATCAAGAATTAACATAAAGGCAAGTTTTTATAGTTTTCCTATCTACTGTAAATATATGGGTGCACAAGTTCTTTCCAATTTATAACATGCTTTAAAAATAATTTTGGAAAGATGTATGAACTACACTAAAGTTTCAAAGTAACAATTTCATTGGCATCAAGATCTACCATTTCATTTGAAAGTCTAACCATGCAGTACAGAGAGTCAGATATCATCTCTTTGACAAGTGTTTCACTAGATTGCCAACTGGGTCATTCTTACTTGACTTCCCACTCCTGGCCTGTATGCTGCAATGCTTTTTGGTTATCTCAGAACTGTTTTGTTGTATCCCACATGCTCCCTGTCACATCCTTATATCCAAACCAGAAGAAAACTCATCCCTCCAGCAAGCCTAGGCCACAGCTAGTATAAATAGCAGGTTTAGTTTTAAATCCAGTGAGGTGCAGGAAGGAGCTGTTCCCCTTTGCAGTCTGTGAATGTGACTCTCAAACAGTTGAAAACAAGACAGAAAGGGCCTTTTAAGCCCAACTCTTACACCCAATGTTACATTCAGTTGTGCACTTGAACTCTGCTAAACCTCAGTTGGGCGAACACCTGCAAAGCATCACTGAAAAGAGTTAGTGTGCAGATTACCAAACCACAAATCAATGAGATATTGCTCCTGTGCAGGCAATACCATGAATCTCACAAGCCACTGGACAAGTATCATATCACCTCCTGGCCCCTTCCCTGGCACTCAGTAATGCCCTTAAACAGGGCTAAGGCATTTCTTATAGAAAGCTAATGGCCATGTTCCTCCTCCCAGTACTTGCTAGTCCACAAATCCCACAGATGTCTTGGATCTTCCCTGCCCTAATAATTCAGATTAGTAAAATTCTACTGTATGTTTGTTTCATGTAGCATTCTGTTGTTTTTAAGTCACTTTTTTGCATACATGTTAAACCGCAACACTTGGTATCGGGAAAAAGCCCTTAGTTAGTTCAGGATGTCAAAGTTCTAATGCTTAGACATTAAAGGAGGTTACTTATACCCACAAAAACGATAAGCTCTTTTATTACAATTTAATTGGAAATAGACAATGTTGTTTAACCAAAACAAATATCCTATTTCTGAAATGAGTTAACCTATTTAAAATTCAGATCACAAAGCAGATTCTCATCCACAAATATATGCAGCATACAGTGTCAGATTGTAAACTGCCAGACTCGACACAGAGATTCCTTGAGAAAACCTAGCATCTGGAAAGATAAAAGTGCTCTGTCAGTATACTCTATGATAAAGAGTTACAGGGAATGGCCGCCACTCAGCATGAAGAAAAGTTGATAGTGGTGGGCTTGGACTGGTATTAAGATCAGAGTTATATAATACATTTATTTGTGATTTTGAAAACAGCAAATTGGTATAGTTCACTGATGAAACTAAATTGTTTCAGTTAGTAAAAACTACTGATGTTTATGAGAATTTCCAGATAGATTTAAACTAATTGGGGTTGTAAACAGCATCATTGCAAATGAAATTTAACCAATGTATATGAGTAAGAATAAAATATTAAGAAGTTTGTACTGATAGGCTCTGAACTTTGGCTTACCCTGTACATTGAGGATGATAATCTTGGAATTACCTCAGTTAAAGGTAAAAAGAACGAGGAGTACTTGTGGCACCTTAGAGACTAATAAATTTATTTGGGCATAAGCTTTCGTGGGCTAAAACCCACTGTTTAGCCCACGAAAGCTTATGCCCAAATAAATTTGTTAGTCTCTAAGGTGCCACAAGTACTCCTTGTTCTTTTTTGCTGATACAGACTAACACAGCTACCACTCTGAAACCTGACACGGTTAAAGGTAGTCATCTTCCCAGTACAGTTTTAAAAAGCAACCGGGTGTATTAAAATGAGGTACTGAAACAACTGAAATGAGATTTTTAACAGCAGACTCCCATGCGGAGTTCTTTACTCAAGTGTTGTCACCTCAGCTCAACAAAGAAATTGCAGAGACTGAAGACTTACAGTATTGGATCTGATAGCCCAAAACCACTAACTGATGCCAGTTACACTGTCGCCAATCCTGCGTAAACCGAAAATAAAGTGTTTTTTTTTTTTAAAGAATAAAAAATTGTGCTCTAAGGTTTCGGCTCAGCAAAATACATAAGCCCATATTAGGAGGCATATGCTTACGCTTCTTAATTACCTTATGCACGTCAGTAACTTTTAGTGTTGTTTGCAGCTATGTTGTAGCCATGTTGGTCCCAGGATATTAGAGAGACAAAGTGGGTCTCTTGTACTTATATATAACCTTGTACTGGACCAACTTCTGTCAGTGAAAGAGACAAGCTTTCGAGCTACATAAAGGAGTTCTCAAAAGCTTGCCTCTTTCACTGACAGAAGCTGGTCCAATAAAAGATTACCTAACCCACCTTGTCTCTCATAATTTTAGCACATTCTTAAGTACCTTGATGAATAAGGTCCTACATTAGCACAATGCTTTAAATTCCCCAGTGCTTAAATCCTTTATTTCCCCTTGATCTTTTTCTGTGGATTTTAAAGTACACAAAATGCATTTTTACCTTTGTTTGCTTTTAAATACAATGCCTTCTGGTCACAGTGACAAGGTTCCTATATGGGATCTCAGGGTTTAGTCCAATAGGACCCATTCTTCACAAGCTCTATGGGCTGTTCCTGTGACGTGTGGATTTTTAAAGTTCTTAACAGTAGGAGCTATTCTAGACAACGGAATCAATAGATTATGAAGCAAAGTACTTAAGTAACTAAGGGGCCATTACTGCAGATATCCACAAATACACTGCATAAGTCATTACTATGAATGATGCATGGTATAGTTCTGCAAAAGATGCAGGGGATTTGGAATAAATGACCCCCAGCTGGTCTCTTCTAGTCCTACAGTTCTCTCCATCTTTACTGAATAGTGCTTTTCCCTCAAAGAATTCCCCAAACTAACTAGCTAGCTGGAGGGAAAAACAATGTTAATATATATACAAAAAATGTTTAAAAATATGTCACAGCAACTGATAATATTCCCTTTTCCCCTTCCATTAACATTACTGAGCCAGCAGACTGTATGAATGGGGGATCATACAGAACAACAAAATTTATACTTTTAAATAATAATAAAGCACTACAGGCCTGATCCAAAGCCACTGAAATCAACAGAAAGACTCCTATTGACATCGATGAGCTTTGTATAATACCTTATACCAGCTTTGTATAAGACCTTATACCAACAGTCATAGTCTTTAAATAAATCCCTAAAAGAAAGCTCCTTTGCATTTCTACAGTTAAGAAAATGGGGACTGACTCATCTAGGTGAAATTCTGCACATTCTAATGATTAATATGTTAGTCTGCTGCTTTTGCTGAATTGCTAGGTAGCTACTTGTAGTCTTGCAACTTTCCTACTGGCTCTCTGGATTCTCAGGAGGCTTCCTGTTGCTATCCTAGGGTAGTACTGCATACTTGGTTCGTGTAACTGACTTAAATCTTTTTATAAAACAAACATGTTTTGCTCCAAGATTTCCACTCAAAATTAACTAGGACACAACAAAAAACTTTGTTTCACTCTGCAAGAGTTGCAACCCTATACCAAATTGTTTTAGAGAAATTTAATTTCTCTGTTCACTACTTCTACTAGGGTAAAAAAACCCAAAAATGCTCCCAGACATATCATACTTTATTGAGAAAAATTCTTTACCCCAATGGTTTTTTTTTCCCAGAGAAAATCCCATTTCTCCAAGACAGGTACCCCCATTAAAAACAACAAATCCCCAGACTAGAAATCGTTCCCCTTTTACCTTGGCATAAAACTCTAAAGAGTGAGATTTCCAATCTATCTAGCTCTTTCACAGAAGGAATACACTGTTTTCTCCATGCCCTGAGCCAAATTCATACTAACATTAATGGACACAACTCCAGCAAAGCCAATGGACTTGTGCCCACTCATGCTAATCTTAAATTTGGCCCACTGATTTAACTCAGCTCTGACACCAAAAAACATCCTTCTAATTCAATCTGAAAAATGCAGAACTGGATGCCTGATTGAGATTGGGTATGTCTACACTGCCCTGCAGTTTGGACTACAGGGGTATAAGTAGCAATGTGAACAAAAGTGCTGTGTTGCAAGTGTTAACTAAAAGATTCCTCATTTGCATGAATAGAGTCTTGTTGGAAGAGTAACACATTAATGTGAAGTAGGAACCTTTTAGTTTGCACTCGCAGCATCCACATGGGGGAGTTACAGCGCACCATTTTGATGTGCACCGCGGGGCAGTGTAGACAATCCTTTAGGGCTTGTCTATGCTAGGACATTTATGAAAGTTAAGATGAATCAATTAAAGCTGTGAAGTTATGCACATAAATTAAAGCACATTCAATTCCTATGGGGACACTCTCATTCAGAAGTAAAGTGGCCTTAGTTCATTATAGCTTAATCCTCTAGGTCAGTGGTTCCCAAACTTTAACAACCTGTGAACTAAAATGTCAAGTCTCACGAACCCCCTTGTAAAAATGAATATTTCCAGGGATTTTCTCCTTTATCTGAGTATAAATTACAAAAGCAGTGATCTTGGAAATATAAAATTTGTTTTATGACATACTTATTACACACTATTTATTATTAATTATTATTTATCATTACAGAATTTTTATTACATTATGAAAACAGCAACACTCTTCCAAGATCTCACTTTCGTAGCTTTCACTTTGAATAAGCCTGTTATAAGACAAGGCTCCTATGTTTCACCAAGGAGTATCAGATGTGAAACAGCATGAAGGTATTTAAGGGTACGTCTATACTTACTTCCGGGTCCGGCGGTAAGCAATCGATCTTCTGGGATCGATCCCGGAAGTGCTCGCCGTCGACGCCGGTACTCCTGCTCCACGAGAGGAGTACGCGGAGTCGATGGGGGAGCCTGCCTGCCGTGTGTGGACCCGCGGTAAGTTCGAACTAAGATAGTTCGACTTCAGCTACGTGAATAACGTAGCTGAAGTTGCGTATCTTAGTTCGAAGTGGGGGGTTAGTGTGGACCAGCCCTAAGAAGCCAACTCAAAGAGTTTCTTCTACAGAAGCATTCAGGTTTTGAGCAGTCCAGGCAAACAACACATGTTACAACAAAGCTTAAACTTGTTCTTCATAATCATTTTAAAAACAATACTAGCTGCCTATTTAATTTTAAAAACAGCAAAAAATATCCACTTCCCTTTCCATTTCTTATAAGGAGTCTTGAAGTTTAAATCTCCTCAGTGTGACAATTATGCTAGCTTTGATCTGTTTAGTTCTTGGAAGTCCAGGGGCTCCAGGCTGCTGGCCCTGTGCTGCCCGGGGTTCTTAGGGACAGGTCTGTCCGCCATTAGGGAATTTTTTCCCGAGAACCCTCTGTAACATTTCGTGAACCCCAGTTTGGGAACCACTGCTCTAGGTGGAATGGTCCCCTGGCCAAAACACACTATCTTGCATGTGTGGCAGGAGATAAATCCTGCAGGATTCTGCTACAGCAAACTAAGGCTGCCATGCTTCGGAATGAAAGTATCCACACGGGTTTATTACTCTTTAACTTCTGAGCATTAATTTCACAGGTTTAGTTGATTCTTCTAAACTTTTCTGAGTCCTGATGTAGACAAACTCTTAGATGATTTAGACACTCAGCATATAATAGGCCCAGATCTGTCAAAGAAACCTGAAGGGAAATAATGCAAGTTTGACGCTTATGTCCAAAAGGAAATACGTCTCTCTATAAACCCAAAGAAAATGCAAATCTTGTCCTCATACATATTTGCAAGTGCAGAGTTAAGGCTGCTGTTAGAACCCTCACCTTGACTTTTCAGATTTTTGTGCAATTATAATCTCAATTTTAATGTCACATGAAGCACTGGAAATATAGCAAGCCACTCATCCACCACTTTAAAAAAAGTGACCTCTGAAAGAGAAAGGATGACTATCTCCTTCCATCTTCATGTCTGTCTCACAATTGCTTTACACAGTGCTTTAAAAATAATTTTAAAAGTCTTTACTTCCTTAATACAATAGTACTTTTATAACCATTATCTGGCTTTTATCCTATCCCAATGTATCACCTGCCCCACATACAAGCTAGCATGTTTTACCCAGGGGACCGTTACATGCATTATAACAATTCCACCTAAAAGGAAACAAACAAACAATACTTCAAACTACACCTATTGCTGTAACATCTCCTTTTTAAAAAAACACACACATCTGTAATCTGTGTTTTGGCAGATCTAGAGTATAACCTCACAGGTCCTTAGGGTGCCAGAACTGCTGAAGTGTGCCTCTCGGTTCTCACACCCTTTGAATTTGTAAGGCAACATTCTTGATCCACAACGACACGCAGAAGAGATCTCATTGATACATACTAGAAAGATGAACTCTATGGTAATCTAAAGATACACATGAGCTGAGCTGAGCTTGCTACATTTGCTGTGTCTGTGAACAGAAGACAGGGAAAAATAATAAATCTGGAACATACCTGGATCTAAACAAGTATGTATCTGATAACTGAGCAGAAAGAATCTGTTTCAATGTTCTAGGGTAGTCTTTTGCTACTTTTAGGGAAACAGAACGTCAGAAACTAAACATGCTATTGGGCATTTTTTTCTACCTCATGAACACTGCACAAAAACACTAGCAATCATCAAAAATGTAAAATGTCTAAGATGACCAGAAAGGCAGATTCTTGATATACCTTATTTCAACAATATTTCATACCAGCAATGAACTAATTTCAATTTGTGACCAGTAAGATTATACTTAAATAGCCCCAAGATTCATGCCAAAGACTAAAATTAGAGCAATGTGTTGAAATCAATCTGAGTAAGTTTAAAATACTCTGAAAGGAATGGCCTCACGACTAATGGTCTAACTGGAATCCTGTTTCTCTCACCTGACCATTAGATTTCAACTGCAAATGCAGCCCTGAAGAAAGTTCTGCTATCAAAGCTGAAATCAAGGCTGATTTAGAGAGAACAGATATGAAAACAAGGGAAAGGAGAGCAACTATGCCCTAGCAAAATAGATTTTTGTGAACTTAAAATACACTTCTACCCCGATATAACGCTGTCCTCGGGAGCCAAAAAATCTTACCGCGTTATAGGTGAAACCGCGTTATATCGAACTTGCTTTGATCTGCCGGAGTGCGCAGCCCCCCTCGCCCCCCCGGAGCACTGCTTTACCGCGTTATATCCGAATTCGTGTTATATTGGGTCACATTATATCGGGGTAGAGGTGTATAAATGGCCTTTCAGCATTTTGGAGAAATAAGAAATGCTGGTTGTCTCAATAACTAATAGGGACTATGCCAGGTTAGAGTAAACTTCCCCTTCCCTCCTCAATAGGGTTCATTCCTTTGTGTAATAAAATGAAAAAGTACAGTATTTGCTTATAACTACACCAACACCTCCTGACTTAATGCACCTAATTCTCCTGCCTCTTACCCTGGGGTAACTCTATCAAGTTTATCAATGTAAAACTATTGTAAATGAGAAGAGAATCAGTCCCAATATTTGATTTTTGTCAGCTAGTGGTATTCCAAAATTAAACATGTTGCAGCTTTCTGCTACTGCCAAATGCTTCTCCTCTTGCTAAAATTACTTGCAAATTTTGAAATCCTGCCATATCTCCTCTTCATTTAACTTCTGGTGGCTGGTAAGGACAGATACAGCAGTCAGTACAGCACAAAACTATCAAGTCAACATTTGTAAACTTATTCTCCTTTTGATCCATACAGTTTTTTGTGCACTGTTTAACAGACCATGTCCTTAAGAGAAAAAAAGTTGGTTAAAGCCCAAATGAGATGAACAATCTTTGGATTTTCTGCCCCCTTAAGTATTCCCTTGTCAGCATTTGTTGGACAACATGTGAAGTAAAATTTCAGACTTACAAATTATTATAAGGACTATTCTTAGCAGCATCATTTAAGACTTGTAAATAAAAGGGTCAGCCCGATCCTCCCTTTAAAGGGAGAAGGCTAAAGAGTACAGAACAGAAAAAAAGGGCCCTGTTTAAAAATAAAGAGGTGCTCAGATCAGGAAATGTATGGTTCTGTGGGAAGACACTGAGCAGAAAACTCTACTTAGCTGTCACCAGTAGCTGTTAGTTGATTAACAAAAGAAACAAAGAGATGAACTGATACCTTGCCTGAGGCCAATAAAAAGCCCTAGTTACCCTACATACATATTTGCAAGTTCCTGGGGGTAATTATTTAGGGGAATGCAGTCTGCCAAGCAGAAATTTCAGACCAAGATATCTTCAAATCACATCACTCGCTTCTTGAAGAATGGTCCTACCTTAACTAAGACAGAAAAACCCTCCCCTCAGTCTACATTCCAGATACTGAGACTATGATACTGCCGGAGGGAATGCAGACCTTCAGCTTTTGCAAAAATTCTATAAAGAGCCTTATTTTTGCTTGGATTACCAAATGCAAAAACATTCAGAGAGTACATTATAGGAAAATAACACTAGAGGGAAAGGATTATCACAAAATATTTCTCAACATTTTTTGCACCGCACAGAGATTTTGTGCAAGCTCTTGGGACACTTCAATTATCACAGTGGATATTCCAGCAAAAAGTGAAAGCTAAGACAAAAATGGGGAAACAAATATGAAGTTCTTCAGTGGGAACCCTGGGGTTGTGAAAATGCATAAAAGAAGAGCACTTCTAATCATCTTAAAATCTTCAAAAGAGGAGCACTGCCTCACTAACATATAACTCTCCCAAGGATGAGAGCCTGCAGTGATGTTTACTCCCTGCAGGTGACATGAAATCTACCAAATCAGACTGGGAATCCTTAAATAAAAAATAATAAAAAAGTGACCCCACTTGTAATGCATCTATAATTATGAGAGGTTTTAATGAAAAAAAACCCCTCCACTGTAATAAAGGTTATTATAAGAGACGGGTGTATGCATAGCTCAGGGTGAGGAGATGGATTAAAATTTTCAAGAAAGAAAGAAGAAAAGTACAGGAAATACTCCAAAGCGGGTTTCGACCGGGGAGAAGACGTAGGATTGAAGACTACAGAACAGGTTTGATCAGATCCTTACATTAATGTTATATTTTCCTTCATTTCTTTTGATCTTCTCTTTCTTTCAATTTCTAAATTGCTCTCCTCCTTCACAGTTAAGTGAACAAGCAAGAAACAGTACAGATCTCTTTAGTTCAGGAAAGAGCTGATTAGGTTAGGATAACTTGGTTCTAGTTTCTGCCACAGTCTTCTTGTTTGGGAAAGTCATTTAGGCTAAAACTTTCAGATTTTAACTAATTTGTGATGTATCTATGGGAATTGAGGGTGCTCAACACCTCAAAAAATAACATGCTAGGTGTCTCATGTTGGGCACCCACCATTTAAGTCATCCAAATAGTCTGAACACTTTTGAAAAAATGGGCTAAACTGTTTCAGTTACTTCAGGTGCAAAATGTGGATAGTAATACCCACAGAAGTGGTATGAACTGTTTAATGTTTGTAAAGGATTTGGAAATCCTTGGCTGAAAGATTTTACAGTGATACAAAGTATTATTAAAGATTATTACAGGTCTGTCGCATCTTGCGCACATTTAACATGCACGATTTCAGCTTTACGCGGTCGGCAAAAACAAAAAAAAAACAAAAAGAGAAAAATAACAATTTTAATACTGTACTTGTAGTGCGGGCGATTCCGCCCGCCATTACACTCAATGTAATTTTGATTATAAGCGATTTTCGCTTTACACGCTGACTGCGGAACGTAACCCCAGCGTAAGATGCGACAGACCTGTATTGCCTTTATTAGGAGTCAGTACTTTCTGTCTTAACTAATGGAATGATGCCCGAGATTCAAGCCTAGTGTTATACAACACTTGAACTGGTAGTGGTGACACTTGTATTAAAGAAATGTAACTAAGATAGCTGTTGGACATATCACTGATCGCTGTTACTTCTGGATAAGAATCCCAAACTTAATCGCTCTATCACGTGAACTAGTGATTAAAAAATAATCAGAAACTCAAGACAAAACTGAAAGATGTATTTCTTTATAGATAAGCAGAGCATGCAAATGCAATGGCCAATGGAAGATCACTTCCCAGAGCTGACACAGAACATCATAAATAGATTATTGCAGGGAAATAGAGGCAAACCCTATAGTGTGGTGTGGGAAGCACATGTAATCTCCATTAATTGGTGACATACAAACATTGAACAATCATTAAAATATTAATTTTAATATTAATATCAATTTACCACTTTTGAGCATCTAAAGTTGCCAGTAGTGGAATTACCACTACCATACAAGCATCAGAGTAGCAGCCGTGTTAGTCTGTATCCGCAAAAAGAACAGGAGTACTTGTGGCACCTTAGAGACAAGCATGTAAACCTGTCCCAAGACTATACAATCTGCAAATCTAACATAGTATAGGGGAGTCTCAACTTTGATAATGGGACAGGCTAGTAACTTATCAGGGGTGAAGGATGTGTCCATTCATACTATATTTGTTATAAAAAATACATGTAGACCATAATAAATTCTTGTACCAGTTTCTGACTAAGAGACTTCCCAGAAAGAGCAGCTCATTAGCTGTGTTCTTCCAGTTTCAGGAAAAGGGCAGATGCTGGCCACAACCAGAAATCTATAGACTATACTTGCCTCCTGAGTTACATTTTCTGGGTGTCTATGAAAGCAGATGGAAGTGATGATGAATTTTCATGATCAGTCAGCAAAGGAAAGTGAGAGAGGGGGAAGGAAATCAGACAAGCTCCTTATGGAGAGAAATTCAACACACGATGACAATCCTATACATCACTCCAGGACAGCTGCAAATCAAGGTTGTACTCCGTAAGCCCAAGCCCGCTTTATCGCTATTGCCTTTGATAACTCTGAGAAAAGCAAAAGATAGGCAGTTGTGAATGAAAGAACTATAAATACTACTGGGGGAAGTGCCACATTAAGCAGTTATCCATTTAAGGAACAACTGATAACTGCAATTGGTAAGGTGAAATCAGATAGTTAATCCTGAAACAGCAACTGATAACTGCATCAGTAGCATAGCTGGGGGGAGAGTGGGGGAGCGGCCGCTCCCCACTGAGCACATTCCCCAAGAAGTGGCGCCTTTTTAATTTTTACAGTCACCCCAGCAGTCTGGGTCTTTGGCGGCAATTCGGCGGCGGGTCCTTCAGCCGCTCCGGGTCTTCGGCGGTAATTCGGCGGCGGGTCCTTCAGCCGCTCCGGGTCTTTGGCGGCAAGTCCTTCAGTCTTTGGTGGCAAGACTTGGGTTTTTCTTTTCTTTTTTTCTTCGCTGCTTCAGTGCCTTTTTTTATGTGTTCGCTCCCCCTGCCGGTAGAACCTGGCTACGCCACTGAACTGCATGGGGTTGCTCAGCACCTAACAGTTATCGGGGGGTGGGAGGAGGAACCCTCAATAACTCAATGCATCACAACACACTAAAGCTTTTACCAGTAGAAAAAACTGTCAATAATTCATTGTGGTAAAGCACCGCAATTACAGATGAACCAACTGTCACTAACTCATTGAAGCTATGCAAAGTTTACAGACCAGTAAAGGCACACCAGCATATGAGAAAACTATTGATGACCATGGGCTGTAAAGCATAGACAGACATACGGTTGTTTAAGAATGTCCAACTGATAACAGCTCATGTTAATTTCATAAAGCAGAAAAGCCACATTCCTCCTTCATATAAACCCTGGCACTTCACAATGCTGTTATACCCTAATAGCTCCCCATGCATTAAGGTAGCATGCATTCGATGTTTTTCCACTGGTATCTTTTGTGAGCAAATTTTGGCTTTAGACCTATATTAGCTCTTTAATCAGCAGTTCTGATTTAAATAGATGAATTAGTCTGCTTTACAGATTAAATAGATATCAAGATATTCTTTGTAGAATATGAGAAGTATACACTGATCAATGAAGCATTATGTCTATAATGAATCAATAAGAGTTTAAACTTGATTTCACAAAACTGCTTTGAAAGTATTCATCTCTCAAACACTGTATTTTTACAACTTTAGACTGTCATCAGGAAATAAATGTAAAACTTTAATATTTATTATGTATTGATTTACAGAGCATCTTTTACAAACCTCAAAGTGCTTTACTGATTTACAAAATATATACGGTACACAGAGGGATCTAATTCAATACACCCACCACTGAAATGTAACCACTTCTGGGTTGAAACGTGGCAATCACTGCTAACAGTACTAGCAGCCATAAACAAAAGTATAGGGGCAGGGAAGGGATGTGAAATACCTAATCTGATTAAAGCAGGAGTGCAATAGAAAAGGTATCATGATGATATATAGTTTTGTTTGGGCATTCAAATCCATTTAATTAGGCATTAAGTAACCCCTTCCACCCACACCCACACCCTGCAAAAAAGTCAGCTATACTTCCCAAGGTAATAGCTAACAATTAAAACCTCAATCTTAAATGCTTTATGAAATTCTATGTTTAAAAAAATATAGCCCCAAGAGATGCTGTAAGGGAAGATGTAAGATAACAAGCCCTTTAATCTCTGGCCCTAAATCTAAAATTCTTACTCGTGAGTTTTCCAAATAGGGAAAGTACCAAGTACTACTCATATAAGTTAGTGTGGCAAGTATACTCTATATTAATATTTAATCATTATCAATGGCTTTGCTATTTATTTATTGTAGAAGAGACATAAAGACACTAAGGATGAGTTTGTTAAAAGGTAATATTTTCATGCTGACAATTACATGGATAACTGTAACACATGCAAAAACTAAATGCCCAGTCCAAGCACCACTGAAGTCATATGGAGTCTTTCCAATCCATTGACTTCAGTGGGAGATGGATCCACTATGGAGGAATGCCTCATAAGACTTAATGTTTTCACTTACAAAGAGTGTTTCTTTACAGATTTTTATCTGTAGACTGTTTAGCTAGTAATTTTTTTTTACAAAGTTTAATGATTGATTGATTGTTCTTAGTACCTAACATTTTCAGAATTATTCTTTTCTCCATTTCTCCACATCCAGTCATTTGTAACACAATTGCAAACCTGCCATTCTCCTTAGACAAACTCATTCTGAATGAGTGCTACAAAGATCTATAAAATAGTTGCAGACTCACAATTTTTCTACTCAGGCCAAAGTAAATCAATAAATAAAAATAAAAGCCTCCAGCAGCTCCCTCTATTGGTAAAGATGAACTCCAGCTTTCTATCTAAACCATTTATCATTTGCTTATACCAGGGGTCAGCAACGTTGGCACGCGGCTCTCCAGGGTAAGCACCCTGGCGGGCTGGGCCAGTTTTATTTACCTGCTGACGTGGCAGGTTCGGCCGATCGCGGCCCCCACTGGCCGCGGTTCGCCGTCCCGGACTAATGGGGGCGGCGAGAAGCCACGGCCAGCACATCGCTTGCCCGCGCCACTTCTCGGCTTACCAACGTTGCCGACCCCTGGCTTATACCCTTCAAACAAATGCAGCTGGAGAGTAAGCTTATTTGGAAAGTCTGAACAAATGTAGTTGAGCCATTTTTGAGTTGGGGGAGCAGGAGAAATAATTCTTCTGCCCTACACAGTCAGATATTGTGTTCTCACGTAACTCAAAGATTGCTAAAGCTAGAAATGTCAATCTTGGCATGTTTTGCAGATCTCACTGACACAAATCATGCCAAATTTGAAAAAAGTCAGTTATAAACTGAATATGAATTCAGTAATTTTAAAAGGGAGATTTGACATTTTTCTATTAATTTTATTCCTACAATTCAGGTTGCATTCTACTGCTATTTTACTTGATACATTTAATTTTAATGTAGTTATTAGTACACATCAGAAGTGTACATCATACAAAAGGCAGCAATACAATTCAAATTTTAAACAAGTTGCTAACATTTCAGAATCAACCCAAACTTTTGTTTTTTCTTGAAATGTGAGTCTTTGCTTTTTCAGCCTTAATGCATTCACAAAAGTGTGTTGAATTTATCCTGCAATCAATGTGAAAACTAAAAAGTGTAATTTTATGGGAGTAACCTGTTTTCTGTAAAGCTTTCACTGTGATTTATAAGTGTGGGCAAGAAGATTATGTTAATATTATTTGTATTACTGTAGCACCAAGGAGCCCTAGATATGGACCTGATCCCATAGTGTTAGGTGTTGTACAATCTCAGAACAGAAGGCAGTTATTGGATGCTTTGCCTACCCTACAGATGTTTTAATTCAACCCTAATGTTTTAATTCAACTTTACTAGGTTTACATGGAAGAAAATTTGGATTTTAACTATCATCTGTATATTCAATGTCAAGGGGGTTCTGGAAACAAAATACTTATTCAACCACACTCAGAAAGCATCATCATATTTGTGATAACTAACATAGTGATCTGTCTGGACATCAGCAAAAGACTATATTCATGTAAGATAGATCAACTGAAGATCTCCACTTGACATATTTGTCCCTTCCAGCTTAGGTCTATCAGCCTTCCCAAACAAAGACATGCTAAGTCATACATTACTGCTCCATGACAGCTAGTGTGAAAATCGGAGCCTTGAATGTAGAAAGATATACTGATTTGTCCCTCGCCATGACTCACTGAACTCCCCATGCCTGGAAGCAAGGCTTTCTCCTACAGTCTTTAGCTAGGCCCCCGAAGGGAAGTTAGGATAATGGGACCTGACAGTTTTACGGTTGTGATGGCACAACCACCCTATAAACCCCTGTATCAACCAACAAGAAGCATGGTTTGCAATTATGCTGACTCGTGACTCATTGATCCCTAGCCACCACCAGTTAGTGGGTTTTATTTACTTAGAGATGCTACTTCTTGGCTGTAAGGATATAAGATAGATATATTTTCCCCTCAAGAATAAAGTCTGGTAACTGTGCTTCAGACTGAGACTGTTCATAGCTGATCTCTTGGGTAGGGCTGCTATCTGTCCAGATCTTGTCAGCTATGTTCTTATTTAGCAAAGCATTTTTTTCTTTTATTTCACATTATTACTTCTCTAGAGGAGATCAGCCCTGCATCAGCACTTCCTCTTTTGGTATTCCATGGAGCAGAAAGTGGCAGAAGCAGGAGGAAAAAGTATACTCCCTAAGAAAGAGGATGATAAACTGCAGACAAAGTAACAGAATAGTGAAATACTCCTTCTCATCTAAAGAACTTGGAGGGGAGAGGGTCAATACAAAGCAATGATCTAAATATTTGTAAAACAGGCCTGTGTCCCTAAAATTATGCAATTTTTAAAAATTTGGAGGAAATTACATTTCACTAAAAAGAGTCAGGGTGAAGGGGCAAGGAAAGAAATTAACACTTACATAAGGATTCCACTCTCCACCTTTATATAATTCTCCTGGCAAATTTAAGGCTCAGTTAAAGTATTGGATTAACAACCCTGGAGACAGAAGTCCACTACCCACAGAAACATTACACAATGGCCAGCCACAATACAAGTTTATCTGTACTAGCTCATAAATGAACCTAAGCACTGACTCAGAGGTGCCAGGAGTTGACGGGGTGGCTTGTCTGCTGAGACTGGTCACACAACGACAATTGTGCCTGTAAATTTTGGTGTTCATCTGCTCTTTAATTTAAGCAAAAAAATTAATTAAAAAAACTAATTTCACATAAGCTCTCAAGAGAGCCATAAGATGAAAATGTCAGACAACACACTGACAAACCTAGCATTGTGGGTGACTTAAAGGTACGCAACAGTGAGATCAATAACTATTGTTATTCTCCTGATCCATATAGTCAACTCCTACCTTGGTGATTTTTATCCTGAAATCTGGGATTAAGAGAAAGGAATTTTGGTCCTACCAATTAACTGTGTTTCTGCAAGAGGGTAAAAAAATCTGGAAATTATTGTTCCTCTATTTTGCTTTATCAAGTAGCGTTAACCAATCAGCTTCAAGATCAAAGAACCTGCTACTGAAGGATCACTAACCCAGTTTCAGGGACTGTCAACTCAGCAGTCCACCTGCAGATTGAGGCACTGTGCTCGGTGTGTCATAAAGGAGATGCTTGCCACCCACGTTCACAGTTCATGACCATGATCCAGTTCTTGGTTTTACCCGGCCAGTTGATATAAACTACCATTCCACATCCCTTGCACTGCTCTAGAAAGAGTGTGACACCCTGTCTTCAGAGACTAGCATCTAACAAAGATTTTCTATTTAGGATCTTAAAAGTAGCATGCATGCTCCCTGAGGAAATAACTGTTAACTCTCATATGCCTGCTGTCATTGATTCCTCTGGATAAAGGGATGAAAATTACCTTTCAATAAAAAAACAATGAAACTGCAAATCACATCCTGCAGCCACATGCCTAAAATCATGATATATGTAGCAATAGCTGAACTGGATGGGAAGGATTTGGTCATCAAAGACTTGCTGATAGTCACAGCAATACTCGAGTAAAGTAGTGTTCATTATTGAAAGCAAGAACTATTTCACTGACAACATAACAGCTGGATCACAATCCTGGGGAGGGACACCCTTTGACAGGGTGCTGTTAGCAGCAATAAACTGAGCCCTTTAGAAGCCAGCATCCTGGTTACTTAGAACACCCAGGGCACTAGGTGTACTTAGAGTAGGAAGGACTGAGGTAGTTTGGGTTTGGAAGGGTAGAAGGGATCACTTGCACCTGTGGGGAGTCTGATGAGGTGATTAACTCACCAGCTGGGTAGCTCTGAGAAGAAAGCAAGCAATATAAAAGGCTAAGCGATGGTTCAGTTCATAAGGAGAACTTCACACAGATACTGCTATGTTGTGATGTACTGGAGCATAAACAACAATAAAGACATTGGTGAAGGTTCCCTGGTAGACTGTCTATGCTGCTTAATTTGCACAGAGAGTTTACCAGCCAAGGTTTCCAGGAGCTGAACCGGGAGCCATTCACATACCCATAGGCCTGAGCTGGAACTAAGGACTTGTTAATCCCTATCTGCAACCCCCTTCTTTCCCTAGAAGTCTTTGTTTGTGTAGCAGACTGCTGAACACTCCTTTTCCTCAGAGCTGGAAAGAACCTTGGGCCTGCAAAGGGAAGATGTTGGAGGCTCTATGGGGGAAGTCCTGGGAAGGTCTTGTGGAGGGAGAAGGGCCAGCTGTGAGTAATGGGATGTTCAGTAGCCTGAGACAACAGACAAAGAACCCGTAGAAAGATTGATGTGCAAACTTCTGAAAGAGAACCACTTAACTGGTAAGTGAATCTGTGCATAAAATACCACTGGCCCAGCTTCACAGAGTAGAGAGGGAGAACATCCAGCAGAGCCTGATGAAGTTGGTGTAGAGAGCTCAATATCCCTCTTTACTGTGCATCCCGAATTATCAATAATTTACATTTTGGCTGAGAGATTCCATTGAAGTGTGTGGGAAGAGAGACCTCAAATGACCCCCTTGTTCACAAGAAGAAGTGGGGCCCAAGAAGTACAAGGGAAACACAGACCTTGCTACATTCATTATCATGTCTGCTCCAAATGCTAAGGAGCCAACTTTTCTGAGGTGCTGCCATCATTTTGGAGCCATGCTTGATAGAAATATTTGATCCTTCAGAAGGTGGAGCTGGGACTGGTGAGAGAGAGCAAGCTGCTCATTTAAGAAAAAGGTGCCAAAACCTTCTGGCAACTGATTGATTGGAGCAACCTAATTGAGAGGAAGGAGAGGAGCAACCTAATTTATAGTTTGCTTAGCGCTCCCCAAGCTGAAGCATCAGGGTAAATCCTCATTTTATAATACTGGGTAACCCACTTCTAACTTACTGTAGCCATTTGGAAAATTATTCTCTGATTTTCAGAGGTACTGAGAGCATGCAGCTCCTAATCACTTCAATGAGATTTGTGGGTGCTCAGTACGTAGGAGCAACAAGCCATTATTGTTTCCAGGTGATGCATTGTTTTGTAGGGTTTCTAAAATGTTTCAGACAGTCATATTTCTAATTTCCTTTGTTCTCCTGTGACCCTCGTAATGGGCAATGTTTTCTATATCACAGCAAGCTGAAAGTAATTTGCCCTTTTCATATATGTCCAAAGTAGTATTTTCCCAAAGCCAGGAAGTCACCTTTAAAAGTCACAGGGTCTTATCTCGCAGGTTTCCATTTCTCACTTTATAGTTGATTTAAGTACCTGCATTGTTAGCCACCCAGCCCAAACCATCTGAGCTAAACCAGAGCATTGGTGGTTGGTAGGCAGTTATTTTTCATGTAAACTGGCAGATGGGCAAAATCTCTGTTCCAATGTACCTGGACTAGTTCCAGTTCTATCAACACATCTCTTATATCAAGAGCAACCTGATAACAAGAACACAAGGTAAAAATTCACCACTGCTTTGACATTAGCATTTGTTTTAACACTGACCATTTTTTGGAACTATACAGTACTATGCGATTTGTTTCTCCACACCGGATTTATTTATTTAGGTAAATGCTTTCTCTCTCATACATTGTATCTTGTGCTGCACAAAAAAAATTTAGTCATATGTCATGGAAACCCCCTAATTTTTCAGCCTTTGGATAGGCCCACTGGAATTCTTATATGGGAATGCACTGATGCATAAAACATCTGACAAATGTTGTACAAAATACAATTTAAAAAACAGTGTTCATACAACAAAAAATGACAAGTTCAAAATCAAACTAATGCTGACCCACCCATCCTCACATTAGGCAAAAGCCTCCAGGAAAGGAGGAGCCTTGCACTGTGCCCTGAAAGACAATACACTTGTCTCGGTCAGACAAGTTGAAAAAGTGAATTTCAGAGTCAAGGGCCCTCAATTGAAAGACATGCTGCTAGTCACCTTATGACCATTCCACCTAGGGGCTTTTAACTCAAGTGCCCCACCTGACCTAAGCTTATAGATTCACAGAAATGGCACTCTGGGTGGGCAGCCACATCCTGCATTAACTACAGCATGAAAGTGGCCTTCACATGGAGTCCTTTTGTAGAGTGCACTATTTTATAGTGATCCAAGTTTAAAATGTCAAACACATCAAAGTGACTTCAGAGCCTAACTCCTATTGACTTTCAATAGGACTTAGGCTCCTAAATCACTTAAGTACTTTTGAAAAGTGTACCTGAAATCTACAAATCAGCAAAGGATGAATTGCACTGCAAGATCCAGGGCCTCAAGAAGAGAAAGATTTTAAAAAGATGTTTTTGACTGACACCATCCATGACTCCAGAAGCAGGCAGGGATCCTGCAATCCACCTCCAGACTGTAAGTGACCCTCTTGATGAGATGCACTGGGATTTAGCTAAGAAAAACTACTGAATTCTTGGCTATGACAGCACCGAGTTGTGTTCTAGGAGTCAATATTCAGATCTAGTAAGAAACTCTACCAGCTACTTTGCTACGGCTAGTTTAGTAGTATGTAGAGCCCTCAGTTTGAAAGCTAGGAACCAGCAAAGTTGGCTTTTAAAAATTAATGTATAAACAATGAGGCTAGTCTGTCCAACCCTTACTCATGAGCCCAATATGTGTGAATTTATAGTAATGAAGTCTACAATGAAGCTTCAACTTCTGGATGTGGTCCTGTTGCATCTGTATGCCTTGTCCTGATCCACGTGCATCAAACATGTAGTATCAGTGTTAAAACACAATTCTGATACCAACCTTTTTGTTCTGAGAGTTCAGATCTAGGAGTACCTTAATATTTAAAAAACAATTTTGAGATGGCAGACAAACTTTATTTCACACAATTCAAAAATGACCCAAAGAAGGGACTGGTAAAACCTTACAACATAAATCGCCACATAATAGTAATGATATCAAGCCAAATATCTGTTCTCCTAAATTAGATATAGTTCTGCTCTCTATATTTTTAAAGCCCTTATAGCTCTAAAAACAGTATACACTTTGTTAACGAAAAAATATCTCATTTATAATGAAGTAAGATCAATGAGCACTTGCTTTCCTTTAAGCATAAATGCTGTTTAACAACACTACCATCAGCTTGTGGCTTTTAGGAACACAATGTTTAGTAAGTTGTGCATATATAAACACACATACACACGTGCACACACACATGCATCCCCACACACACGCACTATATCAAACTATCTTCAGACACGTTTAGGAGATGACCAATAGCTGTTATGTCTAGAATTAGCTTTTACCTTGAAAAGCTCTGCTGATGCCAAATTAATTTTTCTGAAGACTGCTTTCCCCATCAGTCCAATTGCTAATATCTACCCATTTCCCTTCAACTTGATGTATTTTCTTGCCTTGCTAATGGATACAGTTAACAGAAATAGGTGACCTCCCTTTTACAGCATTTTTGTAAAATAAAAAATATTTCCCTTGAGACAGGAAGGGACTTTTGTTAGGTAAGTGTTACTGAAACTAAAATTGTGGAGGGGAAAAAAAAACAGATGAGAAAACTTTGGAGCTCTGTATCCTTCCAGGAAATTCAGCAGCTCTGGGAATTCCAGTACCCTCTCAAACAAATTCCTCTCAAACAAACCTCCATGCAAAACCTTAAAAGGTGCTTTTTGTTTAAGAATTATTTTAAAAATCTTGTATAATCCCAAAATCAGTGTGTGTGAGTTCTTGTCACATAGATGACTCCTTTGTGTAATGGTGATTAAACTATGTACAGTTTCTATGGACTGCTTTTAGGAATGTAAACTGATAGTTGTAATGGCACAAGAATATTTAATTTCGTTTTGTTTCCACAGCTTTGGAGACAGACCCAAAAATTTGTGGGTGAAATTGATGCACAAAAGGGGGCACTTAGAGCCACTTTAAAGCTTAAAGCAATAGGAAAATGTATCTGTTCTTACCTGAAAATTTCCTTTCTTTGGCTGTTACGGTCCACAGATCCATTACAATGGGTATTTCAGTCTCTTTGCAGCTTGGGAGCAGAATCATGCCTTCTGTCACTGACAGCACAGGAATGCTGCACTCCTTCTAGTTCCCTCCAGTTAAGGCAACTTCCAGAGCCAGAATAATTTGAGTCTGCTTTCCAAAATTACAGATTGTGTTAAATATATTTTGAGAAAAAGTACAACTGCAGAGCATGGGGATTTCCCTCTAGTGAAACAAACACTAATCTTTGGATATCCATTTCCATCTCCATTCTGATCTTTATGTTTCTAGAGTGGGCCAGAGCAGTGGACCTTATTACTTGAAGAAAAGAAATTTTCAGGTAAGCAAAGATAGATAAATTTTCCAATTCCTCATCATGCTAAGGTCCACAGATCCATTATAACAGGACTTTCACAGAAGAGTGTCTGTAAACGTGGGAACTGGGATCATCCATTAAATATGGACATCAAAATGTGATATATTATATCCTCTCCAACCCCTAGACACTAAGGAATGAAGAGTTCTCTCAAAAAAATGGCATTGGCTAAAGACGGGATAACCAATATGTAAAATTTGGTGAATGTATAGCTAGATCGCCATGTGGCTGCCTAGAGGATCTCAACACAAGAAACAGGACTACTCTGCTCTGAGATTGTCAGTGTTTCTGGACAGAATGTTGACGCTTAACTGAAGAAAGACTATTTCTTAAATTTACTTTGATAATTAATGCTACGAGCGTTGTGAGGACTACTTATCTGATTTTAAAGTACAATACGGGGCTCAAAGAGATAGTTGCTATCAGAAAGTCTTCTTTAATGGATGGGAGGTACAATGACACCTCCTACTGGGTTTCAATCTGGACAGTGCTGTAAGAAGTAGAATGAGGTTCAAAAGTTGTCATTGTGATCCTGTATGACCAAAAAAAAAGGTGGTTGTCCTAAGGAAGCATTTCATGTTGTGAGTTGTACAAAATGTCCTTTTTTTGAATGTTCAGAAAACATTACACTACAGAGACTTGACCTTTTTGCTTGGACACTCTTATATACTCACAAGAAAGCCCTCCTGCAGGAACTCAAGGCTATATCTCACCTGTTAACATGCTAGTTAAACTATGGACTTTGCAACTGCCAACAGAATAAGTTGTATTTGTTCACGTCCTTTTAGCATCCGTAAGAGTGATATTCACTTCATCACATACCCATTTAGAACCTATCTGATGCTAGATGGAAGATTATTTTTGCAATAACAGACTTCCTCTGTGAAACAGGGACATCAGAAGCTCCAATCCTGAGTTAATGAGGCCTGAGTGCCATAGCCTCATTGGCCAGAAAGGCATAAACAGTATTACTGCTGCTCTCTTCTCATCTTTTGTATTGTCGTGGGAAAGTATATAGCAGAGACATTATCCAGCTTTGTGAGAATTCCTTCCCCACCTCACTTCCCAGGTCCTGACACGCGGAGACGCCACAGGGTACTTTATTGATTTATAATAAGAAAGAATATTTCTGGATCGAGATTCCACTCGGCTTAATCCAATTTCTACCATGTAAGTCTTGATGTTTATCTCCCCCTTGATGAGTAGGGCACCCAGAGATGGGAAGCTTTGGTCCGCCCAGGACAGGAGAAGACAATTTTCTGTCTGGAATAAGGCTGATTTTGTTCTTCCTGATTTATTTATGAAAACTGCATCAGGCCTGGTTTACAGTAGGAATTTACATCGGTCTAGCTATGTCTCTCAGGGGTGTGGATTTAGACATAGCTATACTGACCTAACCCAGTGTACGCAGCACTGGGTCGACAGAAGAATTCTTCCATCGACCTAGATATCACCTGTTGAGGAGGTGGATCTATGCTGATGGAAGAATCCCTCCCATCGGCATAGGTAGTTAGTATCTACAATGAAGTGCTACAGTGGTGCAGCTGAGCCATTGTAGCGTTTAAAGTGTAGACATACTCTCAGACACATTGACTCTGACAAGTCTGTTATTATGCATGGAAGGAACAGTGCTTTGAAACCTCAAAGAATCATTGTGTTCCAGCTGGTGGATGCTTCTCTCTCTCTCTCAGACCTATTCCCTGGCTTGAATTGGGATCTGAATGAGTACCAGTACCCAGTACCCCCAGTTGGCATCAGACATAAGGATCACTCTCTGCTTGTTTAACTAATGGGTGGATCCCTTCAAAATAACTGATTCTCTACATTCGCCAGTTGAGGGTTCAGGATATATACACTGGGACATTGATCTCTGCCAATAGATGTGATAGGCGAGGGGTGAAGGGGATCTACAATTACTGGTTTTATATGAACTCTTGTCCATTGAAGGATGTAAGAGGATTCCCAATAGTCTCCAGTAAGAACTGGATTTGTTTCTGGGACACCATCCTTTTCCTTATGGCCATGATCTTCTTCTGTTACCTGACAGTATTCATCCTCAGCCCAAGCCTATGATTGACTTCCCTAGCTCCCAATGTTTGTGTTCATTATGAATCAAAAATATTCCAGAAATGATATCACTCTGTGTGTTTGTTTCACCTTTCTCTGTACAGAGACTTGATCAGAAAAATTGTCCAGGAAGCAATAAAAGTGAATATCCTTCTTTAAAGCCAGTTTTAATACTACCATGATAATGGAAGAGCATTTTTCAGTTTAAATGGTAATGATTGAAGTTGAAGAAAAGAGCCATCCATATGCCATACAATATGCCACCCATATGCAAGATGGAGAAATTACATCTATATATAATTTTATTATAATTATACTGGCCTACTGGCACTACTCCCCTCCTGGAGATAGGTGATGGAAAACTGCCTGTTCCTGGATCCAGCCATTCCAATCTTGCCTACCTCCTTTCCTGCTAGATGGAAGGCAGGCTGAGATGGTAGTTAGTTCCCCGTCCACATTGGGTTGTGGGGGGAAACAACATCCTTCCGAACCAGATGCTGAATAAGGGGATGAAACATTGGACACTGATCTTTCCTTTTGCCTTTGGGTTTTCTCAGCCTACCTCTCTCCCTGAAACCTGCAGAGGCAAAAACCGCTGCAAACGCCTCATAGGAGAAACAGAGGTGAGGGGATAGTCTCCCTAAAAAGCAAATGCAGCTCTGGGACATGGCTGAGAATTAGATCCAGTATTGAGCCAAATTATTAGTCAGTGATTTTCAATAAAACGTTGAAATTTTCCTCAAAAAAGGCTCTGTATCCAGGAGGTCTGGCTGAGCCTTTGCTTCGCTGAGGTTCCATGGGTAGTTTATCCACTGCTAAACTCTGACTACCACAGAGCTCCTGGGTTTAGGCCCTTTTCTTCTAGCAGAGTTCTCCCCTGCTTGTTAACTTAATCCATTCCATCAGTGTTGCCTGGTAAGCCATTTAAAAGTCAGTTAACCCACAACCAGCCAATTCTAGGACAGGGCCGCTGCACCCTATCATAGTATCTTATAGCTTTTAAATATACATGTATATACACACACACACAATGTGTGTATATGTACACATATGCATATAAGCACACACACAGAACTGATGTTCTTTTTCCTCATCTTGTTCCTTTTGCATTTTGATACAGAATTTTTTTTCAAATGAAAAATTCCAAGTAACTGGAAACATTATTATACCTGGTGAGTGTGTTAATGAACTACTCAGGGAAAAATCAGAGCTCTCACTACAACGTGAGTGTAGTTTAAACACTAAATTCATCATTGCCCTGTGGCCAGCGTGTGAGCTAGGCTGGCATAAAAAGGGCCATAGGGCAAGTGTAAGGACCTCTTGGAGAATATACCTGGTACAGGGAAACTCATCAGCAGCCTCCAGCATGGGGGGCATTCCAGATAGGACAGGAATGGCCAGAACAGCGAGGAGGCCAAAGTGCAGAAGGCATCACCAGGTTGCTCCTGTGCACTGACAATTCTGCACCCCTATGAGGACCTACATGGGTCACTACAACAGGGCAGGTCCAATGGCTGTCCTAGTCGGTCTGGAGAATGAACCTGATTGGGGAGATGCAAACTGCCCTTTCTTGATCCCCTTTGCTGGGTAAAATGAATCTAGCCCTAAATGAGAAAAATAAAACTCCCTCGCTCTAACCTAAGCAGAACCCATATTACCAATTAAAGCTTTTAAATTGCAAATGTGCTAGAGAAACTTAGACTCTTGATCTGTATTTTCATGCACTGCAGTTCATATTCTTTACAATATGGATGAGATCTTACAAATGTAAACAAACAAAAATCCTACATCCTGAATTTCGGATTGGATCTGACAACCACTGTCCCTCAGGACATGTTTAAATACCTGAGTAGCACTGCATATTGACTAGGGTTACCATATGTCCGGGTTTCCCCGGACATATCCGGCTTTTGGGTCTTTAAATAGCCGTCCGGGGGGAATTTGTAAAAAGCTAAAAATGTCTGGGATTTCCCCCGGACGGCTATTTAAAGACCCAAAAGCGCTGACAGGGCAGCCGCGCTGGGGGAACCGTGGCAAGCCGGTGCCGCCGGCGCCGCTCACCTTCCATCCCTGGGCCCTGGGGCAGCGCGCAGTGAGCTCCCGGCACGGCGGTGCCAGCCCACGGGGCCCCCTGCCTGGCCGGCAGGAGCCTGCAGAGCACAGCCCTGCCCCTGCCCCGGCACACAGAGAGGCAGCGAGGAGGTCTCACGCCCCTGCGTGCTGCAGCGGGGCGAGGCCTGTAGACTCTGGCAGCAGGCAGCGGCCGCCAGGCAGAGAGCCCCCTCCCGCCCCTGCCTCCCTCACCTCGACCCGACCCTAGGAAGGGGCCAGAGGGACTGGGAGGGACCTGCCTGCTGGCTGCTTCCTGGGAGCCACTCCAGGTAAGCACTGCTGGGCTCACCTGGCCCCCTGGCAGGTCCCTCTGGGGGGGCTCCCCTCAGACCCACTGCCCTCAGGCCCCACCCTGACCCTGTTCCCTCAGCCTCCCCTGCAGTCCCCCCTGTACCCCCACCCTCAACCAACTGCCCTCAGCCCCCCTGACCCTGTTCCCTCTGCCTCCCCCACAGTCCCTCCCCCCGATCATTTCACCCGACCCACTGCCCTCAGCCCCCACCCTGACCCTGTTCCCCCTGTACCTCCCACCCCGAACCCACTGCCCTCAGTCCCTGCCCCCATTCCAACAGCCTCCCCCACAGTCCCCCTGCTCCCCGCAACCCACTGCCCTCAGCCTTGCCCTACCCCAAATCTCTTCTTCAGCCTCCCCATCATCCCACCCACATCACTCCCCCTGCTGTCCCACCCCCTCAACATCCCCCCATTCCAGTCCTGCTCCCCTCTGTCTCATCCCCTCCAGACCCTGTCCCTCTCCCCAACCCTCCCCAGCCCAGCCCCATTGTCTCCCCCGCCCCGCCCCACCCCACTCTACACAGCTCTCTCTACCCTGTCCCATTCATGCTCCCCTCAGCCCCTACCCTACTCCCCCCATCCCAGTCCTGTCCCATCCCCCTCAGGCCCCCCAGTCCCAGTCCTGTCCCTCTCAGTTCCTCCACCCTGCTTCCCCTGGTCCATCCCCACACACCCACCAACTCCCTCGACCTCCCTCCCCCCAATCCCACTGCCTGGACCCACCCCCGTCCCACTCAGGACATGCATGAAAAAGAAGCAATGGGCTTAAATTGTAGCAAGGGAGATTTAGGTTAGACATTAGGAAAAACTTCCTAACTGTAAAGATAGTTAAGCACTGGACAAATTACCTAGAGAGGTTATGGAATAGCAGTCATTGGAGTTTTTTAAGAGGTTAGACAAACACCTGTCAAGGATGGTCTAGTTGTTATTACTCAGTCCTGCCTCAGTGCAGGGGTTTGACTAGATGACCTGTTGATGTCCCTTCCAGTCCTACATTTCTGTGATTCACACTGAATTGCCTTGTGCCACTGTCTAGTAGTAGTGGCACACAGTTCTCTGACATGCAGGTTTATAAAATTGTAGTTAATATACAGTTTAGAGCATAGCAATTTTAAAGCTCTGCATGTTCAGACCAACTGAGCTGAAAATTGTGATCTATAGTATTCAAAACTATTAAGATGTGGGCTGAAATAAAATCAGCATGAATTGCTCAACAATATCAATGGAATCAGCATTGTGCTGCTATATATTGTAAAACATTACAGTGAAATCTTGCAAGAATTACATAGCACGCCGCCTTGCCCAAGTGGTAACTAAGCACAACATCTTCCTGTTTCAACATTCTTAACTTGTATCCCTCCTGGAAGTTGTTTTTTTTCAAACACTGAATGCTGCTAAGTTATGAGTTTTAACAGGTTTTTTTTCTTTTAAACCACAGCACTGAATGTTATTCTAAAATTGTTTTCCAAATATTCTTAAACTCCCAGTTTATCCCCTGCTGATGTTCATTGTGAAAAGTATTGCAGGTCTAATAATAATATTTGGCACTTCTGTAATTCACTGTCCAAAATGTGTTTTGTGCCCTCCTCTGGTGGATTTTTAGAGGATAACTGTATAGCTACAGGGAGTTATATCTTGAACTCAAGTAGTAGAAGCTCATGCTTTTAAATCTGGATGGCTCAGGTTCAATCTTTGGTGACTAGCTATGATGGAGGTTGCTACACTTATAATCCCTTTAATCAGAAGTTCTGAATATGCTTTGTTGTGGGCAGAACTAGCCTATAGTTAAGCAACCGAAAATTTAGAATGGGAAGTGTTGAAATGTTGGGAAGCCTTGTAATTTTGCCAATCTGGAACGAACATCCCATCTGAGGGATGGGGGCGGGGAGAGAGGAGAGTGAGACAGGACCAGGAAACTGGGACAAGGAATCCAGAGCGGTAGTAGGGGGCAGTTGAAATCAGATGAGGAGCTGAGGCGGGTTAGACAGCAATAGGATAGACATAGACTGGAGGGGACGGGGAAGAAGGGTCTTTGACTACTAGAGACCACTCCGTTCTCCGAACATTTGATTCGCGGGAAGCAGGGGAGGGGGAAGAGTAGGGAGCGAAGCGTTCAGGGGAAGGGGCGGAGTTGGGGCGGGGACTTTGGGGAAGGGGCGGAGTTGGGGCGGGACCAGGGGCCCTTGGAGTATCCTCTTTTTCCAGGACTGCAATATGGTAACCCTAATATTGACAGTCATAGAATTAAGTATGCAATTGATTGTTATTTGGATAGCAATGAATCTTGAAATATTGTTGGTCAACAAGCCTTCTCCCCTAATGAATCTGACTTAAAATTCAAAAAATATTCTGCTGCAGTTAGTTCTGCTAGAAAATTCCTTAACCTGCTGATACCAGCAGAGTATGTTCATCCTTATTTGCAGCTCGATATGAGCTAATTCTCTGGAGTCTGAATAGGCATCTTCTACAATACAGTTATCCATCCTCTACACTATGGGCTCCAGGAGGATTGTTAATAACAGATTCAGAAGGTGCATAATACTTAGGTATTAGTAGGTTACTGTATATTTACCAGGGGCCTTTGATAACACTAGAGTAATTAAGTCAGAAGTTACCTAATCCTATTAGTGTCAAACTCTGTAATTTTCAATAAGACATGACAATATTAATAAAGGCCTGTTTACAAATGGAATGAGCTCAGTGTTGACAGTTCTTTCACAGAAGGTGGACGCTGATAACAACAACCCCAGGCTTTCTGTGACCTACTTAAAGGGCCAGTATACCACTTCATTGTCCTTCCTCATGCTGCTGGCACCAGTGTAAAAGAGCTCGTCCATATGAATTTCAATGTAGTCTGATTAGCTGCAGCACTTCTTCTCCTTCAAGCCTGGTTTGAGAACGTAAGTGAGGGTCACTGCTCTACCTCCTTTTTCAAGAAATGAGAAGAGGGAAAACAGGCACAAACTGCAGATTAAAGCAGCAGGTTTTTGGGATATAGTATCAGACCTGACATACAGCTCTGTAGAGAAAATTCAATTTATTTTCCAGTTGGAATAAAGTTACTACATTAGCTTGGTGTGTGTCATCGTGGGCTCTTTTTGCAAAGACATTAGCCATTCTCCTTTCATCTCTCGCTCAATATTCGCAACAGTGTATGGCTCTGAGCAGCGATGGCATAAGGTGAAAAAAGATAGCCTCCTTTAGGCCATAAAAATTAATTTTGTATGTCCCCCTCTGCTTTCTCTCCATTGTTGTTATTTTCCATTGCCCAATCAATTTGAATCAGAGCTGCTAGCTCTGCTCGTAAAGAGTGATTTCATAACTCACATACAGTAAAGTTAGATTTAACTACAAATCCAGCCTCACTCTATAATTCTAGCATCAGACGTAAAAACGTAATTCCTTAGGTTGTGTCCACACTTACGGCGACATACCCTATGCTGCACGGCCCCCTAGCACGGGAATAAATACCTGCTCAGAGATAGCTCTCAAACAGCTCCAACAATTTCTCTTTAAAATAGAAAATTATATGAAGTAAGAAATGCTACTATAACTCTATAATGCAGATATTTCAAGAGAAAATGCTATTATAATCATTGTGGGGAATGGATATCACAAGCTGACACTCCTTTACATGAGTATATTGAGCCTAGGAGGGATTCCTTTGGGAAACGCATCTCTAATTGAATTAAAGGAACAAATACTGATTAAATGCACCAATCTGTCATGAAGCATTGTTTAGATGTCATGGTCCTGATTCGGGCTTCTGCTCAGGCCCCATCACCCTCTTCCACTGGTATAAAGGGGAAGTAAAGTCAGCTGAACTGGCTATCTGGTATCGCCTAGAGTAGACTACAGCTGGCATAATGACTCCTCATAATCACAGGAGAGAAGGTGTCTTGAGTTTTGCTGCACTCCAGCTATTCTCATCACAGCCTCTTGCACTGCCCTGGTCTACTGTAGCTTACACTGGTCCTGAGCCAGCCACAGAATCTTAGGGGCCACCCTGGGTGCCGCTCCCCTAAGCTGCACAGTAGCTCAGAATCAGGGCTGATACCTTTACCTGTGGAAGGGGAGGCTTTTCTTTTAAAATAGATTAATATACAATCCATCATGAGAGAATTTAATTTCTTAAGTGATCTGAATCTGGATTTCTTCAATAACGCTAGTTAGGGTAAATCTCCAGCCCATGAGACTTTCCAGAGAGGAATATAATACTTAATATAGAAAATTCCCATTACAAGCTTACCAAGCAATCTTTTCTTCCGTTGTTCCTTTATTTCACCTCTTAATTGACCCAGATGCACCACACTTCCTATAAAGCTCTCCTTGCTAGTTCACTAAAGAAACTCTTGAATTGTCAATCTAGAGAACACCTGTGCCAAGGATTCACGACTGTGACCTTAGGTATGTGGTCAAACTTGTACATAAGAGCAATTTCCAGCTGATGAAACTTAGTACGACTCCTGCTGCCTCAATCGGCATGAGAGTTGTCCACCTGTGACAGCTAATGCTTGTGGACCACAGGAGAACCATTTCCAGTATTATTTTTATTTTACTATTTATTACAGCACCTATTGCTATCTGTAGGTGCCTCAGTTGCAGAAACCACACATACACACACACACTGCATAAGCTACTTGATTAAACAAAGCAAAAAACAGTCAGACAAATGACAGACAAAGTAAACAGGCTTTACCATCATCCCCAAGGATAACAAGCAGCTCAGAGGACTGCATTCCTAGGTGGGAACTCCAAGCTCAGCAAGCTCTAATACTCACTATGTGGTATTCCCTCAAAGAAGAAAGAGCAAAAGCTTGCCAGCCACTTTCATCTCCTTTGATATGGTATGTGGTAAGAAATGATCTCTCAAATAGCTGGTTTCCAGCCCATCCAGGGCCTTATCACCAATGCTGCACAATGCATCCAGAAGTGAGTGGGGAGCAGAACAGGGACTTGAGCACAGATGTTATGTGAGCAGCCAGACCTCTCAGGAGTTGTGGGTCATGATGACACCAAAATACCGAGTCCAAACTCTACTAAGAGATCCCATTATTCAAGTCTCTTCAGAGCACGTGACTGTGGTTGTCATATTTTGCAGACCTCTCCCCGGAAAGAAGTGAGCAGATGCAACCTCATTTTATTTTGGAACTTCAGTTAGGTTTCAGGGGCTCTCCCTAGAGCAAGTGATTTATTAACTTCACAACCCAGCCAATTCCCTATGAACTGTGGAGATAATCATTAAATTGAAACTGAAGAGAGATATGTAATGACGTGGTCTCGGAAGTGATGGCCCGAGCCTACGACAAGCAGATAATAAGCAAGAATATGTATTCAGTTTGTCTTCAGAATCCCTAATTACAAATTACTCTGCAAAACAACCCTAGAGAACTCCTGCATACCACTGCTGGGATTGGTATTAAAGGAAAAAGAACAAATTAACAAAAAATAATCATTTCCAAACCCAAGGACCAGTCAGGCGGTATCAGGCTGACTCCTTACCTTAGCATTTTTATCAAGAATAATATTCCTAAATATCTTCAGAGAAGGCAGACAAATATGGTACATCCTAACTGCAGAGCTAACCCTAGTGATTGGCACCTGGTCTGAGTATCCAGGTTAGCCTAGACCAAGTGTGAGCAGCCATATTGCAAAGCCATACCTGAGTTACTGTGTCCTCAGTGGTGCTGCACTCACCTATGGTGTGTGATTTCTGGGAGTATATCCCATGGTTCTTTGTGCTGCAGAAAGTGAGATGCTCTATGATTCTTTCCTAGTGAACTGTGGGAGAATCTGTCTGTCCTTCCAGACACACAGGGGAAACTGTGGCTGTGGAGGACTAACAGCACTCAAGTGACTTAGCCAGTGTCTTCACTATAAAGTGAAGTGGGTGGGTTCCAGCCTCAGCGAAAGCAGCACCTGGGCTCCAACCCCCACACCCAGTTAATCCAGTTTCAAAGCACAGTGACAGAATATACACCTGTATTCACACCCTACACGCTGTTGTAATAATCTTTGTACAAAGTACGCCTTGTAAGGTATCATTTGAAAACTCGTAATTTCCTGGTCAATATCATCCTGATAAAAAGTGTGGCAACACTGTATGTGAAGTTATAAGATTCCCCTGTACGGTGTTATTAACATGTGTTCCAAACCCCACAGCCCTGCCCAGACAGAAGTTGGCAAACAGGTCTGTCCTAAACAAAGGAACATTGCTCTGCTTAATTTGCATGTAAGCAGTAAACAGAGTCATCAAGCAGGAAAGGAAGACAAAGGAAGTTCAAACGTGAAAAAACTAGCAAGGAATATCCTTCCACATAGACTCTCTGTCTCCTAGTGCCCAGCTAAAAATGTTTTTCAAGAGGGGGACTGAAACTATATAAAAGGAGGGAAAAACACCCTAGGAACCTCACCGTCCCTGCTCATAACATTCACTGCACCTGAAGAGACAAAGGAAGCAGTCAGTGGACTCTGGGGGAGGGGTTCTGACTACACAGTTTGGTCAGTAAGACTGCTGAAATCACGTGGTGAGAAACTTTGCTTGAATCTGATGCAATTTGTTAAGTTAGGCTGTAGTAAGCATTTAATTTTTATTTTTATTGTAACCATTTCTGATTTTTATGCCTCATCACTTAAAATCTCTCTTTGTAATTAATAAACTTGTTTTATTGTTTTATCTAATCCAATGTGTTCAAGTTGAAGTGTCTGGGTAAATCCAATTGGGGCAAGAAGTTGTGTGCATATTATTCCCTTAAAGGAATAACAGATTTAATACAGTATAGCCGTACTGTCCAGGAGAGTGCTGGGACATACATTACTGGGGGGAAAACTGAGTACTGGAAGTTTGTTGGGGCCCCCTATGGTAATTTTTAAGGCTGGTAAGAGGTACGGTGTGGCTGGCTGGCTGCAGCACACACACACAGATAGCTGGAAGCAACTTAGAAGCTGGAGACTGTTTACGAGCAGCAAGGCATTGTAAAGGGCACCCCAGGTTACATAGCAAGGGTGACACAGCTACTCATTAGTCTGGATTGTACCCTGGTATGTCACAAGCACCACTATCTTCTGGGCACATCTATACTGCCCCTAAAGTTCAGGTTAAGGGGGTGTGAATACCAGTGTGCTCTGAAGTGCTGCCCAGTAACTCCCTCATGTAGATGCTGCAGGTGCAAACTTCAAGATCCCAAGTTTGAATACTTTAATGAGAACTTGGGACCTTTAAGTTTGCCCCCACAACATCCACATGAAGAAGTTAGCGTGCAGCTTTTCAGCATGCCCTGAAACACACATCCTATGCTGACAGTGTAATGACATGTCATCAGAATGCTGGGTTGCCTTTTTTCCAGGTCAGAAATCCTGGTCTGAAGAAACTGAGCTTAATATTCAGCATCACCAACCATATTTTAGCCTGGTTTATACAAAGTGCTGAAAAGGGATTTTCTGGGTTTTTTTTGTTTTAACTGAAAGCGTAAGTAGAAATTATAAGTACTGTCTCTTTCAGATCACAGCAATGTGTAATATCTGAGGACTCACATTTAAGCAGCAATCACAGCTTGTTAACACTTCACAATAAATTTTGCTCTCTGGTTGCTCTGACTATATCACCCTCATCTTTGATTCCTTCCTCTTTCTTTCCCCATCTTGTTTGAGCTCTACCTCCTAATTGTCATGGCGTTGCACAAGTCTCTGAATGTATCTTAGATCTCTGACCTCATATTCAACACAACTGCCTTCTCTCTGAGCTTTTGCATCCTCCCCTCAAATGATCACTTTAAGTATGTCTACACTGCAACTGTGACTGCAGCTCAGGTAGCCGTTCCCATTCTAGCTTTAGTCTTGCTGCTAAAACCAGCAGTGACAGTGCAACAAGACAGGCTTCAGCATGAGCCTTAGGTGCTAGGGGTGCTGGGGGTGATGCTGGAACCCCTGGCTTGAAGTAGTTTCCATTATGTAAAGGATTTATAGTTTGGTTCAATAGCTCTCAGCACCCCCACTATAAAAACTTGTTCCAGCACCCCTCCCGTGAGCTGTACAAACCCACCCAAACTGCCACTATATCTTCACTGCTACTTTTAGCTGCATTAGCTACATTAAAGCTAGCGTGAATATATTTACATGAGATGCTGTCACATCTCCCATTGCAGTGTAGACATACCCTTTGTCTCCTCCTCCTCCTCCTCTCAGCTTTGTGCAACCTTTTATGCCTATGTTTGGAGCAGCTTCTTACTCTCCTCCACTAAATTCACTGACAAAGCCCAGCTCTTTTGCAAAACGTTCCTATACTACCCTCTGTAGAGTCTATGTTTGCACAAATTCTAGCATTTGCACCATTATTATGGTAAAATTAGACTGTAAGAACCTAAGGGCAGGGACATGGTCATTCTACTGGAATACTAAAATCAATAGTTATAATCTATTTAAGAAGGATCAAGTGGGCGAAAGGGGAGGGGACAAAATGGCATTACCTGTTTTTGAGTCACTGATAATTCAGAAGAAAATGTTCTGGAATGCTTACTGATCAATGTCCAAACAGATAAAACACAAGTTGGGGTATTAGTTGAATCTGCTACAGAACACCAAATCACACTATGGAACAGGATGTCCTGCTCCTTATGCACCTATCTGCAACATGTAGGGGAAAAAAACTGTGTGATCATGGGGGAACCTTAATTGAATTACGTATGTTGGAGGTCTCATGCTGCCAGTACTAAACATCCTTTGAATTTCTAAACATTATAGATGACAATTTCGTAACACAGAAAGAATTGCAGCCAACATGGGGGAGATCTTTATTAGAACTTGTCCTGACAGATAGAGAGGAACTGACCACAGAACTAAAAATTGATGATAGCTTAGGTACAAGAGACCACGACGTGATCACATTTATAATGTGAAAGCAAATAAATCCAGACTAGTAATATATGTAGTCGGTGCGTTAATAGGGCCAGTTCCACAAAGCTGAAAACAACTGAACCAAACCATCTGGGGAAGAAGAATTTAATAGGAAAAATGTGAATGATAATATGGTATCATTTAAGAACACCTTATTAGATGCTCAAAAAGACACAGTGAAGGAACAAGGCTGTGCTAACTAAAAAAAAGATCTGGTTAAAGGGAAAGAGAAGGCACCTATAAAAATCATTTTAAAATAATCTATAAAAATGGAAGACAGGGGAAGTTGATGTTATGAATATAAATCAGAAGTTATGAGTTGTAGAAAGTTTATAAGGGAAGCAAAGGGCCATAAGGAGAAACCTGTGGTCAGTAAAGTTAAGACCTATAAGAAGGAGTGTTTTAAACATATTAGGAACAAAAATAATCCTGACAATGGTATTGGTCTATTATTAGATGGAAATGGTAGAATTATCAATAATAATAATTAATAATGCAGAAAAGGCAGATGTGTTCAATAAAGATTTCTGTTCTGCATCTGGGAAAAAATCAGATGATATACCATAATTTCATATATAGTGATGATGATGATATTCTTTTCATTCCACGAGTATCTCTGAAGGATGTTAAAGAGAAGCTATTAAAGTTGGAGATTTTAAAGTCAACAGTCCAGATAACCAAGGAGCTCACTGGACAGTTAATGTTGATTTTCAGTAAGTCTTGGACACTGGGGAAATTCCAGTAGACAAGTAAAACGAATGTTATGCCAATTATTTGAAAGGATAAATGAGATGACCCGGATAACTATAGGCCTTTCAGCCTGACAACAAACCCAGGCAAGATAACGGAGCAGCTGATACAGGACTCAATTAATAAAAAAAATTTAAAAGGGTAATATAATTTATGCAAATCAACATGGGTTTGTGGAAAATAGATCCTGTGAAACTAACTAGATATATTTTTTATGAGATTGCAAGCTTCACTGATAAAAGAGGTAGTGTTGATATAATATACTTATCAAATACCTTAGAGAAGTCTTCGTTACTGTATGACATTTTGATAAAAAACTAGAATTATATAAAATTAACATGGCATACATTAAATGAATTAAAAATTGGCCAACTGATAGGTCTCAAAATGTAACTGTAAATGGGAAATTGTCATTGACCAGGTATGTTTCCAGTAGGGTCCCACAGGGATCAGTTCTTGGCCCCACACTATTTAACATTTGTATCGTTGACTTGGAAGAAAACATAAAATCATCACTGATAAAGTTTGCACAAAAATTGGGGGAGTGACAAAGAAGAGGACAGGTCACTGATACACAGCAACCTGGATTGTTTAGTAAACTAGGCACAAGCAAACAATATGCATTTTAATACAGCTAAATGTAAATATATTAATCTAGGAACAAAGAACACAGGCCATACTTACAGGATGTGGGACTATGAAAAAGATTTGTGGGGAGGGAGATAATCAGCTGCACATGAGCTCCCTCTGTGATGCTGTGGCCAAAAGAGCTAATGCAATCCTAGGATGCATAAACAGGGCAATCTTGAGTCGAAGTAGAGAGGCTATTTTACCTGGTGTCCACAAGTCAAGAATGAAGTTGTTAAATTGGAGAGAATTCAGAGAAGAGTCACGAGAACAATTAAAGGATTAGAAAATATGCCTTATAGCGATAGACTCAACGGGATCAATCTATTTAGCTTCACAAAGAGAAGTTTAAGAGTGACTTGATTAAAGTCTAAGCATCTACATGGGGAACAAATATTTCATAATGGGCTCTTCAATCTAGCAGAGAAAGGTAGAACATGATCCAATGGCTGGAAGCTAAAGCTAGACAAATTCAGACTGTAAATAAGGTGTAATTTTTTTTAACAGTGATAGTAATTAACCAAAGGCCATGGCAGATTCTCCATCACTAACAATTTGTAAAACAAAATGGGATGTTTCTTCTGAAAGATCTGATCTAGGAATTATTTTGGAAAAACTCTATGGCCTGTGTTATACAGGAGGTCAGCTAGATGATTACAATGGTCCCTTCTGGCCTTGAAATCTGTAAATCTATGAAAGTGCTGTGTCTATGACTAAATGAGAATAGCAAATTCCTTTGGATACCAGCAGCAAATGACTTGCATAACTGCATATTTTCTTCGAACGTTCTTAGAAAAAAAGAGAACCTAACTTATTATGTGCTGCTAAAGTGATATAGTCTAAAATAGTGCAACCTATTGAAAACCTATCTGAAGCAATTAGTAATGTATTCTTGCAGTGCCTGATCAATTGCAATTGCTACTGCACTTACAGGATTGGCGAAAATTTTTTACAACCTGCAAAGAGTCTTTTAGGCAGGATAACAGTATGTGTGATTTATTTAAGTCTATCTAGATGCCATTTGTTCTGCTAGATTCTGGTCCTTTATGCAAATGTAAAAACATAGTCTTTTTCTGAAACTCAGCCAGCACTTCTCCCATCTGTCCTCCCTACAGCCTTCTCTAAGCAAGCACCACAGGAAGTAACACACAGAATAGATGGAACTGCCTGCCTGTTAGAGTTCAGACACTTCAAACACTGTACAGTTGAAGCAGAGAGTCAGTTATAAAGTTTGAATGTGTTTTACAATGAATCACTTAGCTACTTATTGGAAGTTCTTGCCTACTGAGGCACATCCTAGAAACCTAGAAAAAATGGACAGGAAAGGAGGGTTGGATGCTAACCTCAGATGGTCAGTATAAGCTTTCTGAAAAGAAATCTCTATAAAATTTCTGTGCACAACACTAGACAAATTAAATCCTGCATTAGGAGAGTACAAGTAATGGCCTCAATCTTGCAACGAGTTCCATTGGAGCATATTCCTGTGCTTGTGTGGAGCTCACTGCAGGAACTGGGTCAAATATACCTACCTGGAAAAACTATTCCTATTTAAAATTAGATAATTAGTTACCAAGGTGCTAACTACATAGATTTTTAATAATAGGCAATAGATTCAAATAATGATTTGTTTTGTTTTACCAAAAATGCACTGAGCATGGTCTTATATTAAAATGACTTTGTAACTGATTAATAATGTATTTTGCAATATTCTAATGAATTAGAATGCAAAATTTTGACTGCTTTTACCTCATCTGGAGAGGTGTAATGCTATCATTTCTGTATATTAAAGGCAATCACATATATTGAATGCCTTTAACTGTATAAATATTGAGGAAGGCAGGTACTGCTGAAAAATCATCTGAAAGTCGTCATATTTCCAACCAGAATTAAGACTGCTTGAAAACCTGGCTATTAAGGACCTTAAGCAGTTCAGATGAGTTCTGAGTGTGAGATTTATGTTGGTTCATAGATAAATATGTAGCAATAATCTTCTCCACGTATCACAAATAAACTCTGCCCTCAAGCACGCAGCAAGTAAGGCTTAGCTAAAATTATTAAAAAGTGAAATGTCAATAAAGGGCTAGAAGCAGATAATGCCCTGGAAGTATTGTACAGCTTGTGGATGTTGCAAATATGTTGTGTTTAAATCTAGAACAACATATCCACTTTGTTGCAGTATATTTACTACACAGTCACTTTGTTGCTTCTGCAGGCTGAGTCCATTGCACACACCAGGGGCTCTCCATCTCCCCATACCCGCCACAAGCTCCGTGTGTACCAAACTCCCAACCTTTCTATTTGAGGGATTCCCTGCAACTCTCCACCCACCTCAATTAAAAGCAGCCTCAAAGCTACTCTAACTTGTGTTCAGACTGCCCATACTCCGCAAGCGCTGTGATCAGCTGAGAACAACAAGAGAGTATAGCAAGAGCAACGATGTCCTGGCTGCAACCTGACCTCAGAGCCTGGGACATCCTCTGTGTTAAATGCTGCATTCATGGTACAGAGGGAAGGGGTGTTATGGAACCACCCCAGCCGAGGGATCCCCCCTCCTGATGCCAGTGATATTCACCAGAATGTGGATGCATTCTGAGCCCTTTCCACTACTGATGCAGTATAAAGGGGCCCAAGGGCAACAGAGAACATGTCCAATTATTCCCATTTCAGTAGGATTAAAATAAACATTTGCAGGTCTGATTTCACAGCCCTTATTCAGGCAAAAGTCTCACTAAAGTCAGTGTGAGCTGACATTGATTATGGAACTGCTAGACCAAGCCTACCTAAAATTTATTCTTTATACCATAAAAGGCATGTCGCTTTTTGCTCATGGTTCTGTTATCTCGATACTGATAGACTATTTTCTCCTCTTAAGAATAGTTCCATTATTTAACTAGGTTTAAAAGTTCAATTTACTGGGCATAATTCTGATCTCAATTTCTCAAACATAAACAGGCATTTCCACTGTTATAAAGAAGGTAGTATGGTGTAGTTGGGCGGAGAATTTGGTCCACTGAACACTATTCAGTAGAACTGCTCTTTTTCTTTTTTAAAAACAGATACCACATTTGCTCCACATTGTTTCTTGGCTGGGACCAAGGAACAATGTGGGGTGTTCTGATGTGGATGCTCATATTGAAATTGTACTTTCATTACTCTTTTTAAAAAAACTGCAAGTTGTCCAGTAAGTTTGTTAGTTAATTCTCTTAAGAACTTTGCAATGCATAGTAACTGTACTGGCTGATTTCTACAGATACTAATATTCACATTGGTTTCCCTTTATTAACAAGGTTTTCATTCTTTCTGAATTCTTCAAAGCCTCTGTTTTATTTTTCTTGCTAAAGGCTAGGTTTTTATAACAAAGGCAATTCAGTAGCTCAGCCATTTTAGAGTCACCATTAATGTCATTCCCTCCTCATTTATTATTGGGTCTACTACCACTCCAGTATTTCTTTTTTTCCCCATGACATATTTGTAAAAGCCCTTCTTGTTCCCCTTTAGCCAGCCTCAACTCATTCGGCTTCATTTTCTGCAGAAAAAATGTTAAGATGAATTAGATTTCCACCCAGCGCTGCAACATTGAGGATCGTTTTAAATAAATCATTTTCCATTACCTATTTACTGTAAATCTACCTAAAACCACAGTTAACAAATGAAGATCACAAATGAATCACAATAACACTTTCCTCCCAAAATATGCCAGACTTGTGATGACTTTTTTAAAGTCAAAAGATTACTCTATTAACACCTTCAATGCCATGTGCTTCTGCATGCCCAAGGCTACGCTTTGTGAAGCCTTCCCATTATTTTTAATGAGCAGTCAGGACCTACACAGTGTACGTCCACAAGACCACAGAAGTGCCCCTTTGTTGCCTATGCATCACAGATCCTAAGTGTGTGAGAAATTTAAAAGGAATGCTGCTGCTTTTTAACAGCTTTCCATAAAGACAAGTGATAATTTCCTCCCTTTGTCATTAGCTAGTATCCACTCCTCCACAAGTAATTCAGGCAGTAAGCTACTTAAAAAAAACTAAAATTAAGCAGTATTTTATTTTTATTAAATTGCTGGTAAGTACCAGTCTCAGTGTTTGTTAGATATCTAGCCAGCCAAATGATGCAATAGCCTGCATCCATTATGCATTCTTGCAGGAGGCGGCCAGTAAATCAGGATGCTTGCTGTGGAGAGAGACTGTCTAGTGAACTGTGCAGAGATATGCCCAAGTCCTTCAGAGAGAGGGAACATTTTCAGCCTCTCATATGCTATTCCAATAGGTTTTAGGATTTAACTAGTTTTTGTTTTGAACACTCCAGTTAAGGACACCCATATACAGAGAAACCTTCACTTGAGAGCCACATAACTTTATGTCAAACAATTATCTGTCTGCAATTGTCTCCTTGCAGTGACCATAAATCTTCCTCATCTATTTCCACACACTTACATTTTATTCTTTTATTCCCTATTCCACATCTGTCTGCATTTCAGCCCATCCCCTCTCATTGCCAGAGGAGAGAAAAGCTGGTATTTTCCAGTACTTTCTGATGTGTAATGTCAAATGCCCTGCTTGTTACAAGCAAATTGGCATTGTTAGGATGGCCTTTGAGAATAACTTAACTCCTCTCCAACCCCTCCCTCACAGGCCTACCCAATCATTAGAGAAACAATCTGATCAAGTCAGTTCAATGGAGGGACTAGTCTTTCCTTCTTTGGAAGTGTTCATCTATATCAGTCCTTTTATGTCCATTTTACAAGTCTATTTTGTTCTTTCAAATGCCTCACTGCCAGGGCTGCTGATCATATGCACTAAGCACATGCTAGAATATGGGCTGTTTACAAAATGTATGTGTATATATGACCAAAAAAAAAAAAAAGGAAAGAAAGAAATACCTTCCTTCTTGACAAATAAAATTGCTATGAGTTGGAAACCTCTATAGTACACCTTCTGTTTACTGGGCCAAATCTTTAACAGATGTAAATCATTGTAGCTCCATTGCCACCAGCCGAAGATCCAACCAATAATCTTGAAAGTTTTCTTGATGCATTTATGGGTCAAATTCTGATCTCAGATGCACAGGAGTAAATCTGGAGTAACTCCATTGACAGCAAATGTGTTATTCAAGCTTTACACTAATATAACAGAGAGTCAATGAACCTTCCTTATGTCTTTTATAAAGGAAAAAAGTTCCCCTGAGCTGATTTTCCACTGCTCAAATCTAATTTGCAAGCAGTAGGAAAAATTTAGTCCATCGCAAGCTGTTGTAAACATGCCTGTCATACTGTGATTGGTGAGCAAATGCCTTAGTGGTCTGAGAAGACTTTTGGCCAGTTGTATAAAAATCATATACAGGTTGGTGGACACTTAACACAGACATACATGCACATCATGTTATTTATCACATAATACTGTGAACACATACATACATACACAGATCTTCACAAAGTGATAACATGATGTGCTTTAATGTAGTCAAATAGGGGCATACTCTTAACATTTTAGGGCAAATATGGTGCATCTCTAGGATGGCAATATAGGGTAATTCTGCATTTCAGTGATCTAGTGAAGACCAGCAAAGTTTGTGGACTGGTAGTGACATCAAAACACACAGTACTACAGAAGAATAAAAGACACCCACCTTAAGAAGTTCATAATGCTGAATGCCATTCACTCCAATGTCAGGATCGATGGCAGAAGGGACAGAATAGCGGGAATTAATGGCTGTGTTCTCAGGGATGGAGATGTTAATGACTGTTGAGGGAAAAAGGGGAGCATTGTCATTGATATCCTCTATCAGGAATCTGATCTTGACCAGTCTGAAGACTTCATCAGGCAAAACTGCTACCTCCACCTCATAAAAGCAGCGGTTCTCACTAAAAATGCCAGAGCACAACTTCTCCCGGTCTATGCGGTTGGCAGTAGTGAATATCTCACCAGTGTTTTCCTCCACCCGGACTAATGGCACATCCCCAGTCTTATACACAAGCTTGAACTGAAGAGGTGATGAAAGGGGCACATCTGGGTCCAGTGTCAAGTTCAGATCCTTGAGCAAATTGCCAATCAGGACATTTTCCGGCAGTTCTTCCCTCACAGTATAATTCTTCTCTTGGGCACCGGACTGAAATACAATGCAGGCTAATAAGACTGCCAAGAGGTAGGTTCCAGACAGCAAGTCCATCTCCAGAATGGCTAATGAGTTCTCCTGAAGAACACCAAGAGTAGCTGGAAAAGAGGAAAGAAAGGAAGAGATTATTAAAAAGCCCTAAAGCAGTACACCAGCCAAATGGTGGAAATGCAAAAGCCAAGTGATTTGAGAATTGTTGCAAAACTAGGTCAATGAAATGCTATCTTTTACTGTGACCATTGTTACATAAAACGAGCAGCAATAAAGCAGATTATCCCTTATATCTGCTTTTTTTTGTTCCCACTTCATAAATGTTGAGTTCAGAATGTGAAGAATGGATCCTCCAAAAATACAAGGGTCCCCATGAGAGTGTGTTCTTCCCACTCTCCGCTCCCAAAGACAAACCCTCCTTTCCAGACCTCCCTCAGCCACATTGGTACTCATCTTTCTCTCACTCCCAACTCCTTGATCTTGTTCCCTAGTGAGGCACCCAAGTCAATCTCAGCTCACCCCAGCAGGTGGTTTGCAAGCAGGCGTCAGCTGTCTGCCACCTGCTGGGGTGGGCTAATTCACTTCTGCATATGGACCTGCAGACCACATTGCTGGGATACAAACTGTACTACTCTTAATCCACCTCCGAATTTCGCACAACTAAAACTACATGACAGCTCTAAGCATTAAAATGTTCTATCGTCTAATATAGCAATTCACATGCGCAAGGAAAACTAATCAAAATGATGTCTGAAGAACTTCAGCCAACAACTGATGGAAAGTCCAACTACTAGCACAACACACAGCAATCAGTCCACTTCAGCACCAAGGAAGGACTTGATGCAAAAAGTATTGAAGACAATGAAAACACTGCCACTCATTTCAAGGGTCTTTGGATCAGGCCCCAAAAGAGCCGTAATCAAATCACACCAATGGTCTGTGTGCTTGCCTGGGTGCTCCTCTTCATTGAACATTGCTTCAAATGTTTAAAGCTCTTATTATGATACAAATCTAGGACCAGTTGTCATGAACTAAACTACTACAGACCAGCAAGATGAGTTCCTAATGGGTTCAGTCCCACAAATGCTGAGAACCTTGTCAGATAATGTCCATTCTGGACACTTGCCATTGACTTCAATGGGAGTTGTGATTTTTTTTCTTTGGTAGGTTAAGCAATGTTTTTTAGGGGTTGATCTCACCCTGTGATAAGTGGCTACTTTTATTATGCTGGAAAATCAGCAACAGGGCATTTTTCATTGTATTAAAATAATTCTAAATCAGGTCAAATTTGAGTCTAAACAACCTGCCAATGTTCCTTTCTCTTTAAATACTCTGACATTCAGTGAAACCTAGTTCATGGCATCAATACTAGAACAGGATATGTATGTGTTTCAGGGAGAAGGGAAAGAACATTTAATACCATTCTGCCTATTTTCTGAGCTGCATACAAACTGTATGCTGTATATACAAACACAGATGCCTGAAAACCCCCGACTTGTGGGGGACGGAGAAAGGTGATTATCTTTAGTTTCAGTATGGGTGAATCCCTCCAGCAGAGTAAATTTCAGGAAAATTATAAAACGTAGAGGTCTCCAGTTGTGGAATATAATGTGACACTACATCAATGTACACAATCTTACCACTGTTGGTAGAAGAGTCTGCTTCTCTGCAGCTCCTGACCTCTGACATCTGGAACAGCCTTCCTATGGGCCAGACACTCAGCTGGCATCAATTTAAAATTAACTTGTGAAGTCAATGGAACTACTTCAATTTACAACAACTAACGATCTGGTCCTCTACATCCCCCTTACCGACTCAACTGCATCTCTTCTAATGTTCATATATATATAAAAAAGATGTTTCTTTCCTTGCTCTCCTAATTTTATTCTCCTTCTGTTCTATATGATTTAACGCCATACATTTCATCCCAAAATGCTTTACTTGGAAGATACATCACAAAATAAGGACCTAATCATGCAAATCTTTACATACCCAAGAAGACATTACTCCCTATTAACTGCTTTGGGGCTACTCAATGAGTGAGGATTTGCATGATTGGATATTAAGTTCATGTTGCATGGTACTATATTATCTGCAGCATTCTGATAATTCAGTGTAAGGTTTAATGCAACAATACACAGGCATTCAGGAGTGAAGTAACAGTAATGTACAAGCAGACATTTTAAAAATCCATTGTTAGGGAATATTAGTGCACTTTTAAATATATAATTAAGAAAGTTAGCAGCAGCTCCCGATGATCAATAACAGTAACCGTATTGTAGTATATGCATTTGATGACAGGATTCTGATAATACCATATAAATATACTTCTATGGATATTGTACTATTTTTATACCTGAGCATGTACTATATTAATGACAAGCTACCACTAAAAATCCTCACATCCTGTTAAAGGAAACACACACACACACACAGCAATACGAAGAAATTACTTCAAGAAATAAATGAGGTGGGTTTTTATTTTATTTTCACTATAGTTGGGATAAATACATTTATAACATTTCCTTCCACAACAATAAGGAAAAATATATGCTGGCCACAAGGAAAAGCTAATGTTTAAAATGCTGTCAAGGCCTCAGAATGGCATTATGTTCTTTAAATATTCTGGGTGTACTGGAGAGCACTGTAAACATCAGATATAGAAGAAAAACGGCAGTAAATATATACAGAACTGGTATCTGTGGGATAGTATTTTTAACCTTATTGGTTCATTTGTGAGCACAGGGATTACAAAAGTAACTCAGGGCTTTACCTCCTGTGAATTATAGTCCCAGTGCTAAAATTGTTTGTGAAACCACGAGGATAAAATAACGCACAGATAATAATTATAATAAATATCAACATAAAAACAATGCATACATATACACACACTTCTACAGACCTGTACATATATAGATTATACTGGACAACCTTATAATTATTAAGGTAAAGCTGTTACTCTGTCCTTAACTCACCTAGCCATACCTCAACTCTAAATACAATATAAATTCTTACACCTTACATCACAAGCTTAAATGCTGTAAGTTAATAGTGGAGTTTCAACCTAAACTCAGAGGCTCTTAATTTTTGTTTTTATTTTTCAATTTAAATTACAGCCATATGATATACCTTACATTGTCTTCATTAACAATTTAATATACTTCTGGTAAGCACACAAACCATGATATCCATTAATAACAGTTGATGAATAGTACCTTGAATGTGAGACATGCACATTGGACACTGTAGGTCTGATTCTCTTCTCTCTTCATTGTAAATCAAGACTAACTCCACTGCAGTCAATAAGCCTGATTCTCTTTGTGCAATCATTTTCAGTAGTGCAAAGTAGGTATAAAAGGACACCATGCTGATTTGGTATTCCATTTGCACAAGTGTAAATTATACAAGTTGCAAGGCAGAGCTGGTCAGAAAACAGAATTTCCATCCAGTGGGAAATTCTGACATTTTGAAATTTGTTTTCATTCCGAATTGGGATGAAGAGTCAGAATTTCAACAACAAAAAAATTGTGGAATGAAAATTACTTAAAATTTTGATTTGGCAACATCAAAACAACCTTATCCCACATTTTGTTTAGATAATGTCAAAATGTTATAATATATACACATACATATTAAGTATAATTATATATATACTTATATTAAAATTAATATAAAAGTCAAAACAAAATGAGGTCAAAACAAAATAATACATTTTGATTTGGAATCATTTCATATTTATTTCTGTCAAATTTTATCAAAAGTACCATGTTCCAGCAAAACATTTTGATTTTGATGAACATCATTTTCAACACGGCACTTCCATCGCAAAATTTCCAACCAGCTTTACTGCAAGATCATGAAAAATCAGGCCCAGTGGAGTTACATGAATGTAAAATGGGTGTAAGTTAAATCACAATCATGCTTATGCATACCTTGGTATTTTGGTTAAGGAAGTAAGTTCCACCTCTTTGCAGTCACTTTTAGACCCTCCATCCCATACAAACTTGCTTCTGGTTTTTATTCTTATAAACTAAGCAAGTATATACATATATTGACTGGGGTTTGGAGTTTTCATGGAAAACTGCTTGCCCTGCAGGTTGAAAAAGTGACTGACACTGGTTTACAATTCTTTAGCTGTGGAAACAGGGACTATTTTGAAGTGATATCTTTTTCCCCTTCCAAACCAATCGGCCTCAGTGTAGCCATGGTGCTTTAAGGGGCAAAAATGACATGATTCAAATTCTCTCTTCAAATATATGGCGCAAGCAGCTCATGCCATGGGGCAGGAACTGCACTTAAAAACAACCTATTTATATAGTGATGGCTGTGCTCTGTCTGTCATTTGTGCTTGGACTGATGGGGGTGCTATGGCAACAGGAACAGAAAGAAAAAAGAAGGGGGAGGTGTTGTCTAGCAACAAAACAAAACAAAAGGTTTGCAAGACATTCAGGAAATCAGAATATCTCTAATAGAATAATACATATAACAGTTCATTGGCTATTGTGCATATTTCCCCCATATATACAAAACTATAAAAATGGGAAAAACGGAAACTAAGAATATCAGCACAAAGAAAGAGACCAGAGAAATGGGAAATTGAGTTAGGCAGGGAGAAAGAGAGAGAGAGAGAGAGAAGGGGATATTAAGGGTAATTGCAGAAGTGGGACAAATGACTGATACTAAAATGGTGAAGATAAATTGATAATGTGTTAAGATAAAAAGGACAGAGAAAAATAAAAAACAATGTGGGGAGGGGAGAAAATCAGAGTCACTGTGGAGTGAGTGAGTTCTAGACAGTTGAGGCCCACTGGCAAAGCACATATTGCTGCTGTTAATACTCTGCTAGTACCATGACTAAACAGGAGACTTCTGGCTCCATGGTTGCCAACGCAGAACCTTTCATGAGCCCTGCCGACATTTTAGCAAGTAAAAAAATGAAGAACAAAGTTGTTTATCAGAAGGTAACGTTAGCTTGTGAGATGCTGGAAAGATGACTTAGGGCTGTGCCTGTCACCTGAGCTGTGATGGCAAATGCCCTATATGGGAGAGTGTGGGGAGGGGGAAGGTGGGGTGGCAATTACACATTTGCTTATGCACACGCACTCTCCTGTGTGAACTAAAACAAATACAGTTTTTGTCCAATACACTAAACCCTCATGCTATAATTTAAGCCATATTACAATTTATCTTCAGTTTAATAGCTGTGGGCTTGGCATGTCTAATAGTTATGGACACCATACACTGACTGAGCTGCAATGCAGAAAATAAAGATTAAAAAATGTCATTGGAATTTGATTTTAATGCAGATCCAAATTTGGGCTCCTTTGAATTTAGGCCTTAACCTGCTCTCTTTGAAGTCAATACCAAATCTCCCATTACATGCAGTGCTAGTAAGACTGGGACCCCTTAATTCATAGAAGTCATGGTATTGATGCAGAAATGAAGCTGAATACCATATTCAGAGGACTAAGTAGCATTATCTCTGGATGTCTGAGTTCAGATTTGACTTGGAATAAATTAAATGAGCTTGAGTCTCTACTTAGGCACTAGTTAGCTGCAGTTCAAAGTGCTGTCAATCTACCCGGAAAGGCCCGTGGCTTTTACTGGATGCAGGGCTGCACATAACAATACAGGAATATTATGTAGAAGTTTGTAACTAAAGTTTGTAGCACTGAACTCCTTAGAAGGACAAGTTCAAAACACTACGTCAAACCAATGTTTCTTATGGCAGAAGACCACTAATAGTATTTGCAAATGGCTGGTGACATGTACTCTTTCTGTCAGTCAGCAGTATGACCTGAACATGGTTTAACTTCTGATCAGTGCGAGCCAATTGTATCTACCTCAGTTCCCACAATCAGTTCTTTTTACTCTACGCCTTCTAAAATGCTGGGTCACAGTGCCATGTCATGTGCTCAAGACTTTGAATCTCTGAATCCTTCTGTTCAATGCTGACACTAATAACACCTGGTTATCAGCTTTATTCCATGGACATCAACTGCTACATTGTTAGGTGGTTGCAGTTTTTTTGCTAGAAATCAATAACTTGTGTAAAAACAATTATCTCTATTGTTCATCATCTCATAAATTATGTTTTATTCAAGAAACTGACTTGTTTTGATGAGTGAACATTTCAAGAAAGATACAGCCTTCACCTGCAGTTCTTATTTCAAATAACAGTTGGAAATCTGGGAAAGTGTTCCCCCCACTGGCTAAAAAATGTTCTTTTAGAGCTAAGAATCAAACTAATCTCACACCTTCTCAAATATTTACTCACTCCATTTAATTGAAGATTATTTTTCTGCATAATTCTCACTCTGTTACTATTCCAGGCCACAATCTTTTTGTAGCCATCAATACCCCATGAGTATCCACACAGCATACAGTGTATTCCATAGAGATGCTTGGGAAGAAAGACCTCCCTCTCTCAGAAAAACAGATCTGAGGAAGTTTCATGCCCAGAAGTATAAACTTAATGCTCTAAGAGTCTGATTTGCCAAGTTTCCTACCTATGTAACTCCATTGATTTGACTGGGGCTACATTACTCTTAATTTACGCCACTGTAATAGAATGAGGCCCTACATTCTTATTACCATTGGAAAACACCAGTCACTATTCAAATGGGAATTCAGAGGAACAAGAGCAAGACTTGGGATTCTTCAGATGCATAAGGTTAGGCATGTGTTTAAAGTACTTTATTGATTCAAGGCCTTGGTTCATCCAGGAGCATTGTATTTCTAGGTTTTGAATGGCATAGCTCCTGTTCCTGTCGGAAGGGGAAAACCTCTCCTCACATTTACTAATAGGAGTGTAAGAAACAAGGGGTGATATCTAGTAGTTGCTAAAGTCACACAGTCAAAACTTGGAAAACAGCAAGGGGTTTCTTTTGCTAAATGATAGAGTTCCAAATTATTAATACTGACTTGCAACTGATGAGTACGGTGCTAGCTTCTGAGGAATTGCAACTTGTATTTATAAGATATAAAAATGGAACAGTCATAAACAAATGGGCAATGCTGCTCTGTAATCAACTATGCTCCATCCAAATGCATCTGGTAGGCTGGCCCAGTGGGTCCCCATAATTCTTTATATTGTTCCACACTAATCCACATATAGCTGAAGTCCCCTTCCTGCTAAATCTACAGCTCCAAGTTTGGGGAAATGCTGAGAGCTAACACAACTGCAAATATTTCAAAAATGCTATGACTATCACTTATTTCGGAAAATCGTAATCACATGCTGCATTAACTTTTCCCATAAACTGGTAACACTGGGAAATAGAGGGCACTGCTATTAGCAATGAAACAGGTTTGCACCAGTGTTGAGAATTAGATATATGGAATGAGAACCGAAAGCATGGAGGAAAAGGTGAAGATCTCCCTGCTGATGAGATGTCTACTTCAATTTACTTAGGTAGAAGCACTGCAGTACATAAAAAAAAAAAATCTATAATGCAGCTAAATGCTACAGCTCAATGTTAAGAATTGACACTGTAGCAACAATTAAAACAAAAGAAAAACAATGTTAAATGCATTGCACAAATAAAGAGTCAGAAAATGGCACCAGAAGAGTGGTAGGAAATTCTGTAATTCACCTCTAATCTAAAAATGTATTTTTGTGCCACCACATGGTAATTTTTTCCTTCCACATGCCCCCGGCAAGAGAATCTGACACTAAAATATGAAATGAACATACTTGAGTGTTAGACTTATTTCAAGTTAGAATATATGATTACACTTAAAAATGAAAGTAAAATTACATATCAGCAATTTGTCTCAATCCCTTGGCAATGGGTAGGGTCAAGATCACTTATGTTATAGCTAATGCATTTTGCATTAGCACATTGCATCCAGATAATATTAACCTTCATCATTGAATAGGTAGAAACCAGATGTGTTAGTATCCACTAAACAATTCACTAGAAATTTCTGACTCTAGGATTGGGGGTGTTGCTTAGGAGCACAAATTATTTTGCTTAACTGGCTACTACCTACCTACTAGATAAAAGTCTGGTTAAAAGCATCCTGTCACTTCCCTGCAGAAATGGCAACTTTTCTTGCTTTCAGTGTGGAAACAATCCTTCGCTGGACATATTTCTGGTCCAAAAACCAGGTATGTTCTACTTGCACACTGTAGGGCGTGCCGTGCACGAAACATATTGTGCCTCTAAGAATGGATAACTGGTTTGCAGAACCTAATGAGTGTTGATGAGACAGCATTTTGTGGATGGACTATGGGGTTTCATGTCTATTTCTTGGACTTGCGTGCATTTTATAGAAAAGTTGTCAGGATTTTATTTGAAATTAGGCAGATTTGGGGCCTATCATAGCTGGGTCAGTTTGATTAACTGGTCTTATTTGTTAGGGCAGAAATTTGGGGTATTCTGTCCTGTTTGGGGCATACGTTTGTGTGTTGTGAGACAGAGCTGTTTTGTCCCCCAACTCTTAATGATGATGACAATGAATTTATGGAGAACTCTGCCCATATGGTAAAAGAATTGTGTGTTTGGTGAACAGTGCAAATATATTTTAGGCTCTGCTTGTCCATTGGGGCCCTGTATCCTAGACTGCCACATTACTGACTTGCAGTCTCTATTTTCATATTATTTTTAGCCTGGATTTGGGAAAGGTGAGAGAACACTGAAGGAACACAGTTGGCTCCGATGTAGAAAGGGCAGGCTAATTCCTTAGGTCTATATTTCCCATTCATTTGTGAAAAGGACCTCTCAAAATTATGATTACCTGATGGACAGCTGAGCTGGCTGCTGAAGGGGAAACTGCATTTCTGGAACAGGTTTTAGTAACAGATTAAGTTCCTGTGCGCACCGGGTGGGTTAGGGTTTGGCTGGGCCAGAGCTTCCAACAGCAAGCCCCAGTCTTACTGGAATAATAGCTCGCCACGCCTGTGGCCTCTCCTTAATCGGGAGCTATAGGCCACAGCCCTGTCAGATTATTCACTTCTAGAGGTCCAAATGCTGCCCTTTGTTGCAGCTTGATGGCCCTGGAAAGAGCTCCTCCATAGTGAATGTCCAGGCCTGTGAGTGGGAGTCTCCCTAGCGTGATGGCCCCTCATAAAGCACCCACTCTTCCATTTACATCCTCCCATAACTGGGGGCTAGCTGTCTGCTCCTCTCTCCACAACCGACAGCTTGAACGCAGCCCCAGGGGGCAGCTGGGCTTCTCTCCCCCTTTGCAGCGGGGAAGTGGGGGTGAACCTTCCCCCCCCCCCCCTTTTTTTTTTTTTTTGCAGGGGAAGAGGGAAATCAGGGTATATCCAGCCCATTGCAGTTGCAAACAAAGAACATAAAATAACCTCAGAGCCACTTTTTCTCTGAGATACTATGTTTCAAATCAGTACAATAACTACAAGCCATGGGCCTGGTTGGCTCTCCAGTGGGAAGGGGTTATGGGCCAGACAAAAATCTGCAATGTTTCTTTCACAGATTTTCCTCCTCGCTGTTACACTGGTTGAGGTGGGAGGAATAGGTTGTCCCTAAGGAAATTATGTGTGGGACCCACAATCTCACAGATCCAAGGGAATGCTCTGGAAGCCAGAGTCACCTGGAGAGTGAACTTTTGCTTGCCACAAGGCCTTTGGGGGACAGGCAGGGTAAAGTAGGGTAAAGGTGCATCCCTCACCTCTACTTTCACCTTCTATGTCCCAATCCCATGTGAGAACTCCACAAGTGCTGCGGAAGAGAGAATGTTGCCATGGAGATAGCTGACTTCCCTTCCTGCCAAGGAGCTGGGCAAGCCATTCAGAGGGTTTCCCCTCCATGCTCAGCGCTTGCAGGCTCTAGCAGCCCCCTTATAATTAGTACTGAAATCCAGAGGATAACAACTATCTATTTCATAGTTTCAGTGCCTGAGTATACCCTGAAAAGTAGACCTTGTGCAGTTTTATGGACAAACAGAAATCCACCACATCAGAGTACATGCAGTACATACAGGGTCCATCCTGATACTAAATGGATTACAGGAAGAAAAAGCCAGGGGCACACTTTCATAGACATGTATGGTGGGGGGTTAGCACAGACCTCCCATTGACTTTAATGGGAGTCACACAGCTAAAACACTTCGAAAATTTAGGGGCCAGAGTATTAAAGGGACCATACTTGGTACTGCAGTTTATGGCACCCCCTGTGTACTACTACAGATTTTCTGAAAACTAACCGACTCCTCAAAGCCTGGCTGCTGGAAAAGGCCTTTGTCTTTCAATTCTGTAGCATGTAAAATTTCTTTAAAAAACATACATATCCAAAACAGTTATATTTTATACTTCTCCAAAAAGTGAGCACAAGAAACAGGCAAAAATATAAAAATAAAAAAACACCCTCCAGGCATTTTGCTTTGTAACCAGGCAAAACAGACAAGAAATAAAAAACTGCCCTTTCTGACAACAGCTCTTCCTGTTGTCTCCAGGGTGAATTATGGGTTAAGAAATTATTGGGTTTTTGTTTTGTTTTTTGCCTTCCTGTCTAACCAAAATCTCCATCTATGCCCAAATAAATGTGTTAGTCTTTAAGGTGCCACCGGACTCCTTGTTGGTTTTGTGGATACAGACTAACACAGCTACCCCCTGATACTTGACATCTAGGGTGACGATACTCCCTTTTCCCCCAGAAATTTCATGCAGAAAAAGATCCCCCCCCACACACACACATACATCTTTGTCATTCTTTCTTTTGGAAAATCTTGTTAAGACACGAATTAGATGTTCTTTATATTTATATTCTGTAATTATAGCTGAAATCACAAAATCTGGTAAATTCTCCTTCATTGTATAGTGTTCCTTCCCAGCGAGAAAAAGGAGAGAACATTTGCTCTCCTGGGATGAAGTCTTAGGATTCGTGCATTAGATTTCAATTTCCAGCCTCCTAATCAGAGCTTTAAGAAGTTTTCTAGCTGCATTCTTTTTTTAATCCCCTCCTTTTAAATTATGTCTATTTCCAATTAATCTTATTCCTGTCTATCCCAGGATAACATCTATCCCTTTACATACCTCACTACCTTGCAGGATAACGTCCCAGAAATGAACATACTGGTAAACCAACCTGTCAGAATAGGACACAAGAATGAAAATCAGGATGGGAAGGTTTTTGAACCTTAGCTAGATATCCTTCCCTAACACACACACAAATGGTCAACATGGCTACCTAAAATAGGATTAGGAGATTACAGTTATAAGACAGTTAGAAAAATAGATTTTAATATTTGCTTCTGTTTCTAATCTTCTTAAGACTGACTCAAATTTGATACATTTTGTGCCATTTTCTACCCTATTTCCAGTTTTGTCAGGCTGGTGGATTAAGGGCCCAATCCTACAAACCCTTAGACACTGAAGTAGTCCTTACTCATGCAAATAGTTCCATTGACAACAACGGAATTGCCTAGGCTAGCCCAGGACCCTAATATTGTGCCCTTTTATTTTCTTTTATAGTTTATTCCATGAGAAGTAGAATAGTTCAGACGATTTTACATTCATCCTTGTGAGCGCTTCCACAGAAAGAAAAAAAAATGTTTCACACACAACCCATTTCCCCTAAAAAACAAGTTTACAAAGTGCACAAACAGTCAAATAACACTGACTGAGTCAACTGGGGATACTTTAGGTAAGAGCCTGAAACATTTTGCCATTTGCTAACAGAGGGATCGTCTCCAAATTTTAATAATTTTTCTGCTAGTTTTTACATGAGCTTTAATGTAACTTAAATGAAAAGGTAACTCAAACTAGTAGGTATTTGTCAGAGGCCTAATACATAATGATCCCAGTAAGAATTCTCTCTCTTCTCCTTGGCTCATGATTCCTAAAACTCAGTCCTATAAAACAATCCAATTCTACAGTCTGAGCCTCTCACTTCCCTGTGTTTAGTCATTCGCCTCAAAAATGTGGCCAATTTGCCACTCTTCACACTTGTCCTAACATATTTACATATGTGGTGCTTGTAGAATATGTCACACGCTATGTAGTTTGAACCCAATCTTGCAAGCACTTAAAGGAAAAACTACTCACTACCATGAGTAGCCCTGTTGAGTGCAAGTACTATACCCAGTAATAAGTGCCTGCAGAATCAGTCTCTTAATTTCTTTCTGAATGTGTACAAATGCTGTCATCAGTAAAGCATGTTGTAAATTTTTGTTCAATCAGTTCTACTGAAATACAAAGTCCATTGTAAGTGCAATGGAACCATTTAATTATACAGCAGATTCCTCTAACCAAAGTGGCATAACAACAATAAAATACTCAATAACAAAGAAATGATGGCATGCAGTGCACTATTTTTTTCAATGAGATATAAAGCCAGAAGCTGATCATTTTGCTTTTTTTTTTTTAAAGGTGCCCTGGCACTTTTCACATGAATAGGCATGTTAGTAACAATATCCTGCCCAAATTCCAGGTACTCACGATCTGCCCTACCTACATTCCTTCATCTCATAGTTTCAGTTGGATAAATTATTCTTTGCTCACTTACACAAAACCACTTTAGTACAGTATTACGTGTACATTATTTCAGTGGTGTGAGAAGCAATCCCTATACTTATAAACTATGAAGCACTTTGGGGATCTTTCAGGATGAAAGGTGCTGTATATATAAAGGTATTATTAGCAATAACAGCTGCACTATTGTATGATTTTAGAAAAAGTGTACCCTGAGCAAAAAAAAATTAACCCTCTTTTCCCTATTAATCACAGAAATAAAACCACAAAAGAACAGGGAAAAGCAGTTTGTTATACAAAGTTACTTATAATATGCTAAATAGGAGACTGACAGTATTTGTTTTACTAATGAGAAGAGGAAAAAGTCACTCGGGGCTTAATCGCGTGCTTCATTGAAGTTAATGGAAGTTTCACCATTGACCTCAATGAGAGTAAGATCAAGCCCCTTCTTATTAATTCCCCTCTCACAAATTAATAGCCATTTACTAACCATCTTCTTACTCAATAGTACAAGCTGACTATATACACGTGAACAGGGCATTCTTTCCAGGCATAAAGGTCTGACATAAGCAGTGAAATGTGACATAGACCAAAGCTATATGTGTATCCTTTTGTTAATATAAGTCCCAATTCTATAACCCTTTTTCACAGTGAATATGGCAGGTAATCCAAACAGATCCCTTTGATCAGCACTAAGGGTCTGATCCAATACTCACTGATGTCAATGGAAAGGCTCACATTGACTTAAATGGGCATTGGACCAGGAGCTAAAGACACTAGAAATGTTTTTGTTGTTTTTTTAAACGCAGTATGAATTATTCAAAATGTAAGCAAAGACTGCAGAATTGGGTCCTTTATTAGCAAACAGAATACCTACATATTCATGAATAATTCTGTTATACTAAGGGTATGTCTACACTACGGGATTAATCCAAATTTATATAATTCGAATTTGGGAAACAGATTGTATAAAGTCGAATGTATGCAGCCACACTAAGCACATTAATTCGGCGGTGTGCGTCCATGTACCGGGGCTAGCGTCGATTTCTGGAGCGTTGCACTGTGGGTAGCTATCCCATAGCTATCCCATAGTTCCCGCAGTCTCCTCCGCCCATTGGAATTCTGGGTTGAGATCCCAATGCCTGATGGGGCCAAAAACATTGTCGCGGGTGGTTCTGGGTATATCCTCCCCCCTCTCCAGGAAGAAACGGCAGACAACCGTTTCGGGCCTTTTTCCTGGGTGAACAGTGCAGTCGCCATACCACGGCAAGCATGGAGCCCGCTCAGCTCAAGACAGCAGTCATGAACATTGTAAATACCTCGCGCCTTATCGTGCAGTTTATGCTGAACCGGAACCTGCAAAACCAGGCAGCGAGGAGCAGGCTACGGCAGCGCGAGTGATGAGGATATGGACATGGAATTCTATCGAACCGCGGGACCCGGTGCTTTGGAGATCATGCTGTTAATGGGGCAGGTTATAGCCGTGGAACGCCGATTCTGGGCCCGGGAAACAAGCACAGACTGGTGGGACCGCATAGTGTTGCAGGTGTGGGACGATTCCCAGTGGCTGGAAAACTTTCGCATGCGTAAGGGCACTTTCTTGGAACTTTGTGACTTGCTTTCCCCTGCCCTGAAGCGCCAGAATACCAAGATGAGAGCAGCCCTCACAGTTGACAAGCGAGTGGCAATAGCCCTGTGGAAGCTTGCAACGCCAGACAGCTACCGGTCAGTCGGGAATCAATTTGGAGTGGGCAAATCTACTGTGGGGGCTGCTGTGATCCAAGTAGCCAAAGCAATCACTGAGGTGCTGCTACGAAAGCTAGTGACTCTGAGAGATGTGCAGGTCATAGTGGATGGCTTTGCTGCAATGGGATTCCCTAACTGTGGTGGGGCCATAGATGGAACCCACATCCCTATCTTGGCACTGGAGCACCAGGGTACCCAGTACATAAACCGCAAGGGGTACTTTTCAATGCTGCTGCAAGCACTTGTGGATCACAAGGGACGTTTCACCATCATCAACATGGGCTGGCCGGGAAGGGTTCATGATGCTCGTGTCTTCAGGAACACTACTCTGTTTAAAGGGCTGCAGCAAGGGACTTACTTCCCAGACCAGAAAATAACCGTTGGGGATGTTGAAATGCCAATAGTTATTCTTGGGGACCCAGCCTACCCCTTAATGCCATGGCTCATGAAGCCATACACAGGCAGCCTGGACAGGAGTCAGGAGCTGTTCAACTACAGGCTGAGCAAGTGCAGAATGGTGGTAGAATGTGCATTTGGCCGTTTAAAAGGTCGCTGGCGATCGCTACTGACTCGCTCAGACCTCAGCCAAACCAATATCCCCATTGTTATTTCTGCTTGCTGTGTGCTCCACAATCTCTGTGAAAGTAAGGAGGAGACCTTTATGGCAGGGTGGGAGGCTCAGGCAAATCACCTGGCTGCTGATTACGCGCAGCCAGACACCAGGGCGATTAGAAGAACACACCAGGAAGCGCTGTGCATCAGAGAAGCTTTGAAAACCAGTTTCATGACTGGCCAGGCTACAGTGTGAAATTTCTGTTTGTTTCTCCTTCATGAAAACCCGCCCCCTTTATCGACTCATTCTCTGTAAGGAACCCACCCTCCCCCTTCCCCCAGCTTGCTTTCAAAGGAAATAAAGTCACTATCGTTTAAAAATCATGTATTCTTTATTAAGTGATTATAAACATAGGGAGAGAACCAACAAGGTAATCTGGGTGAGGTTTGGGAGGAGGATAGGAGGGAAGTAAAAGGCCACTGAAAAAAATTCAATATAATGACAGCCTTTTCGTTGGGTTGTCCACTGGGGTGGAGTGGGAGAGTGCACGGAGCCTCCCCCCCCACGCGTTCTTACACGTCTGGGTGAGGAGGCTATGGAACATGGTGAGGGGGGAGGGAGGTTATACAGCGGCTGCAGCGGCAGTCTGTCATCCTGCTGCCGTTCCTGAAGCTCCACCAGACGCCGGAGCATGTCCGTTTGCTCACGCAGCAGCCCCAGCGTTGCAGCCTGCCACCTCTCATCTCGAGCGTCCCTCATGACCTCACGTTCACTGGCATCTTTCCTAAATTTAGATACCGTGTCCTTCCACTCATTCAAATGAGCTCTTTCATTGCGGGTGCATTCCATTATTTCCGTGAACATGTTGTCTCGTGTCCTCTTTCTACGCCGCCTTATCTGAGATAGCCTTCGGGACGGAGGGGGGAGGCTTGAAAAATTTGCAGCTGCTGGAGGGAGGGTTGAAAAAAAGGAGAGAAGTTTTTAAAATGATACATTTTACAGAACAATGCATATACTCTTTCACGGTGAAAAACACTATTCACATTACATAGCACATGTGATTTCAGTACAAGGTCGCATTTTCTATCTTAATATTGAGTGCCTGTGGCTTTGGTGTTAGAGATCACAGACGCAGGTCCGGGCAACAGAATTCAGCTTGCATGCGGCCATGGTAAGCCAGTGTCTTTCGGCTTCTGCGCCCTCCTTTCCCACATACCAAGCAAAGCCCGTTGACTGCTGCGGTTTTCCTGTTAACCTTCAGCAGCAGAAAACAAACTAACCCCCCCCCCATCCAATTCTCTGGGATGATCGCTTTATCCCTCCCCCCACCGCGTGGCAGGTATAAGGGAAGATCCCTGCAGAAACAAAACTAACCCCCCTGCCCCCCCTCCCGCCATGAATTATCTGGGATGATCGCTGTACCCCTCCCCCCACCGCGTGGCTGGTAACAGGGAAGATCCCTGCTAGCCAAACGCGAAAAGCTCAGGGCCAATTCCCCCCACCCTGCGCTTGGCTAACTGCAGGGAAGGATTTCTTTTCAGCCACAGGCAAACAGCCCAGTAGGAACGGCCACCTCTGTCCCCTTAATTAAGTTCCCGTATTTCAACCAGGTTACCATGAGCGATATCACTCTCCTGAGGATTACACAGCGAGATAAAGAACGGATGTTGCTTGAATGCCAGCAAACACCGGGACCATACGCTGCCAGGCTTTGTCAGGCAATGATACCAGATTACTTGCTGCAAGCATGGCGTGGTCAAGTGTCCTACCATGGAGGACGGAATAAGGCTGCACTGCCCAGAAACCTTGTGGCAAGGCTTTTGGAGTACCTCCAGGAGAGCTTCATGGAGATGTCCCTGGAGGATTTCCGCTCCATCCCAGACACATTAACAGACTTTTCCAGTAGCTGTACTGGCCGCGAATGCATCCCAAGTCCTCAGGGCAAAGTAATCATTAAAAAACGCTTGCTTTTAAAACAAGTTTTATATTTTAAAAGGTAAACTCACCTGAGGTCCCTTCCATGGGGTCATGGTCTTGGATACTGGCTTGGGAGGGTTGGGAGGGTACTTCAGTCAGGCTGAGAAAAAGATCCTGGCTGTTGGGGAGAACGGAGTGCTGGGTGCTCTCCGCAAGCTCGTCCTCCTCTTCCTCTTCCCCATCCGCAGTATCCTCAGGTGTAGCTGATGAGATTATCCCCGACCTGGAATCCACGGTCACAGGTGGGGTAGTGGTGGCAGCCCCCCCTAGAATTGCATGCAGCTCGGCGTAGAAGCGGCATGTCCGCGGCTCTGACCCGGAGCGACCGTTTGCCTCCTTTGTTTTTTGATAGGCGTGTCTGAGCTCCTTGACTTTCACGCGGCACTGATCTGAGTCCCTAGTGTGGCCTCTCTCCATCATGCCCTGGGAGATTTTTTCAAAAGTTTTGGCATTTCGTCTTTTCGAACGAAGTTCTGCTAGCACTGAATCCTCTCCCCATATAGCGTTCAGATCCAGTACCTCCCGTACGGTCCATGCTGGTGCTCTTTTTCGATTATCGGCCTGCATGGTTACCTGTGCTGATGAGCTCTCTGTGGTCACCTGTGCTCTCCATGCTGGGCAAACAGGAAATGAAATTCAAATGTTCGTGGGGCTTTTCCTGTCTACCTGGCCAGTGCATGCGAGTTCAGATTGCTGTCGAGAGCGGTCACAATGGTGCACTCTGGGACAGCTCCCGGAGGCCAATACCATCGAATTGCGGCCACACTATCCTTAATTCGGAATGACAATATCGATTTTGGTGCTACTCCGCTCGTCGGGGAGGAGTACAGAAATCGATTTTAAGAGCCCTTTATTTCGAAATAAATGGCTCCATTGTGTGGACGGGTGCAGGGTTAATTCGATTTAATGCTGCTAAATCCGAATTAAAGTCATAGTGTAGACCAGGCCTAAGCCACCTCATCATCCTTCAAATCCCTCCTTAAAACTCTTTTCAGCTACAATGCTTACAAAAATCTTCACAAAAGTTAGGTAGCTGGTTTGCTGTGACCACTTGTTTTTCATGCTGACCAGCATCATTTCACTGTTTCTTTGTGACCCCTGTCTGTTTTTAGCCACTTTTCTTATTGTCTGACAATTAGGCAATACCTACACTAGGAGGTACAGGTGTGATTCCCCCACTCGCGTACACACACTCGGACGAGTTCTCACCAAGCTAGTGTGTGTATAAATAGCAGTGTAGCCACGGTAGGATGGGTAGCGACAGCAGCAAAGGCATGGCTTAGCTGTGCCGAGTACAAAGCCACCTCAACCCCATGGTTACCTACTCTCCATGGCTAAACCGTGCCCCTGCTGCTACCTGTGCTACACTATTATTTACACTCACACAATCTCAGTGGGAGCTAGCACAAGGATGTGTACACAAGCAGGAGAGTCACACCTCTGCCTCCTAGTGTAGATGTAGCCTTTAGACTGTAAGCTCTTGGGCTTGGACTGTCTCTCTCAGATGTTTATACAGTGCCAAGCACAATGGGGCCTTGACCTCTACACACTACTGTAATACAAACAATAAATAATAATGAATAATTAGTTCACACTCTCATTTCTGGAAAGGATGTTTCCTCATGTTTCATGATGTAAACTTAAAACAAAAGTAACGTGGCAAACAATGGCCAATGGCCTTTTCATTTACATGCAATCAGCATACACTTTCAGAAAGCTAAAAGTTATGGTACTCATGGTTAGTAAAGATCTACTAACTTCTGAAAGGTGAATTAATTAATGAGTGAATTTTCAAGACATCCTCTCATTAGTAAAAGAAATAGTTTGCTACTTAGCGTAGTATGGGAAACTTTATATAACAAACTGCTTTTTGTTTACTTTGTAGATTTATTTCTGTGGTTAATGGAAGAAAAGGGGGATTAACTTTTTTTTCTGAGTGATTGCCATAGTTTTGTTTAAAGTCACACAATACTGCAGAGGTTATTGCTAATAATACCTTTTATGCATACATTACTTTTCATCCTGAAAGATTCCCAATGTACTTTATATACTAAATATAGGGATCGCTTCTCAGACCACTGAAATTCTGTACCACTAACACTGCACTGAAGTGATTTTGGGAATGGAATTGAGAAATAATTTACCCAATTGAAACTATGGGGCAAAGGAATTGAGGATGGGTAGAAAGTAATTACTTAGACCCAGTGGAACGACTCATGTAAGCACTACTCAGAATGAGTAAAGGTTGCAGAATGAGATCCATATTGAATGACAAGCCCATATGAGTGTGTACTTCAACACCTCTGCATTTAGGATCTGATTCTCCACACCTTGACACTTGTTTTACATAAGCATAACTCTGTTGTAATAGAACTGCTGTAGAAGAGTAGAGGATCATGTCTGAAATTTGAATTAACAAAAATGTCTAGTTCTTAATCCAAAACCCACTTCTTCTGTGTGTCTTAGAATGTTAAATGTCCAAGTCTGGTTTGGCAATCCAATTGATTGCTTCAGGTGATGCAGAGTGGATGGCAGAAATTCCACCAGGATAATCATTCAGGACATCAACTGATGGGGTGTTCCAAAGTTTGAAATTCATTTCCGCAGTCACAAATGGGATTGTCTCTCAGTTCCCATTTATGGAGAAACAGGGGCATCTGCCATGTAATAAATGAATGCAATTCAAAGTGGACTATATTTTCCCATGGGAGTGTAAAGCCACTGGGTTCTTTGGCTGGGTCTTCAATTAGGTGTTTATTTGGACATTGGTGTCATTCCACCTTACCCGCCATTCATCTTTGGGGATAAACTCTAAGTCTTTGAGCTTTTGCACTGTATGCCAAAAAGGTTTTCTGGATCTGAGTAAGAAATTCAGTATATTATTTAGGTCTTCATGTATTGGAAGATCCTGGTTCCCTCAGGAACTCCCAAAGAAATCTCATGTTGCGACGAATTTGAGGTGATATGCGACAGTGTGGGACACCATGGTTCTGGCGTTGAGTTTACTGTACCAGTAATAATGCGCAGGACCAGGACCATGTTAAGTTGAGAATCAACAAGTGATGTGTGAGAGTTATGTGTCCAGACAGGTGAGCAGTATTCTGTGGTAGAGTGGACAAGGTCCAGTGAATAGGTCTGTAGAGTTTTTCCATCAGCTCCCAGGTCATTTCTACCAGTTTCTGGGTGACATTTACACACATCTTTATTTTATCATGATTATTTTTCAGGTATTGGTGGAATGTGAGGCTTCAGTCTAATATCACACTGCAGCGGGGTTCACTTGGGGCCAGCAGGCCCAGTGGGCAGGCAGTGGCTCAACAGTCTCCTATAATCTTGGAACAGCCTTGCTGGGACATCTGAGGGCCTGGCAGCTGAGCTGCAGTCCACTGTCCACCAGTGCTCCCCGGGTTTCCCTGATCAGTTGGATATGGGGAGGAAAGTTAGGGGGATCAAGGCCTTCTCCTCCACTGATCCCGGCCAAGGGCCCAAGGGGGAAGGGGCATCTCAGTCCCCTCTAGCTGATACAACAGGCCAGCCTCTTCTGGGCCAGCCTCCCCAACAGGTCTTCATACCTCCCTTGTTCTCTCTTCAGTTTGGGGTGTGGTCTCAGCACTTGGCTTCCCTCTTTGCAGAGAGTTGCTCACACGGTCTCAATAATTCAGACAGTCAACTGAGGCATCCTAGCTCACTTTTCAGTGTCCAATTGCTCTTCATTGTCAGGGAGAGGGGGGGGGGGGAGAAGGGGTCAGGCCCAGGTCTCACCCACAGTCCAGGCCCTTTCCCTGTAGATCCCTCTGTCCTAGAAGCTACACCCTTCCTGCAGTTTCTTCTTCACTCGCCCTCCTACTTGCCTGACAGAATCCACTTTTAAGCAGGCCCCCCATGATGTTCAGGGAAGGTCACTGGTATAGATAATATTAAACAGAATCATTGCTAGGACTGTGGAAGGCTATCATTGAGAGCATGTTGACTTGGTCACCAAGGAAAACACAAAACCTATGGTTGGTCAGAACTTCTCGGAAGATTTTTATTGTTGCATTGCATTTCTTTTTTTTTTTTTTTTTTTTTACAAAGCCAACTGAAGCTCATGGGACCCTCCTACAGAGCTTATGAAAGGTACCAAACCAGCAGTCCTGCAGAAAAACAGTTACTCACCTTTTCTGTAACTGTTGTTCTTTGAGATGTGTTGCTCATATCTATTCCAGTTAGGTGTGCGCGCGCCGCGTGCACAGATATCGGAAACTTTTTCCCTAGCAGCTACCCGTCGGGCTGACTGTAGAGCCCCCTGGAGTGGCACTGATATGGTGCTCTATATATGACCCTGCCAGCCCGACCCCCCTTCAGTTCCTTCTTGCCGGCTACTCTGACAGAGGGGAAGGTGGGGAGGGAATGGAATAGATATGAGCAACACATCTCGAAGAATAACAGTTACAGAAAAGGTGAGTAACCGTTTTTTCTTCTTCGAGCACTTGCTCATATCAATTCCAGTTAGGTGACTCCCAAGCCTTATCTCGGAGGTGGGGTCAGAGTCAAGGCATTGCAGACTGAAGAATCGCCCTGCCGAAGGCCGCCTCATCACGAGATTGATGGACGATGGCATAGTGCAACGTGAAGGTGTGCACCGAGGCCCATGTGGCAGCCCTGCAGATTTCCTGGAGGGGTACATGTGCCAGGAAGGCTGCTGACGAGGCCTGAGCCCTCGTGGAATGAGCCATAACAGCAGGCGGAGGGACATTTGCCAGGTTATAACAAGTGCGGATACATGCGGTGATCCATAAAGATATTCGCTGGGAGGAAACCGATGCACCTTTCATTTGTTCTGCGATGGTGATGAACAACTGGGTTGTCTTGCGGAATGGCTTTGTCCGGTCTATGTAGAAGGCGAGCGCTCTTCTGACATCCAGTGAATGCAGCTGCTGTTCTCGAAGGTCAGCATGTGGTTTTGGGTAGAAACCCGGCAGGAAAATGTCCTGGCTGACATGGAAATGGGATACAACTTTTGGTAGGAAAGCTGGATGAGGCCTTAGCTGAACTTTATCCTTATGGGAAATGGTATAAGGCGGTTCACATGTGATAGCCCGTAGCTCGGAAACCCATCATGCTAAGGTAATGGCGACTAGGACGGCGACCTTCCAGGAGAGGTTGAGGAGTGAGCAGGAAGGCAGCGGCTCGAAAGGGGGACCCATAAGATGGGAAAGGACCAAGTTAAACTCCCAGGCCGGCACAGGCGGCTTCATCGGGGGATGGATTTTTTCCAGGCCTTTCAAGTAGCGTCCCACGATGGGGTGTGCGAACACGGAATGCCCGGTCACACCTGGGTGGAATGCCGAAATAGCCGCAAGGTGAACCTTAAGCGAGCCGAAAGCTAGGTGTTGGTCCTTCAAGTGCACCGGGTAGTCCGGGATGCATGAGATTGAAGCTTGGAGCGGGAGCACCTGCTGTGGAGCACACCAAGTGGAAAACCTTTTCCGTTTTGCTCATACATAATTCTGGTAGAAGGTTTACGGCTTTCCAGGAGCACCTGTCTTACCAAGTCTGAACAGGCGTGCTCAGCCTGGTTCAACCACGGATCCTCCAAGCCAGGAGGTGGAGTGACTGACGGTCCGGGTGTAGGAGACGACCGTGGTTCTGTGAGATGAGGTCGGGGGTGAGAGGTAGACGCAGCAGGGCCCGGATCGACAGATCCAAAAGAGTGGGGTACCAACACTGGCAAGGCCAAGCTGGGGCCACCAGTATGACGTCCGCCTTGTCCCTGTGGACCTTGAGGAGCACCTTGTGGACCAGAGGAAATGGCGGGAAGACATAAAGCAATTGGACAGACCACGGGATCAGGAAGGCATCCGCGATCGAGCCTGGGCTGTGACCTGGAAGGAGCAGAAGGCTGGGCGTTTCCTGTTGGTCCGCGAAGCGAACAGATCGATTCGGGGAAACCCCCAGCTGTGGAAAACGGAGTGGCTGATGTCCGGACGAATTGACCATTCGTGCGTAAGGAAACATCTGCTCAAGCTGTCTGCCAGTATGTTTTGAACACCCAGCAGGTATGAAGCTTGAAGAAGGATGGAGTGGGGTAAACAGAATTCCCACAGCAGAAGGGCTTCCTGGCAAAGGGGAGAAGACTGGGCTTTGCCTTGTTTGTTCAGATAAAACATGGCCGTGGTGTTGTCGGTCAATACTGCTACACAATGGCCCTGTAGGTGGGACAGGACCACTTGGCACGCGAGGCGGATCGCCCTGAGTTCCTTGATATTGATATGTAGGGTTAGTTCTTCTACCTGCCATAAACCCTGCATTGTCAGGCTCCCGAGGTGTGCCCCCCATCGCAGCGCAGATGCGTCCGTTACCAGGGTCAGAGTGGGCTGAGGAGGGAGGAACGGAACGCCGGCACCCACCAGCTACCAATGCAGGGACTCAAGAGTATGGCTTGGGACTGTGAGCACCATGTCCAGGTTGTCACGGCCCAGGCGATACACGGACGCCAACCATGTCTGTAGGGGCCTGAGCCTCAGTCTGGCGTGCTGCACCACGTAGGTGCAGGATGCTATGTGACCCAGCAACTTGAGACACTGCCTCACTGTGGTAATGGGGAACCTGCAAAGGTTGGTGATTATGTTCTCAAAGGCCAGACGTCGGGCCTCTGGGAGGAATGCTCTCACTTGGTTTGCATCCAGGACTGCCCCGATAAACTCTATTGTTCGGGTTGGGGTGAGAACAGACTTGCTGACATTCAACATGATGCCCAAGCGGTCGAACGTATCTGTGACCATCTGCACCCGAGACTGAACTTGCTGGCGAGATTAGCCCCATATGAGCCAGTCGTCTAGGTACGGGTAGACGTGTATGTGATGTTGGCGAAGAAAAGCTGCCACGACCACCATACATTTGGTGAAGACGCGAGGGGCTGTGCACAGGCCGAACGGTAGGGTTGTGAACTGATATTGCGTCTTGTTCACCACGAAACGGATAAAACATCTGAGGGACGGGGTGATTGAAATGTGAAAGTAAGCGTCTTTCATATCGAGGGCGATCCAGTCTCCCAGATCCAGTGAGGGAATGATCGTGGCCAAGGAGACCATGCAGAACTTCAAGTTGATAATATGTTTGTTGAGCTCCCTGAGGTCCAGAATGGGCCTTAGGCCTCCATTTGCCTTGGGGACGAGGAAGTATTGTGAGTAGAAACCCTTGCCTCTGAGCTCCCGAGGCACCTCCTCCACTGCTCCTAAGGCGAGGAGTGCCTGCACCTCTTGAATAAGAAGTTGCTCGGGGGAGGGGTCCCTGAGGAGGGACGAGCAAGGAGCGTGGGAGGGCGGGGTGGAACAGAAGTGGATAGAATATCCCGCCTCTACCGTGTGGAGGACCCATCGGTCCGATGTAATAAGGGACCAGGCACGGTAGAAACGGGACAGACAGTTCAGAAAGGGAGGATAGCTGACCAGGTAGTGGACTGGTAATCCGTCCTCGTACGCATCTTCAAAATGGGCGCTTAGGGTTTGTGCTGGGTCTGGAGGGGGGCAGCTGAGGGCTGCCTCAGGAGGCCGGGTACTAGAGCGTGACGGCGGAGGCACGACGGAGGGTGGGGGACGCCCTGGGCCTGATGGTATGCCCAGGGGGTCCAGAATTGCCACTGGGGTTGCCAGTGAGGCACTGAGGGGTCGTGTCCGAGATTATCCGGCGTGGAGGGCAGCATGACCTCCTCCACTTGCAGGGGGCCTGGTGGCGCGGGACTGCTCCGTGTAGACTGAGGCCTAGTGGAGGATTTGCCAGCCTTAGGGGCCTGGTCCGCGCCTTGCCCAGTTGGGGCCATGGTGCCTGCTTCAGGCCTCTGAGGAGGTCCTCCCATGGCCTGCTTTTTATGGGCGGCCAGGGAGTGGGAGCAGTACCGGGGGGGAGCACTTCTGGGCTCCGGGAGATCATTGACCTCTAGGAGGGCGTGCCGAGTCCTTTTGCGGTGCTGTAGATGGTACCACTGGGGGGGCGCTCCGCACCAAGGCGTTCGGGCCCACGTCTTGAGAGGGATGGAGGGCAGACTCCAGGAGGAGTTGCTTGAGGCGGATATCCCTCTCCTTTCTTGTGCAAGGTTTAAATGCCTTGCAAATTTTACACTTGTCAGCCTGGTGGACCTCTCCCAGACACCTAAGATAGGAGTCGCGAGGATCACTCGTGGGCATAGGCTTGCCGCAGGAGCTGCAGAGTTTGAAACCCTGGGACAGTATGCCCCGGAGCTCCGCGGGGCACTTGTTGAAGGGGAAGACTTCATACTGCTATACTACATTTAACACTAGAGATAACTACTAACAATTAACGAACAAAGGTAACTATATACAGAGATAAGAGATAGCTAGGGAGTAGTGGAGCACTTGATAACAAGAGACCACTATTCCAACAACCGTCACAGGCGGTAAGAAGGAACTGAAGGGGGGTCGGGTCAGCAGGGTCATATATAGAGCACCATATCAGCACCACTGCAGGGGGCTCCCCAGCCTGCCCAACAGGTAGCTGCTAGGGAAAAAGTTTCCGACATCCGTGCACGTGGTGCGCGCACACACCTAACTGGAATTGATATGAGCAAGCACTCAAAGAAGAACTGATGTCCTTAATTTCGCCACAAAGCAGGTACAGTACAGGCACGCACAATGGATGTGTGTGAAGTATTTGTAATGAAACTTATGAGCTGATAAAATATACCTGGTTTACATTTTATTACAGACTGATGCCCCAATTTAGAAACATGATTAACTCTAAGCAGATTAGTATCCAAGTGAAGCCAGTAACTAATGAACCAGCATCTCAAAAATGAGACCAGGATTGTTGAAAGTTTTGTCAAGATCCATTAACTTTCTGAGGAAACCATGTCCCCTTCATGGACTTGCACTGGAACTATGCTAGGGTTACCATCCGTCCGGGTTTCCCCGGACATGTCCGGCTTTTGGGTCTTTAAATAGCCGTCCGGGGGGAATTTGTCAAACGCTAAAAATGTCCGGGATTTCCCCCAGACGGCTATTTAAAGACCAAAAAGCGGCTGACAGGGCAGCTGCGCCGGATTGAGCTGCTCACTTGGGGCCGCTCCGGCAGCAAAAGCCCCTCCCCCGCTTCCCCTGCAGCTTCAGCACGCCGGTAGCAAAACGGGAGCAGGAGCTGTTTGTGCCGCTACAATCCAAAATACTGAAGCAGCCTAGCTGCATTGTGAGCTCCCTGGAAGAAAACACCACCCATAGCCAAGAGTGATCAGCTCCTGTTTTCTAGCCTAAAGAAAACCCTTGAGTCATCAATTTACCCATAAACAAATCTAGTGTTCTCCCTTGCACCATTGTTGTTTCTCTACAAAAATCCCTACCTATGTTCAAGTAAGTGTTCTGATGCATAGACTCAAGCTCTGCATCAATTCCACTGCATCATAGACTCAAGCTCTGCATCAATTCTCCTGATTGATCGTGCTGGGGGCTCTGCCTGTCTCCTGTTCTCAGGACCCTGAGCTACCACCACCATCTGGGAACCCCGACCAGTTCAAGCTTCTGGGAGCAGTGAGATCCCCTTCTTTCTCTCTCTCTGTTTTCCTTTCTACCTTAGGTATTAACCTTTAATAATTTATGTTATGTTGGTTTAGCCCTCCTTGTGTAGTTATCACTATTATTCAATAAATAACTTTTATGGTTAAGCTGGTTGCTTCTCTCTCTCTTGCTGAACTTTACTCTTTTGTGTTTTTAGCTTCCCCCATTTACTCTGCAGCAACACTTCTATTACCTAAGCTAAAGATCCCTGCAACACCCAAAATACTGTGGGGTTTGCTCATCAAGTAGGTTACTACCAGTACAATTGTGATGTGAGAGTGCGGATAGGGACATGCTGAATCTGGGACACATAAGGGTGGCAGCTTGAAAGTGCTGCTTCATCCAGCCCATTGAGTCCAGGGACATATAAGGGGTCAGCTTGAAAGTGCTGATTGACCTGGTCTGCTCAGACTTGCTCTGTTAATGTATGTGTGTGTGTTCATCCTGGTCCGGGGCTGGAGGAACCCAGCCCTAGGGAACCTAGGTCCTGCAGGATAGCTCCATTGGGAGGGGACTTGAATAAAGGAGAAGTAGAGCTCCATATGAAAACACAAGGGACACAAGCAGTACATTGATAGAATTACAGACCTCCCCCCACAGAAGAGTAACCCAAATAAATGAGCATACCCCAAAGTAATGGGCAGGTCTGGTAACAGGGATTGTCAACAATTAGTATCTGTGATAGGGGGCTCATAGCACCAGGTGGCCCAGTGGTTAGAAGCACCCAATTCCTGGCCCCTTGTGTCTCAATCAGGGTGGTAGGGGTACCTGTTTCTGGCCTTATGGCAGAGATCTTCAGCTTTCCACCCACATCTGGGCCTCAGCCCTTTGGGGGGTGGGGTAGGGAACCTGGCCCCTCCATCTCCACCAGATCCCAGCCCAGGGTTCTGTGAGAGGCAACACCAGCAGAGTGAGAGAGGTGACACCACCAGTCTAAATTGCTTACCTGTACTACTTCCTATCTATCAATCCCTTCAGTTTGGGGCATGGCCCCTACTGTCTAAACAGGCAATCATCTTACAACCAAAGGAGCCCAGAGAAGCAGGTCCCTGCCGGACTTGTAGTTCTTGTAGGGGTGATGGGTGAAGAAGGCTCTGATTGAGGACTTTATCTGCTCTTTGGTCCCCTCTGACGCTAACTTTTCTGCCTGATTTCCTGGAGAAAGATTAGTCTCTCCTGCAGCCTGTCTACCACCCTTTGCCTGGACTTTGAGCTCCTTTTAATCTGCTTCTCCAGTTGGAGCATGCTTGGCAAGTCTGGTAGGCTGGTGCTAGCTGGGCCCAGTGTGGAGTTTGTATATACCAGGGGTTCTCAAACTGGGGGTTGGGGCCCCTGAGGGGGTTGCGAGGTTATATGGGGGGTGGCGAGCTGTCAGCCTCCACTCCAAACCCCATTTGCCTCCAGTATTTATATTGGTGTTAAATATATTAAAATTTGTGTTTAATTTATTAGGGGGGTCGCATTCAGAGGCTTGCTGTGTGAAAGGGGTCGCCAGTAAAAAAAGTTTGAGACCCACTGGTATATGCCATCACAGTGTCAAACAAGAAAATGGTTTTGTGATGATGACAAAACAACACTTTCATCAGGAATTATACTCACACCATCAACTCATTGTGCATAGGCCATCGAACAGCCAACTAGTAGTGACTTTAATGTGCTATTGACCTAGGCTAGATTCATACTGGCAAACTAGTGGTGCAAGATTCCATATCCTATTGCCAGTCCTCTCTGCCTGCTGTATTCTTATGACAGAATATGGTAGGCTGAATAGCTTCAAAATGCTCTATTATTCTCTATGAAAATGACATCACGATATTGATAACAGTGAGATGATCAGTATAGCACAGATCTGAGTATCAGAGATCTATAACTGAGACCTCTGTGTCTTCTGCCTTCATAAAAAGGCTTTAAAAATCATATTAAACAACATTTTCTCTCAGACTATGATGAGTTTTATCTTTACTGAAGCACTGCACAGAGCATTTGTGAAGAAAATGGAATATTAGCTCTCAAAAGTGAGAATTAAATGGTGAATAATCTTAAAAGAATAATGTGAAAAACAGCCAGATTACAATTTCAAATAGATAAGTATTTTTCTTCCTTTATTTTATCTTAAAGTCATGTCCAAGCTACACTCCAAACCCAGGAGAAAAGGCTGGTTTTAGATTTAAATGAAGAGACTTCACTATTCAATAATCTTAAAAAAAACCAAAACACTTACCATAAAGAGAAAAGAAAAAAGTATCAACAAAACTGCAAAACCACACCAAGCCATTTTTTAAAAGCAATCCTGGGAGGTACAATCTCTTTAAAAATGGGTCTTTCATTGTCTCCTCAAATTACATCATGTGTGATTTCTTGCAGTTCATATTTCTGTGATGCTGGCTTTTCCAGTCAACTGAGAAATGACCAAAGTTATTTTCCAGCCCAGTCTGGAAACTGTGAGCCTGGGTTGTAACGATATGTGTCATGAAAACTCACTAGAAGGACCATCTTATTTCCACATGCTTATTTTGCCTCCAAATCTACCATCTACTAACAAAAAGAATTTTTTTCTTCCTAGCCAGGAGTGGTTTTGAAGGACATAGTGTAAATAAACTAACAAGATCAATGCAAACGTCATTAGCACACTGTTATATCTCCCTTCACAAAATAGGAGAACACTACTGATACAATTGAGTGCTACAGCAATCACCTATATAAGAATTGGTCATATTGATTGTGATTAAGGGAACACAGAAAAGAACAACCATTTAAAGTCTTTACACTGAAACAATGTTTTATAACCTACCATCCATAGCTCCCACTATCTTCATATGGAGTTTCAGGCACTTAGCACTTCTGAAAAAATCAGACTCTTAAGGTAAGTCTACACAGCAATAAAAGACCTGTAGGGGACGAGAGGGGTTGCCAAAGACGGCACGTGAGCCGATTTTTAATGGCACGCTGCTGCCTGCTGGGGGTCCCGGCCGCCGGCCCCGTTCAGCCCGCTGCCGAACTCAGGCCGGCAGCAGGCTGGGCGGGGCCGACGGCCAGGACACTGGCAGGCAGCAGCGTACCATTAAAAATCCTGCCCGGCCCAGCCTGCTCTTCTCCGCCCCCGGCTCTCTCCTACGGGAGCAGGGGGCAGAAGTTTGGTCCTGCAGGCTGCTGCTGCAGGGCAGCCTCCACTGGCAGCCAAGCTCCCTCCTCCCTGCTCTTCCCCCAGCATGCTGGGTTCCTGCCCCTCCTCCTCTCCCTCCCTGCAGCCGAACAGCTGATGCCCTGGAGAGGGAGGGGGAGAAGTGGAGCTGGAACCACAGCTGCAGCGTGCTCGCTGCTCCGGAGAAGAGGCGGGGATGGGGCCTTGGGGAAGGAGGGTACAATCAGGGCATATCCCCTCCAGCCCCCTGCCGTGAGCAGCTCAGGGCAGGGGGCTGGGAGCATCCCCACGACTCCAGCCCACCCCCAGCCTCCTGCCCTGACTCCTGAACCCCCCACACCTCCCCAGCCCTCTGCCCTGAGCCCTGCACCCCCCACACCTCCCATGCTCCTGCCCTGACCCTTGCACCCCCCTCACACACACCCAGCCCCCTGCACCCCCCCCACAACCCCAGCCCTGACTCCGGCACCCCCCACATATACCCAACTCCCCCATACTCTATGCCCTGACTCCTGCACCCTCCTCACACAGCCCCATCCCCCTGCCCTGACTCCGGCACCCCCCACACATACCCAGCTCCCCCACACTCCATGCCCTGACTCCTGCACCCCCCTCACACACCCCCATCCCCCTCCCCGACTCCTGCACCCCCACACATACCCAGCCCCCCCATACCACGTGCCCTGACTCTTGCACCCCCCACATCCCGATCCCCACCCTGAGCACCAAACGGAAGCTCCTGCACCTCCCCCCCCACACATTCCCACCTGCACCCCTCACACCAAATGGGAGCTGCCCAGGTAAGCACTCCACAACCAAACCTCCTGCCCCAACCCTGAGCCCCCTCCCTCATTTTAGCTCCTGGCCAGACCCTACACCCCAACCCGCAGCCTGCTCCTTCACCCCTAGCTCTGTGCACTCCCACCCTAAAGGAAGAGAATGGGCTAAAACCAGGGAGAAGGTAGGTGCGAACTCTATGTGGGCAGGGCTGGGACCCCACACTGGCAGCGGGCTGAGCGGGGCCGGCAGCCGGGACCCTGGCTGGCAGGAGCTGGCGGATGGAACCTGAGCCCGCTGCCGGTCTGGGGTTCTGGCTACCGGCCCCTTGCCAGCTGGGGCCCCGGCCGCAGGCCCCGCTCAGCCCGCTGCCAACCTAGGTGAATGGAACCCCAGGCCGGCAGTGGGCTGAGCAGGCCAGCGACGTAAGATCAGCATTTTAATTTAATTTTAAATGAAGCTTCTTAAACATTTTGAAAACCTTGTTTACTTTACATACGACAATAGTTTAGTTATATAATATATAGACTTATAGAGAGAGACCTTCTAAAAAACGTTAAAATGTATTACTGGCACGCGAAACCATAAATTAAAGTGAATAAATGAAGACTCGGAACACCACTTCTGAAAGGTTGCCGATCCCTGATATATACCTATCTTGGGAATCATCTGGGTGGGTCATCACCTATGGATTGGCTGACCCCTGGCTGAATGGCGTGGGGCCTATCACAAGATCTGCAGATAATTGCCTCTGATGAGATTTAAAGTATCTCAGACTTAGGCAGGCTCAGGCTCAGACATAAAAATTTTATTAAAGTTAATGTTTAAAATTAAATATACACAAGTTAAGAGGGAAGGTACTGTACATCTGGGGTCAGGCTTGAGTTATGAGGGATTACAGGTATCAGTTGCAAGGATCACGAGATACATACATATCACATAACCAGCATAGACCCAGATTGGGGTGCGGGAGTTTTTAAAATGTCAGTGGATAAGTGGGCTCGGGTACGCCACCCATGGAATGTATAAAGAGTCCAAGTCAGTATCAGTGTAGGGAATAAATACATGGGTTGGGTGCACCCCGTGGTTCGCCAGGGAAGGAAGTGGGTTATTTCCCTGGTCAGTGGTCTTGATTACTCAACATGGGATGGTGTCCCGTGATGTGTTCCGTATAGATGTCTCTGGACCACGTGATGGTGTCGGACACCATGAGCTGTCTCATGAGCCGGGTGTAGCGTCGATTCAATTCAGAGTTACAGCAGCTAGAGTCAAATGCAAGGGGGAAGAGAAAGGTTGTGGTGCTAAAAACCACCACAAACTTCCCTATGATAAGGGGTTAGCATGTTCCAAAATTGGAACGAGCCATGGCCAAGTGGGGATGACAAGGTTTTGTAGGAATTTCATATGGCATCATTGGTTCTTTTGCATTCCCATAAACTTAGTCAATTTGCTAATACATATAAGCCACCAAGAAGAGTATGACAGACTGTTTTCCTTTTTCCATATCCACGTGCCTAGTCCTAGTGTACTGTGTCTTACAGAATGCACATGGGATAACTATTCCCTCCCCTTCAAAGATTACGACATCCAAGAGTGAGAGTTCATCTCTGTGGCTCCAATATCCCCTGGCTACCCACCGTATATCACCTTTTTTCAAAACTTTCATTTCTCCCTTCTCATCCTTTGCAGTTTCCTTTTTATTTCTGTCATTTTCTGATTACTTATGGGAAGACTCCACAGTACCACATGAACCCGCATGTCCATTGCTTCACAAATGCTAACATTGGTATCAGTGATGGATTTTGTTGACAGCGTGTCATGTATCACAGATTTTTTTGACAGAGTGTCATGAGGTACAGTATATCTTTTCCTAGATGATGCACAATGCGGATGTTCTATCACTTCAAATGGAGAATCACTATCTGTAATCTAGGGGATGCTGCAGAGCATGATTTCTTTAAAATTGATTCAAGCAGTTTATGTTCAGATTCAACCTGAACATGGCAAACATACACATACTGATTAAATCACTTGCAGCCAAATGCAAGTGCTTATAGTTTCTTTTCTATTTTTTACACTATATTCCTCAGTTGGTGTGAGTAGCATTGGTATGTAATATAGAAATCTTTTCTCCTGGAACAGTGCTGCACCAAATCCATTCTGAAATGCATCTGCTTGTAGACTTGACTTTTTATTAGGATCAATGCAGGCAAGCACCAGATTCAATATCTTTGTGATAAGATCCTTTGTAGCCTGGAAAAGTTGCTTATCACACCTGAATTCACTAACTGGTTAGCAGCTGTTATTGTGGTGCACATGATTTCAGACATGTTTGGGGCAAATGTAGACAAGCTATTAAAAACTCACCAAGTACTGTCTAGCTCTGCACGATCACATGACAATTCCATGTTCTTTATTACAAGGACAGCAGGTGGATTCGGTTAGAATTGGTCCATATAAAGTGATGTCCAAAGCAGTTTACTCTGAAAAGCAGATTATGCTTGGTCTCCTGGTTCAGACGTATGCCTTCTTCATGTGGCCCCTGGTCAACAGTATCAAGGTCTGAATTCTCCTTTGACTGCTAATATTCTAGAATGTCATCAATGATGGCTCTTTGCAGTGTTGTTGTAGCCACCTAGGTCCCAGAATATTATTATTATGCTTGTCTCTCTCCCTAACAGAAGTTGGTTCAATAAAAGATATTACCTCACCCACCTTGTCTCAATGATGGCTGAAACTGAAATGAATCTTTCACATATCTCATTAATCTTCCATTGGAATTCATCTTACATTGAACAGATGCCAAAATGTAGACAAAAGCTCTACAATAGCCCAAATCTGTATTTAGTCCTGATGACTGTTCAGACAATTTACCTGACCAATCCCTTAACCAGTCCAGCATATATTTCCAGTTCTCTGATTTAGCAAACACCAATGAGCTGTGTTATCACTGGGTTAAGATGAAGGATCCAAACAGCTTCTGAGTTAGCCTGTTTAGGAATTTTCTGCAATGACTAGTGAGTTAACTCCATCTATAGGTTCTGTCACTTTAATTATAATCATTGTATTTACAATGTGATCTCATTCTTGCTTGAGGCAAACATAAAACTCACTGACACAAAGGAAGTGTCCTTCTAATGAGGAGTGGTTCAGGAGGGCATAGTGTAAACAAACTAAAAAGACTGAGGCAATGACAATAGCCCATTCCGCTACATGGATTTCCCAAGTTGACTCTTATTGGGGATATGATTGTACAAAAAACATTTGAGCTCACAGTACATGCCTTAACTAGAATCCTAGCCTATACATGAATAGCAAAATTATGTCAGGCCAGAAGACAACATCTCACAGAGCTGCATTTCAGTCCCATAAAGCTCTGTACTGTGCAGTTATTTCATTTCCTAGTGAACATGTTTGAGGTTCTATTTTTCTTTTCTGCAGACTTTTGCCATTTAAATTGCCTACAGTACAGTCATTAGGATATATTTCTGGTGCTATGATTCCAATCATATCAATTTCAAACAATGGCATAAGGAACAGTAGAGAAATTAATTATTCAAGGCCATTATTACTACATGCTAGAGGGACTTCAGAGGAGATGTTAAAAATATTAATTCACTTCTATCCACTAGCTCATTTCTTCCTCCCCTCTCTTTTCTGAGTTCTGAATTTATATCTCATTCACCTCCCATTCTAGACATCTTTGTCCCTTAAGCATGTTATCCCCATAAGCCCCAAAAGAATGATCTTTAAGACAAAGTGGAAGCAAAATTATGTAATGTATACTCTATACTTTAACTGTTTGTTTCATTAAGTTGTGTGAAAGGAATAAGATTGTTATTTAACCAAAAATCAATACACAAGCCAAGGTCAAACTCCCATGCAAAGATTCCAGAAATTAGATCTTTATTATTTTCAATAGGTTCCTATTTGATATAGCATTGAACTACCCAAACACCTATGAACTTTGGAAAAATTCATGTCTGAACCCAAACTCCGTAGTCTAGGTCTATTTTTAAAGGGATCCTTTAAAAAAGTACAATGCTTTTACAAGAGAGATGAGGATATGAGTTACATCTTGTTTTCACGTGACAACAGTTTGCTGAGTATCTCTTTGAGCTGGTTGATGCATATTAAATGAGTTAGTGGTCTGAGAACAATTTCCAATAATTTGAAGTCCATGTCAGAAAACAACCATCACAATTAGCATCTACGTAAGCTGCAATCTCTTCCCCTATAAGAGGTCCACTCAGAGCACGGCAGAGACACAATGAAGGAGAGTGTGCTGTGCCAAATCTAAATAAAGAGGATTTCAGTCTCTGGTTCATGTAGCACTTTTCAACACTCAATTCACTTATTTTTAAGTGGTTTCTCCCACCAAACTTCTTTCACTTCTCTGAAAAATTAATTAATTGTGAGACAAGAAAATTCCAAAGTAACCTCATTTGCTCATTTTGATGTAAAATGCAATCACTATTTTCCTTTTAACATGCTTAAGCCTTGGTTATCATATTGCTTTGCTAGTAACAATGATCATAAATGATCCTCCCTCCAATCCAAGGTAGCACAATGTACAAAAAGCATATGTTGTACTTGCCAGATTCGAACTTCCCTCACCTAACCAAAGGCTAGGTTGAGATTTTGAAAATGTGCTTATACAGGTTAGTAAACTGGAGTTAAGGGCTTGTCTATACTTGAAACACTACAGCAGCACAGCTGTGCCACTGTAGCACTTCAGTGTAGGCACCACCTCCTACGCTGACAGGCAAACCCCTCCCGTTGATGAACGTAATCCCGAGAGGCAGTAGCTAGGTTGACAGAAGACTTTTTCCATCAACCTAGTGTTATCTACATGGTGGGTTAGGTCAGCTTAACTACATTGCTCAGGGGTGTAGATTTTTCACACCCCTGAGTAATGTAGCTGGCTCAACCTAACTTTTTAGGGTAGATCAGGCCTAAATAAACATTTAAACTCAAGATACCTGAACCTTATACAGGAGTAAGTGGGTGCTGCTTACTCCTTTCCTAGAGCAGGTAGGGGCAGTTAATAGGCAGTCTCAGCACCCCCACCTACACTTGCTGGCCAATGCAGCAGAACCAGCATGGTACGGGGGGGGGGGGGGGCAAACAACAATAATTTGCTACAGGTATAGACAAATAGACAAGGAGCAAACTACTACCTCCCTGGGGTGAGTAGAGGAAGAAGTGACCTGTCACTCACTAAACCACAAACCACTTCCTTGGGATGCTCCTGGGGCACAGCAACTATCATGCCCCTTACAAAACAGCTGTGTTCTAGGGATTCAATCTAGCAGTAACAGTAACTTGCACTGAGGGAAATGGGGTAGTCTTCAATCTTCAGTAGTTATATTCACTGGTGAGTAGCTTTTAATCTGGCATTCTCCATAAAACATAAGTAAAAGGCATATGTATTTTTCCCACCCACAGTCCTTTTGCAAATTTTTGTTGTGGAAATCTTTACTACTGTGTTTTAGCAAGCAGGCCACCTAGTGTCTAAAAGCAACAAATACTCCATTATGGTCTAAACATTAAAATGTTCTACAAATGTAAAAATACTTATATTGTAGTCAACATAGGGGTATCAAAATGATCTTACATTGTGAATATGTGTAGTGCACATACAACTATACCTTGTATATTAGCACACCCAAACAATAGTTTTCTCTTAGGGTGGGACTGTGACTTTTTTATGTTTTGTACAATATCAAGAACGCTCACAACATTCAATAGTAAATAAAAATAAATGCAACTGTAAAATGTAAAATAAATAACTTCCAGTTTTAATGTTGATCAAATTCTTTTGTTTACAAAAATTAGTTTTGCAAAACAATCAAATCACTATTAAAATGTCTCAACACAGATAGTTTCAACCCACAGCCTAAAGGAAATAAATGGCACTATTTTTCTACAAATAGACTTCCCATTGCCCATGGCCACATTTAATTTGCTATTAAATCAAATGAGCTCCGAATGTAGGATATTATTTTAAGACTGTAAATAGCACATATTTGGCATAGCCATTCCAGCAAGAAAACCTTCTTCTAATTTTCTTACTATCTCAGGGCCTAATTCTCATCCTTTAAAATAAGTGGCAAAACTCGCATTGACTTCAAGGGGTACAGATTGGGGCCATAAAGATGACTGTTCCATTTCAGTGACATACTGCTTTAATATAAATTAGAATGCCAACACCATCTCAAAGCAATCTCAAGCACAACAGTCAATGGCTCAGGATCAGACCCTCGTTAAAAAAAAACAGAGCTTCCCCTTCTGTTCTTGGCTGAATTAGAAATTACCCAAATTGCTCTCCAGGGAATCATGATGCAAGATTTTCACTCTGTGGGAAGGCGAGACTCAGAGTTATTGGCTAATTATTTAAAAATTGAAAGATTTCAGATTTAAATATTCCACAAAACACTGTTAAACTATCTCAGTGACTCCATCCCTGTACAATTAAAGCCAGATTGTGAACTCCTTCTTCACACTGGCATGCACACACTCACACAAGTGCCAATGATGTTACTTGGGTTCCACCTTTAAGTATGTGTGCTGACTAAGAAGTTTGTGTGCTGACTTTAAAACATGACCGGTAAAACTTTCAAAAGCACCTAACATGACTTAGGAGCCTCAGTCCTATTGACTTTCAATGAGACTTATGCATCTCAGTCACTTGGAAGCTTTGAAAATTTTACTCTATGCTCTAAGTGTTCACGATGCAAATGGCTTCAATAAACCTATTTAAACGGAGGAAAGCCTACTCTCCTGGCTCATAGGCTCTTAAATTCAATTTCCAAATTTCAATTTTTACATAGAACACATACAAAAGTGATATGGAAGACCAACGTGGCTATAACTAAGAAGGAAAATATAGACAGGAAATCTCTTAAGTAGTAGATCTAAATTTGGGAAAGAGTTGCTACCCACCTTCTTGTGTATCTCAATTAAATCACTACAGGTTGTTATACCAACAATGCCTTGCGCCATTGTGAATCTTGCCTCATATGTCAATCTGACCCACGGTGAAAAGCATGTACAGGGAAAAGACCTTTTTTCCCGCACTTAGTGGAAGCATCCAAAGGAGCCAAGTTTTAGATTTGCAGTCCAGATTTAATATTTGAAATTGCTGGATCCAGGTTGACCTTAGTGATATTCTGGGATCTATCTGTGAAAGGAAATTATTTTTTTTTGAAAAATTCTAAGCATATTTCTCATCTCTTGGTGGCAGCAAGATGTGCCGTAGCTGTATATTAGAAGAATAAAGAACTCCAGACATGATTGTTTGGTTTAAAAGGGACTGGGAGACATTTCTGATGGAAAAGCTTCCAGACAATACAAAACATGTCTTAGTGATTTCAGCACAATCTGGCTTTTTTTTTTTTTTTTTAGAATCTGAACAAAATAAACCTTCAAAACCAAATAGGAGACAAGATAACTAGAACCACTTTTCTTTATTACAGTCTAGGCAGAGTCTTACATGCAAATCTCTAATGTTTCCAACCTCTCCTTTCCTTACTTTATTATCCATATATAACACATGCATACATTTGTAGAATTCTTCAGCTTTCATTGCAATGTCTTTGCTGTGTCTTCTCCTGCAAAGACTTACACATGGGAGTAACTTTATTCCTGCAAATAGTCCTGCTGACTGACTGACAGCAATGAGATTAGTCACATTAATAAAGTTATTCATGTGCAAAAGTATTTGCAAGATCAGGGCCTAATTGTGTTACTCCCAGAAAGCAGCGAACAGCATTTACATTAAAAATGGGGGAGGAAGAAAAATATTTGTTTCCAGATGCTGGTACTTTATTGTCCAACCAGCTTTAAAACAGCTTAGCTGATTTTTTCTGGGTAAATTTAGAAGTACACCTAGTTTTCTTAGCATTTAGCAAATCTTTTAGAAGACTTCTCATAAGTAATTGCTCCTGTTAAACTCAACACTAAATACAGTACATTATTTGCACAGAGGTTAGTCTTGTATAACTTTACCATTTGGTGAAATGGAGACAGAAAGCCAGGTGTAGGTCTATCAGCCATTCAAGTCTCTATTGACTGGCTTAATTAGTCTTATACATTTTAAGTCCAGGTAGAATGGTATT
>NW_020664482.1:32266626-32324897 GCF_002925995.2 Terrapene triunguis | reverse complement strand
ACCCGCAGTCTTTGTTATGACGATGTACATTTTTTGGAATCAGAAAGCATCCTTCCTCTTCATCTACTGAGTAAACATAATACTCAAGTAGAACACATGTTCCCTTTCCCACCAAAAAGCAAACAGAGATGCCTTTCAGTTTATTTGCATTATTTTCTAGATAAAAACTGAGATTTAGTATGCATGCAAAGTGCAAGACTGACATCCTTAGAGACACAAGTCTTCAAAGTATTCACAGAACAGTTCTGGTGTGAGCAGAACTTGCATGAACTTCCATCCCATACCTATATGCCTTAACCCCAATCACCTCCTGGCAAGCCCAGTTACTGGCAGTTCTACAGGATATTTATATGGGAATTATCAGGTGCAATACAAATTTTCAAATCACAAGCATTACTAGCAAACCTCTTGGATTCTGCCAAGCACACATGGTTCCTGCCATTGCTGCTCTGTGATGGTCTTTTTGGGAAATGATATATTGCAAATGCAAATCTTATCCCATGTTTTATCCAGCACTTGCTTCTTTTTATATCTGAAATAAAATATAGAATCAGGAAAAAGGAGGAACCTACTCCTTATCCACAAACTGTAGCCAATACATGCCCCGTTAGATTCTGAAAAACCTGCAGCTCTAAAAAGAGTAAATGCGAAATTTAAAAACTACAAGATACTTGTTGATATGTTTCACTTAGCAACACTACAAATAAGCAACAGTAAAGAGATCAACATAGCATTAGAGGTAAGATTTTCTCTTACAATGGGAAGGATTGCTATGACTGACAGTCAGTGACACTAACAAGTTAATCTGGTGCTCTAGTCCCAGCGGAAGGCCTTTGCAGCATCCAGTGCCAATTTCAACACTGCTACCTGGTAACTCCTTTGACTTCAGTGGAGTAACAGCAGGGCTAAACGTGGACCCCATTACCATCACATCTGAGCACCTCATGAACGTTAATGAATTTATCTTCACAACTCCCCTGTGAGGTAGGGAAATACTATTATCCTTATTTCACAGATGGGGGACTGAAGCACAATGAAACTAAGTGACTTACCCAAGACACAGAGAGAACATGGCAGAACAGGGACTGAACCCAGGTCTCCTGAGTCCTCACCACTGAACTATCCTCCCTCTATATTCGGAAGCAGGAAAAGACTCAGTAGGAAAAAAATCACCCATAAATTAAGCATGATTCCTCATCGTAAGCTTCAGCGGAACCCAACAGCTTCATTTCAAGCTGGGTTATAAGAGAGTTTCTGATGTACTCAACATTCTGGTGTCTATGCAGGTTATCTGCACATATTAAAATTTGGACCCACATTTCAAACACACCCATGAATAGGATTTTTTTCCCCCCAATCAGGCGCTTTGTTTCAGCCCATTACAAAGATATTATCCAGCTGCAATGTTCTGATCAAAGTCATGATTTCTAACACCTCTACCAAGCTAGGTAGGGTGTTTCAATCTACAGAATTGGGTTCAGACCCACCTCTAATTAAAATCACGTCACAACCAGAAAACAGGTGTGAGACATGCCATTTGTAACCCCTAGTATGTTCTCTTAGACCTGCAACTCCCTGATGATAGTAAATGTGACTTGACAGAGCCCAGAACAACATGTTACATGGTTTTTGTCTAACTATGATCCAGTTTCACTATTGTTGGGACACTTTGTGGAACAATCATTTGGATTTTCTGTTGTAAATTTATGGGGTTACAAGTGTTGTTGGTCCTAGTTAGGATAACAACATTAAAATTTGGAGACTCTGTTCTATGTCTGGCCTTGAGACCAAGACATCTTGAATGTTGCTTGAGCACACTCATTTAAATCCAGCTCCAGCTGGGATCTAATTATTGATAGAACTCTGCCCATGTGAATGAGCTGTAGGATCCAAATTCATCCCTAAATAAATGCATTGACTTCAACCCTTGGAATGAATACGGCACAACCAGAGCCGTCTGGTGAATTCTCCAATAATCCTCCAAAGCCAGACAGAGTGTTCCAGCCAGTGATAAATTCAGATTGATTTCTGTTGCTGCATTTGTGCACAGGAATGAACAAAGATTTTTGCATACAGTTCTCCTTGACAACTGAATTTTAGCCCCAAATCCTCATTAACCTGGTGCCTTTTAAGTTATGCATTTATTTATCTATTTATGAATTTTGCTCTGAAAGCAGTGACTGAAACACCGATATCTACACTCTGTGATTATCCTCATGAAAGAGGAGAGGGTGGGAACTCAGCCAAGTTCTTTTCATCATTTCAGCTTTCTGGCTGCTATAATTTTTGAAATGGGTATACTGTGGAGGTGATGTCAAACCTCCAGTAGGGAGTTAAAAGTATCTGAGAGAACTGGCATACACTAAAATAAAATAAAATTCAATTTCCCCCTTTCTAAAGCAAAGACTGTATTTCTGGTTGAAATCCCATCCTGTAGGTGGCCGTGTTTTAACTTTAAATGACATGCCTGAACTTTATGACTTTCTGCCTTTTACCTTCCAGCAAGTTTTATTTTTGGTTCAACTCAAGTATAAAAATGGACAATGAATTTCTCTTCTCAGGTTTCAAATAATTAGTAAACCCTTAGAATACTCATTATAAATAGATCAAAGCTTTTCAACTCTACTTCACTCCTTTTAGATCAAACTTGAACTGCCACCCCATCTCTCCCCACCAGCCCTGCTGATATCCCATTTTGTGTTCCCTTAAATTATTCACATCAAAAATAGTGAATTATTCAGCATTTTAAAAAATCATAAGAAACTTCACTTATACCAGAGGAACTTTCATACCAATAAAGATCCCTTCCCTACTATTAAGTAGTCTCTACTTCTAATCTGGATTCTTTTGCCCTATATATTTAATGACTTGGTCCCTCATCTAGATATTAAAGATATCGAAAGCTAATAAGCAGAATGCATATAAGATGCAGTAGGTTTAATAAGAAATGTAAAAATACACATGCGGATAATGAACGAATCCTCTCATTCTGGCAACAAGTACCCAGAATTCCTGACAATACTTCCATAAGCCAGGCTGCCAGGACAATTGGGAAATAATGCTGTAAAGCAGCATACACTATAAAGCAATAGGTGGATATTATCCTCATCCACAGTACCCATTTGGATCAGGACAATAATGCAGAACAAGCTAGACTAGGAATCTGAATTCCAGAGAGAACTGAGCAGCCGTTTGAATGCCAGGAAATTCTTTTCTGTGCAGATTCAGTAGCTTACAGGAGTGGAAAGCTGTACAATAACAATTGTGTGTAAAGTGTTTCACTAAACAGTTTCTAAATATATTGAGCAAGACTGAATGGAACCAATTAAAAATAAAGAATAAGAGAAACAGCAGTAGAAAAATCCTTGAATCTGTTTTCTTTAAAATTTATGAAGAACCTGCCAAGTCAGAAGTGCTATGTATGCATCTTGTTCTCATGTATCACAAAAGATAAACTTCAATTTCTAAAAATAATAATAAGAAGCTACTTTATCAATCTGTTGGCAGAAGCAAGTAGGCAATTTTTAAACGTTTTAACTGCATGATATTATTCTTTATTAGTATTCAGAATTTCTCTCTTTGTGGAATCCTTTCAGAGCTTTGCCAGAGACTGCACAGGTCAGGTCTTTGGGCTCTCTCCACAGTTCTACATGAAGTCCCTCAACAAAGTAGCTCTTGTAAGAGGTTTCAGGTTTTGCCTTCCTTCTACAGATCTTTTCCTTTATAGTCTTTTTTACTATTAATACTACAACACGCTCACATATGCTATATTCTCAGATCTTCAGCAGTAGCTCCAAATCAGAGTAGTTTCATTGATTTAAAAGGAGAAAACCTACTTTACACCAGTTAAGATTCTAACTCTTCATTTTTAGTAATTAGAATTTTTAATTTTGGATGGATCATTTACTTTTTTTTCCTTAAGTCTCTTATTTAATTCTTTCAGGATTCCATCCTGGCTTCTAAACTGTTCTGCAGATGTGATTGCTAGCTATTGCAGTTAATAACTTAAAGCCATAGGCTTCAATTGATAAAGAGGGCTGATCCTATGTAGCAACTCCTGGATCAAGTTCAAACACAGCACTGTGTACAGCAGTGATAGAGTAAGGCCTGTGGTATCACTCAGAACCATAGCTGTTCAATGAAACTGGACAAGTCCAAAAGAGATGATGCCCTTTCAGAGCAGTTTAGCTCAACATATTATAATGTGTCATCCACACAGGTTGGCTTGTCATAAACAGGGAAATGTACGAGCTTTGATCACAATGCACTTAATAAGTAAGAACCTTGGAACTAAATGCCAGAACATTATGCTGTGGCACTGATTACTGAAACTGAAGTTTGCACGTTTGCTCAGGATTCTTGTCACTGTGCAGGATGTCTTTCAGGCAAGGGATTTTTTTTAAAGTAATTGCTGATTCAGTATATTGATCTGAGAGCAACCAAGAGAAAAAAAGTATTAAAACTGCACACTTCCTGTATTTTCCCCTCAGACAATTCTCTGGAAACACCTGCAGCTAGATATGTTAACGTTACACTGAAACTGCAATATCATCTCCTAGATTTTTTTTCTATTGTCTTCTCTCTTTCATATTTCCAAGAAAGTAATATACACAATTACAAGACCCACAGTAACACTAATGATGCCATGTCCTGAACAGCGGCACAGCAGAGCTCCACAAATGGGTTTCTTGTTTCCACCTTCCCATTACTCTCCTATTGTTTACTGCACTCATTTGTTGTTGTCTTAGTTCTACATTCTTCAGGACTGGGACTTTATCTTCTTCTATGCTTATACAGCAATATGCAGAATGGAGCAACCAATCTTGATTAGGGCTTTCAGCACTGCCACGATTCAGGTCATACCTCTCAAACATTTCCCATATTCGGGGTCTGCATTTTTTTCAGCCACAAGATTACATGTTTCAGACAAATTTGTATCTGCCTCCCTGTTATTGTATCATTTACATGAGAAATAAAGATTAATTAAGGTCAGATTATAGAAAGAGTCATTTACCCCAACACCGCAAATCCCACAGCATTTTAAGATTCCAGCATGAATTTTTTGTACCTTCATTTTGGGTCTTTGTCCCACATTGCATCCCACATCTGGAACTTGGCAGATTGAGAGGTGTGATACCTTTTTGTATAAGACAGAATGTTATTTTTAACTCATTTTCATCACACTGAGTTTATTTCCAGAGCTTTGGAAACACAAGGCCCCACTGTGACGCACCCCACCCTTTACACCAGTGGGTTGTCCCATTGGTTATTCAAGCAACTGCTTACCAAATTAAGTAGACACAGGGTCACAATCTGGCCCAACGAGCAAAGTACATTTCTTGCCCGCAAAAGCCTACACTTTAAGTTAGGCAAGATAAACATACCCAAGTCAAAATGGGCCAAGATAAGTAAAGGAGGCTCTATGAATTACTGGTAAATGGAAGACAGTATGAAAGGTTGTACAAGAAGTGGATTTTGAAGATACGGGTTCTTTGTAGTCAAGAACAGGGAGACTGTTCCAATGTCCAAGTGCAGGGGAGAGCAGGAGTGAAGGCAGGAATAAAAATGACAGACCAGACGACAAAGGGAAAAACAAGAAGGAGGAAGGCAAGGGAAAATAAGTGCAGAGAAATGAGTGGATGTAGGATCCTGAAGGCAGCCTTCTGGGAAGCCAGTGACGAGATTCAAGAATTGGGATGATGTGGAAAAAAGAGAACTTTAACAAAGAAATTTTGAATTGACTTGAAGGAGTAGAGAATTAAGATACCTATAGGATGGGGACTCTCACATGAGGCAAGAGATGACCAAGACAAAGGCCAAGGTTTTAGCAATGGGGACACTGAGAAATGGGTGAATTTTGGTGATATGAAGAGAAACAAGCAGCACAATTTAGTAAAAGCTTGTCTCCAATTAGATCAAAGAGAAGAGTCAAGAAACAACACAACACTACTGTACTTTTCAATGTGAGAAAGGTCGACAGAATCAGGTTCTTGGGTAAAAAGACATCTGAAGATAAAGGATTATTGTTCAAGAAGCGGGAAATTCAGCCCTGTACAAAGGGCCAGCACACTTTAAGTCCCACTTAACTCCTCAAAATAGCACTTCTAACAATCACTTGGCAAGTTTATCTGGCTTTCTATAGGAGAATTTTTAAATGAATGTTAGCAAATTTATTTCTGGGCAACAAATGTGCTTTTGTAGGCCCAAAGAAAAACTGTATTTCTATACCATTCGATACATTGACAACCCCAAATCATACACAGTAAATGGCATTTTACAAAAAATGAAAGTATTCTAAAAAAAAGAAGTATCTACTTCTTAGCAGTACACCAAAAATAAATAAATAAAAATGAATAAAATAATTCCCTTAATAGTGCACAAAGTTACAAACACATTTTTAATAAGTATTCTCATGATTATATTCAACTTAACTGTTCCCAGACAGCATGGTAGACTTATCCCCAAACAAACAAAAACAACAACAAGCAGAAAGATTACAAAATGCAACAGTGCAAATTTTCCTCTCTTTTCTTCCTGTCTGTGGCCTTTTAACACAATTCCAATTTACACTGGTGACATTTGCAGTAACTCCAGAGCACTGAAAACTCAGAACTAGCATAAGGGGGGAAAATACAACTCCCAGCTTCTTTTAAAGCTTTGAGATAATGTATAACCACTCAAATGTCAGTGTTGCATCACCAATATCTGGTTTTCCTTTTCTTATCTCTCAGTTTTCTTTTACCAGTTTTATTCCCTCTACCCTTAACAGAAGCTGCATACTCACTATGCAGCCATATGTACTGACTGCACTGGTGCAGAGAACACAGATCTGATCGGGATCTAGCCCTAACTTTCCATTTCCCACCAGAACCAGTTAAGAAACACCATACAAATATACCAGAGGACCTGAATTAACAATAGCTAGCTGGCAGGAAGAGTCACCAAAAGGGTTTGGCAGAAGCTAGAGAGAAATATTTTAACATGAGGTAAATTTTGCACTACTTCACTAGAAACAGAAAATGAAGCTAGGTTCCTGAATTCTCAGGAAAAAACAAAAAAACAAAACCCCCAACCGTATATTTTAAACACTAATGGATGATTGGAAGATAGCTATATAGTATTTAAATCAGAGAATCTGTTACATTTCATATCCTAATGCAACCAACACCATATACCCAGGCTAATTGCTAATCGTAACATAATACACAATCCATTCATTTGAAGAGTAACCTGAGAAAAGGGAGAGAGAGACTAGTTACATGTTAAATGCTTAATTGATTTACAACCTTTTATTTAGCAAGCACAATACATTTTAAGCTGATGTTCATGCAATTAAGTACTTTACATACATTCACCTTTTATGAGCACATTATTTTAATAAAGTTGCATTTCACAAAATAAAACACAAAAATTATTCAGCAGTTGCAGCAGAAGTCAAACTTCAAAAATATTTCCCCCCGAGACATGAATAACTCATAATGCCTTATCCAACTCCAGTTCCTAAGCCAGCTTCAGACAGCTCTTTTGACCAATTTGAGCACACAAGGGGATTTTCACACAGAGCTCTCATTAGCATCAACCAACAGTTGGGAAGCAGGATACAGTCTTTATCATTTCTCTTAAATCATGGGGAATCTAGTCTTCCACTGCTGCATGTATGGAGGATAAGTGGGCAGATCTTCAACTAGCTTTAATGGGAATTACATGTATAAGTTTCCAGGGGATCAAAAAGAAAACAGATCCTAAGGATTCAAGAAATATGCAGTTGGATTCCATGTTTTATTTTCATTTTTTTATATTTCTTTCTATGCATGCATGAAAATCAAAATGGTTAATGAAATTTAGAGGAACAGGATTTTGATACCATGGAATTTCCCTGTACCACATGGTATCACAGGGCAGAATGAAAGTGAAAGCTTTCCAAGGTCATTTAAACCAACAAGTTTGATTCCCTTTTCCCTTTACTGTCTGAGTTAAGAATAGAACATAAATAAGGCCTTGTCTACACTCCCAAGTTTTGTCACCAAAAACTGCCTTTTGTTGACCAAACCGTGTGTGCGTACACACTGCAATGCGATTTTTGCCGGGAAAGACGCCCAGTTTTGGCGACTAAATACATCCACCCCGACGAGAGACTTACATCTTTTTCCGCTACATTTTTCTTGACAAAGTGACAGTGTAGACACCACGCTTGATTTTCTCTCTTTAATTGGCCTCCAGGAGGTATCCCACAATGCCCATCATAACAGCTCTGGTCAGCCGTTTGAACTCCACTGCCTTGCAGCCAGGTAATTGACTATCGGCCCCTCCCTCTTGGAAGCCCCAGGAATTTTTGAAATTCTGTTTCCTGCTGGCTTAGCATGGAGAGGTCTCATCACATCTTCCCAGGTGACCCTGGTGGGTTATCGCACCAAACGCTGTCCTGCTTGGACCACAGCAGAGCTGTTGGATCTGATCAGTATATGGGGAGAGGAGACTGTGCAGTCCCAGCTGTGCTTGAGCCATTGCAATTGGAATACCTAGGGGCACATTTCTCGAGGCTTGTGCGAAAAGGACTATGATCGGGACACGATGCAGTGCAAAGCGAAGATAAAGGAGCTTAGGCAGGGGTGCCATAAGGTGAGGGAGGCAAACCATCGCTCCGGTGCTTCACCTAAGACCTGCCAGTTCTATTAGGAATTGGACGCTGTCCTCAGTGGCGACCCCACCTACATCACCAAGAGCCCCGTGGATACTTTGGAGGGAATGGAGGTGGCAGAAAGAGGGCCTAATCTGGAGGACGAAGTTATTGATGAAGAGGTGGAGTTAGATGAGGATGTGCAGCTCCCGGTGGGGTCGCCCAGTGGGGCAGGCACCCAGGAACTGTTCTCCACTCCAGAGGTGTCTAGCCAGTCTCTGTTGCTCCCCGGGGAGCAAGAAGCAAGAGATGAGACGCCTGGTAAGTGGCTGTGGCTTGTGTAGTGTGGAGGTGGGTTCAGGGTATAGAAATGTGGGAAACTGGCTGTTTCTTGAGCTGGACATTTCCCTGTGTAGCTAATTGGTACGGCGGAACAGGGTATTGATGCATGCCGAGATCCCATGGGAATCCTCCAGAGGAATCTCCAGGAAAGTTTCCTGGAAGTAGTCAGTAATCCTCTGCCAAAGATTCCGTGGCAGAGCACCTTTGTTCCTTCCCCCATTGTAGGAAACTTTCCCGTGTCATTTGGCAACTACTTGTGCAGGGACCAAAGCGGCACATAGGTGAGCAGCATAGGGAGCAGGGCAGAAGCCACAAGCATGGAGTAGATGTACCCTTGTTTCCCTGCTTACCCTTAGCAGTGATATTTCTGCTAGAATGACCCCCACAGGTGAAGTGCCAGAGAATTTTAGAGTTTTCCCCATAGAATACTGCACCATGACCCTTGCAGAGGGTGTGTGCTCTTTTCCCCATGTGGAGCGTCCCCCAACACTCACCATGCTTTGGCTGTTCGCGGAGATGTGTGTCTGGCTACAGTCAGTGAAAAAGTGATTGCAATGTTGCAAAAGGTGTATTTAACTGAAATGTTACAATGCTGTGCGTGAATTTAACAATCCCGCTTCTGTGCATTGTCCCCTGTGCTTCACCAGATGTGGCCTTCAGGAACACCCCATGCACCCTTGCTAAGCATCTCTGCCAGATAAGAAAGCGCCCAAGACACAGCAAAGAAGACATGTTCTGGGAGGTATTGCAGTGCTCCAGTAGAGAAAAGGGAACGAAAGGAGTGCTGGGAAGCTGAATGGCAGGACAGAAAAGAGAATCAAGCATTTGTTAAGGACGCAACTGAGAGGATGATTAGAATAATGGAGGAGCAAACGCAGATGCTGCAGTCTTTAATAGTGCTGCAGACTGAGCAGATCCGTGCTCGCCCTCCCCTGCAGCACATTCAGAACGTTTTTCCATGACCCCCAAACTCTGCCTGCACATTCCTTTCCACTTTCTGGGACTTCTTGGTTTCCCCTTCACTCCACCCCCTCGGACAACTTTCACAATGATAGCTGGACCTACACTCTGTCCTTCCCTGGTTCCTCCTTTCCCAGCAGGCATCTGTGTGTTTGTGTGTGCTGTTTCTTGTTCAATAAAAGCAAAGTTTTTTAATGGTGAATCACCTTTATTTTTTTTTCTACAAATTGAGATTGCTGGCACTACCCATACAGGCATTGTAATCATTGTCTTAGAGGAATGTAAGGCCCAAAATGACACCATTGCGTCCTAGGAAAACTAACACCGGTGACAGAAATATACATTACTGGTATTCGTTGTCAAAGTGCTGCCTCAAAGCCTCCCTGATTCGAATTGCCCACCTTTGGGCTCCTCTGACAAGCCCTGGTATCTGGCTGTTCAAAATCAGTGGCCAAGCACTCTGCCTCAGCACTCCACTCCTGAGCAAACCTTTCACCCTTAGTGTCACATAGATTATGCAACATACAGCACACAGCTGGGGCCATTGCAATATTATCCTCATTGAGGTCCAGCCTGCCATAAAGGCATCACCATCACGCCTTTAATCTGCCAAAGGCACATTCAACTGTCATCCAACACCTACTCAACCTGTTGTTGAACTGCTCCTTACTACTGTCCAGGAGACCCATGTAAGGTTTCATGAGCCATAGCTGTAAGGGATACGCCGGGTCTCCGAGGATCCCTATGGGTATTTCAACATCCCCCACGATAATCTTCTGGTTTGGAAAGAAAGTCTCTGCTTGCAGTTTTATGTACAGGGCAGTGTTCCTGAAGATGTGTGCAACATGCACCTTCCCGGACCACCTCGCGTTCATGTCAGTGAAACACCCACCGTGATCCACAAACTTCTGCAACACCATGGATAAATACCCCTTCCTATTGATGTACTCTGCCACAAGGTGGTCTGGTGCCAAAATTGGAATGTGTGTGCCATCTATCACCCCTCTACAGTTAGGGAAACCCATTTCCACAAAGCCATCCACTATTTCACATACATTTCCCAGAATCATGGTTCTTCGTAGCAGGATGTGATTTATTGCCCTGCACACTTGCATTAACACTCTGTGAATGCCAAAAGCAATCTAAAGGTGCTCCGATCCATGTCACTCAGAATGTCAGGTGCCTGTGAGCCTTCTTCAGTTATGAGCTTGACAATTAACTGCATTGCCATCCATGATACCTTCATGACAGCTAACGGAGCATAGGAGAGCAGTGCAGGATCCATCCCTTTTCACAAAGATGCTGGGGTGCACAGCAGAGAATGGCCGTTGCAAAAATGCTTTGAAAAAAAGCTGGAACTCAATGGAGTGCTGGGACACAAAGCAATGTATCATAGGACATTTAGGTCCCAAGATGCACCACAACCCACTCTGCCTTCCCACATCACCTAATGACAGAAAGTGTCAAGCTGCACTGTGGGATAGGTACCCACAATGCAATGTTCACACTGTCGTGTGATGCGAACAATGTGTATGCGATCTGCCGACAGAAGGAGCAAGTCTGAACATGAAATTCCAATTTTTATTTTTGAGTATCAACATCACTTTTGTTGACAAAAATTGGTCGTGTAGACATGGCCTAAGTAATCTGGTTTCCTCACTCAGTGCCACCCCTGTTTATGTGATCCTGGACTCTTTTGTTGCCCATGGAGTGGTCTGTCCCTGATTCTACCAATCACTGTGATTACCAGGTGCCCTGGAGGCTGTGCTATTTTTGCCTAATTTACACAACACAGCATTCTAATTAGCTTCTGCCATGCAAAAATATTCAACTGAGATGAAGGTATTGGCATGTCAAAGGGCTGTGCTCCTCCTTGAACCAAGATTTCAGATCTAGTTTTAAGCACATTTCATAGACATCCACTATGCTAATGATGATTATGGTCAGAATAGGATGGGCTCTAGCACACACATTAACTTGGATTTCCAACTCAAAAGTGTCTTTAATTAAACATTACCAGCAGTCTTGTAGTTGAAGGTCTTGGAATACTTTAACTGTAGATGTTTTATGGCTTAGCCAATTTTCAAACACACTTACAGCTCTGATAGGCCTTGATTCAGCGAGGTACTTAAGTAAGTGTTTCTCATGTTTAAAGTTAGTAACATGAATAAGTACCATGCCAAATCAGAGGCATAGCATGCTGAAAACATAGATTTTCTTTATGCTTGCTTGGATCCATGTCTTGGGTCATATTAAGGAGTTTAAATCAACAAGGGTGATCCAGTTGATATGGTGTACTTGGACTTTCAGAAAGTCTTTGACGAGGTCCCTCACCAACAGGGCCGGCTCCAGGCACCAGCCGACCAAGCATGTGCTTGGGGCGGCACCTTAGAAGGGGCGGCCAATGTTGGGGACGCTCGCGGTATTTTTATTTTTTTTTTTGGCGGGGCGGCGCTCGAGGAGGGTTTTTTTTGTTTGTTTCGGCCAGGCAGCACGGGGGGTGTTTCGGCGGCGCGGCGCTGGCGGGGGGCGGGGGGGCGGCGGCGGCACGGCACGGCGCTGGGGTGGGCGGGGGTTTGAGCGGCCCAGCGCGGCGCTCGGGGGGGAGCAGGGGTTTGGGAGGCCCGGCCCGGCGCTCAGAGGGGAGCAGGGGTTTGGGCGGCCCGGCCCGGCGCTCAGGGGGGCGGGGGTTTGGGCGGCGCGGTGCGGCGCTGGGGGGGGGAGGTGTTACGGCGGGGCGGCGCTCTTCTTTTTTGCCTGGGGCGGCAAAAAAGTTAGAGCCGGCCCTGCTCACCAAAGGCTCTTAAGGAAACTTAGTAGTCATAGGGTAAGAGGGAAGTTCCTCTGATAGATCAGTAACTAGTTAATAGATAAAAAACAAGGAGTAGGAATAAATCGTCATTTTTCAGAATGGAAAGAAGTAAATAGTGGTGTCCCGCAAGGGTCTGTACTGGGACCAGTACTGTTCAACATACTCATAAATGATCTGGAAAAGGGGGTGAACAGTGAGGTGGTAAAATTTGCAGATGATACAAAATTAGTCAAGATAGTTAAGTTCAAAGCTGATTAAAGAGTTACTAAGGGATCTCACTAAACTGGGTGATTGGGCAACAAAATGCAGATGAAATTCAATGCTGATAAGTGCAAAGTACTGCACATTGAAAAAAAATAATCCCAATATACATACAAAATGATGGGGTCTAAATTAGCTGTTACTACTCAAGAAAGAGATCCTGGAGTCATTGTGGATAGTTATTTGAAAACATCTGCTCAATATGCAGCAGCAGTCAAAAAAGCTAACAATGTTAGGAGCCATTAGGAAAAGGATAGATAAGATGACAAAAAATGCTCTATATAAATCCATGATATGCCCAGATCTTGACTACTGCAGGCAGCTCTGGTCGCCCATTTCAAAAAAGATATATTAGAAATGGAAAAGGTACAGAGAAGTACCTAAATGATTAGGGGTATGGAATAGCTTCCATATGAGGAGAGATTAAAAAGACTGGAACTGTTCAGTTTAGAAAAGAGATGATTAAAAGGGGGATATGATAGAGGTCTATAAAATCACGAATGATGTGGAAAAAGTAAGTAGTGAAGTGTTATTTACCCCTTCACATAACACAAGAAACAGGGATCACTCAATGAAACCAATAGGTAGCAGGTTTAAAACAAACATAAGGAAGTACTTCGTCACACAATACACAGTCAACCTGTGGATCTCATTGCCATGGAATGTTTTGAAGATCAAAACGAACACCTGAGTTCAAAATAGAATTAGATAGGTCCATCAATGGCTATTAGCCAAGTTGGTCAGGGATGCAACCCCACGCTCTGAGTGTCCCTAAAGCTCTGACTGGCAGTGAATGACGTGGGATGGAGCACTCAATAATTGCCAAGTTCTGTTCATTCTCCCTGAAGTATATGGCACCAGCCACTGTTGGAGGACAGGATACTGAATTAGTTGGACCATGGGTCTGACCCAGTATGGATATTTTTATGTTCTCATGCCATATCTGAAAGTTCAGCTCTCGATGTTACAAAGAGGCCATTAAATCTCCCGGGACCCAAATCTGTCACTCTCTCTCACTTATTCGATTGGCAGCCCCAGTGAAATCATGAGTAAAGGTGGCATAATCAGACCTTATATTTTCATATATTACTCACAAATGGTCCTGGAAATAAAGCATTAAGAGTTTTACAAACTCAACAACTATGGTTAGTATCAAGAGTGTGACTGTAAGCAACAGAGTACAGAAGTGTGACGTTGAGGGTGAATATCCTCATATGTCAACCAAACTCTGCTTATTTTATTCCTACAATGGTGACCATTCAGGACAGAGTGTCTTAAGTTTGGATTCCCGGCTTTTGAAGTTCTTTACAAGCATTAATACTAAAGACAGGGAGCCTAAGTCTGCTCTTATCTCACACTGGTGTAGCTCTGTTGAAGAGAATGTACTAACATTGGCGTAAAACAGTGTAAGTGAAAAAAGAATCAGGCCATATATTCATTTTAAACTAGTTTTATTTTCAGAGATCACACACAAATATATGTGGTGTAATTTACCCAACAGACCAAATATTTCCTCTGACATTCCAATCGATTTTATAAATACATATTTATATTGATTGTATACACATGTATTATGTACCCAATTCAAAAATGTTATTTAATGGGTAAAAAATGAAATCACCAATTATAATGCAAATTTCCTTTATGCTTCTTTAAAAACACTAGTCCTCTTGTGCACAAGCCATTTCTCAAGGGATTAACAGAGTGGCATGCTCCAGTATCACCCCAATAACAATGTTCAGTTAAGTTTGCTAATGTATACAGGCGTTCCTCCACTGGCATCAATAGAACTATGCTACTTTACACCTGCTGATAATCTGCCTATCTAGTCCGAGTTCCTGTTGGGGGCTGTAGTGGTCCCTCCTACTGAAAAAGGGACCACTGCAAAAGGAATGTGCTCACACTGACATTTTTGCTTGTGTGGAGTCTCATTAACTTTAATGGGACTTCCATGTTGGCTGATACCTTTTCAAGATCTCGGACGAAGTCTTTCATTGCTAGAAAATGATGAGTACTATACATAGAACATGGTATCCACAGCAATGTACATTTCAACTGGTAATTTTTCAGCACATGAAAGTTTTTGTTTACAATTTTACGTTTTCATGTTTTATAACAGCATTGGGTCAGGCACTTCATGGAAGATAATGATCACTTGGGCTCTCTGTTCTACCAGCCATATTAACTGCCAGGAAATGCCTTTCCTATCAATAACTGCTGCCTAATTATAAGGTAAATAGAACATTTAGAAAGGAATTAAGCAAGCTGACTGACTAATGTATGAGACACAGAAGGTCAGGGGTTCTGTTCCGAATGGAGTCATTCAACATTTATGTAAGTTTAAATGAGATCAGAGTCTGGCCATTGTCTAGAAATGCCTGGACTATAACACTAATACATACGTATCCATTTGTTTATTTCCGTTTCTTAAAAGGGCCAATTTTTAGCTTCTACAAAAATTAAGATGTATGATTTCACATGTGCAATGCACAATATACATTGTGTATAATGAACTGCCTCATTAAGAAACACAGTAATACTTGCCCATAACAACCCCCACAGCTGACCATCCTATACAGTTCTCCCACCCAAACACCTGAAGGTTAACACACCTGGCCTGTAGAAGACCAAAGAGGAGAATCTGTTCCAAAGTCTGTGACTCCTCACGGAAAGCACCCTGCTACCAGCCCCTCCCCTCTAACCTGTAAGCCAGGCTGCTGTGCACGCAGGTGCCTCTGCTGACCAGTGCTTTAGTTTCATTACATGTAGAGGAAGGCGGCCTCTTTGATACTCAAGTCCCAAACCAATTACAGCATTACAGGTCCAAAACCAGACCAAATATTTCTTCTGTCAAGGTACTGCTCTGGCACCAATGAGGCAGACAGGACATAAACTATTTCACCAACAAAGTAGCATGGCAATTCCACACAGCAAGAAAAATGTCCTCTTGCTGCAGCAATCAAAATCAGCTGGAATGTTCTCCCTGTTAGTTCCTGGAATGGACATTTCCAGAATGGGCAGCAGAGTTTGCTGACCAGTGGGCTCTAACACCAATAGCTGGGTTTGGCAGCCTTCACTGCATGATGCAAGGCTTATTTATTGCATATAGATTTTGCTTAATTTGCTGTCGCTGTGTGTGTCATTTTCCTCAAAATTTGGCTACTCGCTCAGTGGTTTGAGCATTGGCCTGCTAAACCCAGGGTTGTGAGTTCAATCCTTGAGGGGGCCACTTAGGGATCTGGAGCAAAATCAGTACTAGGTCCTGCTAGTGAAGGCAGGGGGCTGGACTTGATGACTTTTCAAAGTCCCTTCCAGTTCTAGGAGATAGGATATCTCCATATGCCTGGCTGATGTTTCCCAGGCTACAGCAGGGGCAGTAGTTTTTAAACCTGCCATTGTGAATAACTTTGTATCATTTCCTCCTTCCTTTCTGTTTTAGGAATAACGCTTAGCTGCTATGTTGACAGTTTAACAAATTAGCAGAATAAATAAATATAAACTGAAATTCTATCACCCATAAAAAAGAATCCATGCACCTATTTTTCCCCTTCCATTTTCAACTTATAATAACAATAAAGACCTCAGTGCAGGGCATTTCCTGGGGATTAATGACCAGTTGAGCTCCCTTGACTGCTTCCAGCCATCAATTCCTTCCAGTCTGTCATTAATCCCCAGGAAATGCCTTGTGCTCAATCATTATTGATTAAACAACATTCTTTTGAACAGAATGCCATAGTTGTGCCACTTTGTTGGCTGTCCATAGGCACTGATGGATGGCTTATTATGGCTGCTTTCAAAATCTGCAAATTAATTTTACCAGCTGCAATTCTTCCTTTTTTAACTGAACTTCGTTTTCAGTTTATAATGGCAAAAACGGTCTGAAAATGGTAAATTTCACTTCCTTTTGCATCTGTAACTTAAAAATGACTTAAGTTGAACCTTATATATATCTGAGGCTCAAACCCCCTGAAAACAGGAGTTTACAAACAACATGTTGATATTATCTGAACTACAAATGGTGACAACATAAGGCATTGTGGAGAGAGAGGAACTACTGCACAGTGCACTTTGCCTGCAGCATCACATACAATATCACCCCTCAGTTTCACACTGTGAATAATCCACATTTTCACTGTCTAATCAAATCTGCACACCACACAGGAGCCAAGAAGCACAAGCAGCTTCAAATACATCAATGCTAATTTTTTGCATCCATCTAAGGGCTTAAGGGGGCAAAGAACAAAGTGACGTATTGCTATGGGAACCTGCTGAAGTTTTGAAATCAGCAGTAGTTTATCAATCAGTGTGTTCTTTGCTGTCAAGGAGACAAGCTGACAAGGCTAGATTTTTATTTTATTTTTCAAAAAAAAAAATAGTATTGTGGGGAGAGAAAAATTAAAAGAATGGGAATTCAGAATAGTGTAATGAAAGGATTTCTTTAATCAGAATCTGATTGTACTCATACATTTTTTATAAAATAAGATTTATACAGTCTGTAGGTATACTTAGGAATATTGTCCTTAAGAGATAGAAATGAAATGTTCTACACATATATATATTTGTTGTAATTACTTCTCTACCATATTCCTTAAGCAACAGAAACCTTAAGCCACTCATAAATCATAGTAATTATTTAACCATGTAGTGATTTGTATTATAGACATGTTATCCAATCAACTGTGGTGGAATAAGTGAAACAAGCAATAATATTATTAAAATGAATACATCTATTTATGAAATAGTAAAACAGATATTATCATATAGTAAATAATCACATTCTTGGGCTTTATTAAGTAGAAAGGCACATGTAATCTACACACATTTCTGTCTGTTTTCACATGTGGAAGGGTGGATGAGAGCTCGCCAATTGGGTGGGAAAGCCCTTCTAACCTGGTGAACAGAAATAAGATGTTTTGTGCACCACCTAGGTGGTCATGACTTTGTGCTCAACATCAATCAGTCACGTCTCCAGAGGGTTTTGTCTAAGTGTCAAGTTCAGATAGTTTCCACATAGGGCGGACCACAAAAAAATAAGGGATACTGACTGGTTTTCAGTAAGTTTTTGTTCCACTGATGAGATATAGTCTCTTCCACAGTCTGGAGATCTCACAAGTCCCATTCTTCTTAAAAGGCAGTGGAGTCAAATATAAATTGGGTCAACAACAGAGATCACTCTGAATCTTAGTGCCAATGGAAAAAGGAAAGTTATGTTGACCTATCCTGAAACTAGGTCTTTTCCCACATATTCAGTAGCCATAAGGAATAGAGATCAGCAGGTAACAGACTTCCATAGGTTTGGAGAGTTGCATTAGCATCTGAAACCTCTGAAGTTCAGTCAATATTTATTTATTGAACACAACACAAAGGAATTACTGGTATGCTTTGCTTCTTACAGTTAAAATTACCACTTCACTTGGCTTCTTAGCCTGAAACAATTAGTTAAGACTCTACAGAAAAAACCACAATCTGAAGTAATCAATTTACTAATATGACAAGTATAACATAACAATACAATTCTGCTCCCATTGAGGCTGATGGGAGTTTTGCTATTATCCAAGGAGACAGGAAATGGGAAAGTTTTCATAGAAATATATGATTTAGTTATGTTTCCGTAGATCCTGAACCTACAGATTGAATGCACATCGCCCAATGATAAAATGACTCTGTAAAGAAAGAGCAAATGATTACATAAGTGTTTAGTTTATATATGATATGTAGAATCCCTTATATCATATCCAAATTCCAAGGACCATGTCATCTCTGTTTAGTGCTATGGGATATGCATTGCTCATTCATCCATTTTCAAACTTAGTGCTTAGGTATATATAGAGATGAGAATATTTGCATGATCTGCCATGCAGCCTACTGCTTATATTGACAATTACATGCATCTGAGCGAAGTTGACCAATTCAAACCAAAATGCACACTATCTCTTGTATTTAGAACGTTGTTGCCAGTTGTAATTAGGCATATTTGCACAGAGATTTGACCTTTTGCCCAACTAATTTTGAAATACAGCCCTACGTGTTTGGAACATTCATAGAATAGACCGAGTTGCAGAGGCATGTAGTCAATGCAGTACTCTGCACTATTATTATTTTAGTGGTCACTGGTAGTAACTGCTATGGGGTAGGTCTACACAGTAGCTGGGAGGTGTAACTCCCAGCTCAGATAGACATACACGCACTAGCTCTGCATGCTAAAAATACCAGTGTGGCTGCAGCGGCATGGGCGGCAGTTCAGACTATCCACCTAAGTACATACCCCCGGGTTCGGGCAGGTCTGTACTTGGCCATGACCTGGTGCTCACGTTGCTGTGGCCACTCTGCTATTTTTAGCGCATGTTTATCCATGCTGGGAATTACACCTCCCACCTGCTCATCCACATACCCAGTGTTACAAAAGTTTCACAACTTTCCCAAATATTTCCACCGTGTTTTCACATGCTTCTAATTTTATGAACAAAGGTCTATGAATAAAGGTGAATTTATTTGGAAAGTTTCACTAAAATCCTTTCAGCCGATTTTGAGTCATGGCGGGAGAGGAGGGAGGGGGAATAATATACTTTTCCCCACTGTAAAATATTTTAAACCCCACCTTAAAAAAAACAACCCACAGGTCTTCAGAAATTAATTGATGAAATTTGCAACTTGGCCTGGACAAGGTGCTCATGTAGGTCTATTACCTCTGCTTGGTTTTAAAACCAAAGTGTAGGATATGTGAGAATTGCACAGTGAACCCAAGCTGTAGATTTCATTAAATCTACAGGAGTATACTTAAACACAGATGCACAGCAATACCTGTACAACTAGTTAAGTGTGTACTTGTTTACTCAAAGAACAGGCACATTTTGATGGTTGCATAGATGGGCAATGAGAGAAAGCAAGCCAATGGACCTTGTAAAAAACGTAAAGTGAATAACTGAGGGGAAAGATGTCCATGGTGTTTTTTGTTTTAGGTGAACACATGGAATAGATGCAGCACAAGTAACTGACAAGTCAGTTCAGCTTGAGATTCACAAACCAATTATGTTTAGGTTTTATTTTTTGTTTCCTAACAAAAGGTAACAAATTAAATGGTTAAAGATACACTGATTCAACACAGAGGCTAAGAATTCAAGCACTCAAAAGTCAAGAAACCCAGGAAGTTACGGTTGATTCAGCAATGTTCACCCAGACATGTTACACGTAGGGAGGGTTTGTTATTTCTCTCTCTTGGTAAATGTAAACCTTAAAATATTACTCTATATTATAAAAAACACAGGTAAGCCAGTGCAAAACAAAAGGGGGTCAATGGACTTTAAAAGGTGTAAATGAGAGCCAACTCTGACCTAGGTCAGGTCTACACTAGGAGCACTTTCCTGGTATGATAAACTGGCAAAGTGCTCGTAGGGTGCATGAAGCTTATAATGACATAACTGTCCATTTGCTGTTATACCTTCTTCCAGACCCTGCAACCAAAGGAAGCTATGCCAATAACAGTTCTGTTTTGCCAGTATAACTGCATCTACACTAGGGGCTTTTGTAAACATAGCTATTTCGGTCATGGAACACACCTCTTCACAGCCATGACTGACAAGCCATGCCGGCAAAGCTTTGTAGTGTACACCTAGCCCTAGACTGTACAACAGGGCTGAGTTAACATTGCCAGGGTGCCCTAACATTTAGAATTTCCTGGCTTTCAAGTACTGGATATGCAAACTTTACACTGTGTTAACATTAGGAATTTGCATTTACTATTCAGTAATATGCAGTTAAGGTAATTTCATTTCATAATTTCATTATTCCAAAAGAAATAATATATTTTTATAAAGTATGCATTTATGAAGAACTCTGCCAGGATTTAATAACCTAGACTCTGCTACCACCAACTTTGATTTCAGATTTTTGCTCAAGAGTCTCAAGAGGTTTCGATTTGCTTAATAAAAATGCAGCCACATATTATACAAAGAAAAGGGGGGGCAATTGAAAATAAGTCTGAAAGCGAAGTCACTCACATTAACCAGAATTATACAAAGTACATAGCACATAATATACAACTGAAATGCTTGTTAATCCACCAGTAAAACCAGAGTGGGATATGGAGCAGTGGATTATATCATACACCAGTGAATGGGAAATAGGCAGTGGTACACCAGAGCTCAGCAGAGAGACTCATTACTTAGGAAGGGAGGTGGAACCTAGAGTGCCACTCACAAAAGCCTAAAGAACTGTAGCAATTCTGGTACATATATAAGTGACCAGGACCCACTGATGTAGAATGAATACATTCCCCATTTAGTTTTGGATTTGTTCCTTTTTTTAACCTCTAGTCAAGTGTAGCTTTATTCTGCAATTTTTAGTTTGACAATCTCAGCAAACATAAGAGACTATCTTATAGTATGTCTCCACTATGCTTGGTTCCCCACTGTGACTTCAATACCCTGTACCAAAGCTATGCTGCTGTTGTTAATATACTGGTGAATATAACTCCAAGAAACTGATATTGAATGACTTATTGTCAAAATGTGTGTGTGTGTGTGTGTAAACTTTTGTGCAATCCGCTCCCCCCCCCCCCCCCCGCCACTTCCTACATGGTCAAAAACCCATTTACTTCTTATTACACTTATTTTTAGAGGGTTTGAGAGCTCTCCATCTGCAGCCAGACTGGTAACACTAATAACTTAGTAGAGTACAATGATTATATTATAATTAGTAATTACACTTTGGTAACACCTATGTAATCATTTTACTGCCCATTAGGTTGAGCAAGAATGTGCGTGCATAGGTAATATGCAAATACTTTATAAATAGCTAACAAATGATTAAAAGAAATTGCAATTTTCATAAGGGATTATTACAAATTCAGTTCTACATAATGTTCTGATGTGTTAAATGGTTTTATGTATTCCAGTTATAAGTGGATTGCAGCTGGTGGCTACCCCACAGATTCATAGCTTAAGTATTTTTAAATACTCTACACATCTCCACAATACTCCAGGACCAGTTTAATTAAAAAATAAATGTGTATTCATCAATTTTTAATGACTATGGGTCAAATATGGCAGTGCAGGGACATTAGGAGATGCAAAGCACCTCCTGATGCTGCTGGGCCAGCTACCCTCATCACAGTTAGCCACAAGGCATGGAAACAAGCTCTTCAAAGCAGCCACATTCCCTGTTGTAGCAAGTGAATGGGACCGGACAGAATGGGGCAGAGATTAGTGCTCCTCCCCTACCAATGCACCAACACACTGGAGACTATATACTGCACCAGATATAGACTTCATGTCATTACCTCTCCAGATTAAGATTATGCCTCCAAGTCAAAATCTCCCTTCTCAGGCTGCTACTGGGGCAGCAAAACAACCTGCTAACCCTTACTCTAGACTTGTGCCAAAGCCATGATTGAGCCCTATGCTACTTTAATTTATAGTTTTGCCCCTATGGTTTGGAACCATATACATATTAACACACATTCCAAATACAGCGCCTGTTCTGCAATCCCACCAGCCTCCACCACCACTATGTGATGTCACAGAGCAATGCTCCAAGGCACATAAGCACTATAGGGGTTGTCACTGCTCCAAGGCCATTCTCTCGCTGTCCGGCACAACCATGGTATTCCCCTTTTCAGGCTTTTTGCATCCATATGAGGTCAAGATTTGTCCTTTGAAGATTTAAGCAGCCAGCTCTTTTCACCTCTCCTCACTTCTGGAGAGCCATGTCATAAAAGAGTTAAGCCTGCATACATTAGTCATAATAAATTTTCTGCGTTTTATATTAAAATCTCTGTACAATCACATGAACCAAAATAGATGTTGTGTCTCTCTTTCAGGACCTACACTATACACACAAATACGCAGTGAATATCATATGCTGTGTAAGTATAAGATTTTCTATCTGAACGTGTCTGTATGACAAAGATGCAAGCAAGACGACATTGCTCTTAAGTGGTGGTAAAAATGTTTACAGGTATTTATATCACACCAGAAAATATCAATAACTCTGTGTGTTTTAAAGCTGCACTAATAAAAACTCTATTACTATGGTTACTGTGTGACAAATGCAACCCACTTCAATCTTCCCTAGTCAAGGAAGTTTTGTTCCATAATCTGTTATAAAACTAAAATAAAAATTAAAGGTAGTACAAGGTAAAGGAGAGCACAGAATCTCTCCTTTGAAATCATACTGAAAATCTCGCCTTTGCAGAGTTATCTGAGAAATGTGATTGGTAGTCCCAAGTCAGCCACCTATAGCCTACAGCCTGTGCATTCAGCAAAAGATCAAAACCTATTCTAACTACATACACTGAGTTAAAATGGCAATTTCACCAACTTTGGTGGACCCGAAATATGTATATAGCATATAGAGTATTTTCTTTCATGGTACACTGAACCATGACAAATATGCATTACTTCACATTGACACAATTTCACACATAAATTGTCATCAGTCTGGTTCTCCATCCATTGCTGTGTGAGTAAGACAAGTTTAATTCAGGTTGAGTTGAGTCTCAGTGAATTTAGGTCAGTCTCCACCTTTCTAGTGGTCTCGAATGTCAAAGCTGAAAACAAGCCAAAAGGCCAGTGTCCTCTATTCTACTAGAATATACACTTCATTAGCCTTCAGCAATTTCCACACCAGTAACAACCACCCAACATCTTATAATTTCTCAACCCTATTAATCCAGAAAAAAATGCATTAACGAGTGTACTGAAAGATCTGAATATTGCAGAGAAGCTACATGTCTCCATTACTGCTTTGCTATTGTGCTCAGAAGGCCAGGTCTTGCTGACCCAAACAACCATACAGAGACTATCATATTATCAAACAGAGACTACCTAAAATCAGTGGGATTCAATGGGTGTAAATGAGGACAGAATTTGTTTCCTGACAGTCACTGATTCCTGTAATATTTATTTCTCTCACTGTTGCACTGTCACTGAATGGTTAGTTACTCAAGAAGCCCTCTGACCAGTGCATTATGGCAAGGAAGGAGTATGTAGGATATTGGACTTCCAAGGAGAACATTCACTGAAACTACCTCTAAAAACAGCATTCAAACTGTACTATAGCATGGAGAGTAAAGCAGACACCCTCAGTCCAAGACCCCTGAAAAGTGTGATCTACTCAACGTCTTGAAAACAGTTTACAAACTGGGCATAAAGAATGAAATGCACTGAAGTTCGAAACAGAGTTTGAAATCTGTCTTTTAGGCAATGACTGAGAATTTAGTGTGGCAATGAAAGATTCAAATACTCAAAAACAATTCTAGGGCAAGAAATCTTTGGATATGGGCTGCTGTGAAAGGTTGGGAGGGTGCAGACACAATGAGCAACATCATTTTAGGTTTAACAATATCCTGGGGGTAGGAAGTCTCACCTACCCTTTTTAGGTGTGTGGTGAATGGATGGTAATATTGACTGTAGAGAAGATGCCTTTAGAACAGTCACACATATACACACTGTTTCTTTACTCTAGCTGATAAAGAGAGAGTTAGTGAAGTCAACAGATCTATGCCAACTTACACCAGCGGAGGATCAGTCTCAGAGATTTGTTAAAATTTAAAAACAAGAAAATAAGTAGTTCTGTTTCCTAGGGTGGTGCAGTTACTCAGCAAAGCCCAATACCTGTGCACTGCACTAGGAGAACTTTCTCACTGGTTCTTTTTGTCTGAATAATCTGAGGTAAAACAGTTTTATTCATAAAGATCTTTAAGGCAAAGCCTGCAGACCAGTTGGGCTACCCAAATACCAGTCTTTTCATTCTGGCCTTGAGGTTTGCCTTTGTTCGGCTCCTGGGTTAGAGAAACTACTGCTAACTTACCCTTTGCAGAATTATCAGTAAGGTTAATAGTTCTGGCAGGGCTATAAACAGATTCTTCAGTATTGGTACAAGTGTGCACTCATTCTACAGTAGGCTAGCTACATCTAAGGTGGAGGAAGCTCTCAGTACACCACCTTCTTCCTTGGAGATGTAGCTCCACAAAATTGAAGTTTGACTCCTTCCACAGTTCCCCCATCTCTTCAGTTTGTTTTCAGCACGTTGCTTCAGGAGCACTGTTTCTCTGAGAGGCTTTAGTTTCTTTGCCTCCAGAGGCCTCAGTGCTCTGCCTTGGTTCTGTCTGTTTTATCTCCTCCTTCCATTGCTTTCCCTTGTCACTTGAGCTCTTCGACCCCTAAAAAATGTTGAATGGCAGTGTGGACCCCTTTGGAAATCTTAGACATAGTCTGCGGACCCCCAGGGATCGGTGGACCACAGGTTAAAAACTACTGTTCTATGGTAACGAAAACCTTTCGTGGACCCCTTAGACCAGTGGTGGGCAACCTGTGGCCCGCAGGCTGCACACGGCCTGTCAGGGTAATCCGCTGGCAGGCCATGAGACAGTTTGTTTACATTGACCATCTGCAGGCATGGCCACCCGCAGCTCCCAGTGGCCGCAGTTTGCCGTTCCCGGCCAATGAGAGCTGTGGGAAGCAGCAGCCAGCACATCCCTGCGACCCACGCTGCTTCCTGCAGCTCCCATTGGCCAGGAACAGCGAACCGTGGCCACTGGGAGCTGCAGGCGGCCGTGCCTGTGGACAGTCAATGTAAACAAACTGTCTCATGGCCTGCCAGTGGATTACCCTGACGGGCCATGTGCGGCCCACAGGCCGCAAGTTGCCCACCACTGCCTTAGACATAGTGAGCGCACCCCCTGTGGTCTGTGGACAATAGGTTGAAAACCGCTGCTCTAAAAATACCATTGTGCAGGATTCTCACTCACCCACCCATCCATTTCTCTGTACACCATTTCAATTCAATCAATCAACTTTTCTTGAATCCGTGTGAAATTGCAAGCTGATAATTTTATGGTGAAAAACAACATGAGCTTTGGAGATGGTTTTACTACATATAAAAAGCTTGTCACCCCACTTTGGCAATCTATTAAAAACCTAATGTGTCAGACATTCCCAGCAGTAAGGCAAACACCTTTCAAATGAACACTGAAAATATTTTGTTTTCATTAAATAAACTAAGCACAAGCTTTATAAACTTCTACCAAACAGAGACATTAATTCAAAATAGTGAGCTAGATTACATGTAACAGGCCAGATCCTCAGCTGGTATAAAGAGGTATAGTGCCACTGAACTCAATGGACATATGCTAACTTACATCAGCTGAGTATCAGGGCCTAATAAGCAAAGTCTTACCTGTCCTGCAAAACAACTGTTCTCATTGCATGATGTAAATATATTCAGCTCTCTTAACACCTCATTTCATCTTGGAAGAAATCAAGAATTTTAAAGTAAAATTTCTTTCAAAGTTTTAACAGCTCTTCAAAAGACTGTGGCAGCTTTTTCTCCTTTGAGTAAACCGCTGTTAGACCTTTTATCGTGAAGTGACAGCAATCTGCACTTTAAAATGAAAGACAGAATTACAACAGAGCCCCACCAAAGGCCGTCCAACTTTTAAATCTTACTTTTCGGTATGCATCTGTGTAAGAGAAAAGGAACAAGCCAACAAACAACATTTTTATTAGAGAGTCATCATATTCTCCAAGCAGTAGGGTCTTTAATGATGACATGCAGCTATTTACAAGCTGTTAAGGTTAACACTTGGCTTTGGCAACCAAACTGTCTGTGAATTTTCTGTCTTTCTTCTTAAAAACTCACAAACCCTTGTGACAGTAAGTAGTCTCAATGTTTGGAGCTACTTTTGGTGCCTACTGAATTGTTAACAAGAAATGTTTTTGTTTTTGTTTTTTGTTTTGCCAGATCTGAGGAAATGTAGAGGTCGGTATGAGACAGACAGATGCACAGAAAAGGACAGCAGCAGGAAATGACAATTAGTAAGGGTTAACTCAGCAACCAAGGAAAATCAGAGTCTGGACATTAATCCATATAAAAAGAGATATTTTTAAGCACCTGAATCTGAACTAAAGCACTGATGTTCAAGAGATACAGAAAGACACTGATACTGTATAATGACACAAGAACCTTTTATTACACATAGAGGTGCACAATTCTGGAGTTCTCTTTTTCTGCTTACTTGGTAACATTCTGTATCACAAAAGGATTCTACATGAATGGATATATTCCTTTACATTTTCTGATAGTCCAGTCACAAGTGAGAGTGAGCTTGATGGCCTTATTCTTGTCCTCATTTATACACATCACCATACTACCCTACAGTTGCCAGGATAGGCAGTGTTCTCAAGGGAAGCCCAGCACTGGAATTATACAGGTCAGAATTGAGATTTATTGGCCATACTGTGTGAAGAAGCTTGTACTAAGCCTGCAGGCACAATGCATGACTCAAGCCAGGATAGAGCTGTATCACTTTCAATACCACTAAATGTGCATGCACAGATGCACATACACATGCTTTAATTTAACTAACAACAAAATGCACCAAAATCATAACGTAAGAGTAATCAGCTGCAAGAAATCTTCAAAGAACATTTAAAAAAACTCAATGTAAATACCAATACCATAGTAACTTTTCTAAGTCCTTAGGACAAGGCAGTACTTTTATTTTGAGGCCAAATATATTTCCAAAAGACCCAATTCACAGACATCTATTGATAGGGTTACCAGATAGCAACTGTGAAAAACCAGGGCCGCGGGTCGGGGGTAATAGGTGCCTATATAAGAAAAAGTCCCCAAAAATGGGACTGCCCCTTTAAAAACAGGACATCTGGTCACCCTATCTATTGAACCAGTAACATCATACAGTGAATTGCACTGTCAGCTGAAACACACTATTCTTAATGATGAGGCACTCTGAATAAAGCAGTCTGTGGCCTGGTCTACACTAGGCTTTTATGTCGAATTTAGCGCCGTTATATCGAATTAACCCTGCACCCGTCCACACCAGGAAGCCATTTAGTTCGACATAGAGCTCTCTTTAAATCGATTTCTGTAATCCTCCCCAACGAGAGGAGTAGCGCTAAATTCGACATGGCCATGTCGAATTAGGCTAGGTGTGGATGGAAATCGACGCTAATAGCTCCGGGAGCTATCCCACAGTGCACCACTCTGTTGACGCTCTGGACAGCAGTCCGAGCTCGGATGCTCTGACCAGCCACACCCGGGGAAAATTTAAATTCCTTTTCCTGTCTGGGCAGTTTGAAGCGCAGTTTCTGTTTGGACACCGTGGCGAGCTCAGCAGCAGTGTCAGCAGTGGCAACGATGCAGAGCTCTCCAGCAGAGATGGCCGTGCAATCCAATAGAAAGAGGGCCCCAGCATGGACGGATCGGGAAGTCTTGGATCTCATCGCAGTGTGGGGCGATGAGTCCGTGCTTTCGGAGCTGCGCTCCAAAAGACGGAATGCAAAGATCTATGAGAAGATCTCTAAAGCCATGGCAGAGAGAGGCTACAGCCGGGATGCAACGCAGTGCCGCGTGAAAATCAAGGAGCTGAGACAAGGCTACCAGAAGACCAAAGAGGCAAACGGACGCTCTGGATCCCAGCCCCACACATCCCGTTTCTACGAGGCACTGCATTCCATCCTAGGTGCGGCCGCCACCACCACCCCACCCCTGACCGTGGACTCTGAGGATGGGATATTGTCCGCGGCCGGTTCCTCAGCGGACGGGGAAGAGGAGGAAGGAGATGAGGAGGACGAGGCAGTAGACAGCGCTTACAACGCTGATTTGCCCGACAGCCAGGAGCTCTTCATCACCCTGACAGAGATCCCCTACCAACCCTCCCCAGCCGTTACCCCAGACACAGATTCAGGGGACGGATCAAGCAGTAAGTGTTTTAAATATCTAAACATTTATTTACAACATAACTGGCGTATTTAAAATATTAACATTAGCTAAAGTGCTTTAAAACATGTAAACATTTATTTGCAACAAAACAGGAAGATTGAAAATATGAACAGTGGGTAAAGTGCTTCAAAACATGTAAACAGTAAAGTCAAACAAAAGGGGAATCAGTGCAAAGTGTATCATGATTTGTCTTTTTTTGGGCGCCTCAATATATAGTCCGAACCATTTTCAAAAAATTGCACAATGTCCGCTTCATGATTATAATGCCCAAAACCCTGCAGTCATTTGTCCCTCCAAGGGCACCTAAGCCAGGAACTGGTCAATGTAACCGGGGATAGAGGCGAGATCCTCCGGGGAGAACTCCTCATACACCTCCTGCAGGTGTTTTTCCAGCCTCATCAGCAGGTTCCTGGGCAGGGAGAGCTTATTAGGCCCCCCGTGGTAGGACACGTTTCCCTGCCACAACGCCAGCAGGTACTCCGGGATCATGGCCTTGCACAGCAGTGCAGCAAATGGCCCCGGTTTCTGAAGGCTGTCCCGGAGCATCTTCTCCTTCTGGCTCTCGGAGACCTTCAGGAGGGTGATGTCTGGCATGGCTCCCTGCTGTGAATTAGGTATGGGAAAGTTAGTATTGGGACTGCTTGCCGTCCCTTTATAGAACTGCAACCGCCGGTTTACAGCCACGCGGTTTACAGCCGCGAGGGGGTGGGACAGGGGCAGAGTTCATGCTTGCAGGATTGCTGCCAGCAGAGACTCGCATTGCTTTCTATTTGAAAGGAGGCCAGTGCCACTCTTAAAGTTTTAAGCGGCCACAAGTCTACGGCTTACCATGTTTGCCATCTAGACAAAGTCCGGTGTCCTGCCCTGCTCCTCAGCTCGCCACAGCAAGACCGCAGGCACTGTAGGCGAGGGCCGAAAATTCGACCTTGTCCTCAGTGCGCGTGTGATAGGTGCTCTGCATGGTCTTGTTCACAGAGAAAGACTATGTTCTCTGTTCACAGATACATTGCTCTGTCTCAGGAATTCACTCCCTTTTTCCAATTCCCACAGCCACATCTGCCCAGAGGCTAGCGCACATTAGGAGGAGGAAGAAGAGGACACGGGAAGACATGTTTGCTGAGCTAATGGGATGCTCCCGAGCACAGGCAGCCCAGCAGACACAGTGGAGGGAGAACTTGTCCCAAATGCACCGGGCAAACATGGAACGGGAGGAGAGGTGGCGACAGGAGGACAGGCAGGATACTCAAACGCTGCTTGGACTAATGAGGGAGCAAACGGACACGCTCCGCCGCCTTGTGGATGTTCTGCAGGACCGGAGGCAGGAGGAGAGAGCCCCGCTGCAGTCTCTCTGTAACTGCCCTGCCCCGCCACCAAGTCCCATACCCCCCTCACCCAAAGTCCAAACACGGAGGGGTGGAAGGGGCCGTGAAAAATTTCACTCCACCCCTGCGGACTGCTCTACCACTAGAAGGCTCTCATTCCCCAAAATTTGAAAAGTCCTTTCCTACCCGCCTCCCACAAGACCCCGTCCAAGTTTCACCCCCCCGTTCCATGTGCGGTTGTTAATAAAGAATACGTTTCTGTTCATTTCTGTTTCCATCCTCTTCTTTTGGAGGGGAGTCTGTCTGAAGGGGGGGGGAAGGGGCTTGGTCATTGGACAGGACAGTCACCTTTAGCAGGGGGCAGGTGCAGCAGCAGGGCACATATACAGTGCAGTGACTAGTTATCCTGGTCAGTCTGGGAGGTGGTTTTCATGTTTTGTGTGGTGGGGGCGGTGGTGTTGCTCTGTGACTTGGTGGCGGGGGAGGGCAGTTACAGATCTTATGCAGCGGTCCTTACCCTGCATCACAGAGCCGCGCAGCAGGGGATCTGTAACCCTCCTCCCCCTGCAAGACAGTCACATAGCCGACACATACACGCAGTCCCGGCCAGGAGGGCTGGCAGGCTCCGTTGAAACAACCAGTCCACCACCGCGGAGCCTGTCATTCCTGGAGTTTAGAGGCATCATTTGCATCACAACCCTAAACCCGCCCCCCGCCACAGTCTGTGTCACAGGTTTAAAACATTCCCGCGAAAACAGTAATAAAGACAACGGTGTCCATTAACAAAACAGAACAGATTTTATTTTTTGGGAAGGGGGTGAAGGGGGTATGTAAGTGGAGAGGATAGTCGACGGCAACTGGGTAAAGAAAGGGGGGCAAGTTCTGCCTCTGTGTCCACAAACTTAAAAGTCACTGGGTACCCTGCTCAGCCTTGAAACTGGCTTTCAAAGCCTCCCGGATGCACAGCGCGTCCCGCTGGGCTCTTCTAATCGCCCGGCTGTCTGGCTGGGCGTAATCAGCAGCCAGGCTATTTGCCTCAACCTCCCACCCCGCCATAAAGGTCTCCCCCTTGCTCTCACAGAGATTGTGGAGCACACAGCAAGCTGCAATAACGATGGGGATATTGGTTTCGCTGAGATCACAGCGAGTGAGTAAGCTTCTCCATCTCCCCTTGAGACGGCCAAAAGCACACTCCACCACCATTCTGCACTTGCTCAGCCGGTAGTTGAAGAGTTCTTTTTCTGTGTCCAGGGCGCCAGTATAGGGCTTCATGAGCCAGGGCATTAGCGGGTAGGCTGGGTCCCCGAGGATCACTGTAGGCATCTCCACATCCCCAACAGTTATCTTGTGGTCCGGGAAGTAAATACCTTCCTGCAGCCGTCTAAACAGACCAGAGTTCCTGAACACGCGAGCGTCATGAACCTTGCCCGGCCATCCGACGTAGATGTTTGTAAACCGTCCCCGATGGTCCACCAGTGCTTGCAGCACCATTGAAAAGTAGCCCTTTCTATTGATGTACTGGCTGGCCTGGTGGCCCGGTCCCAGGATAGGGATGTGAGTCCCATCTATAGCCCCACCGCAGTTTGGGAATCCCATCGCAGCGAAGCCATCTATGATGGCCTGCGCGTTTCCCAGGGTCACTACCTTTGACAGCAGTACCTTGACGATTGCCTTGGCTACTTGCATGACAACAACCCCCACGGTAGATTTGCCCACGCCAAAGTGGTTCGCGACTGACCGGTAGCTGTCCGGCGTTGCAAGCTTCCAGAGGGCTATGGCCACTCGCTTCTGGACAGTCAGGGCTGCTCGCATGCGGGTGTCCTTGCGCTTCAGGGCAGGGGACAGCAAGTCACAAAGTTCCAGGAAAGTGCCCTTCCGCATGCGAAAGTTTCGCAGCCACTGGGATTCATCCCAGACCTGAAGCACTATGCGGTCCCACCAGTCCGTGCTTGTTTCCCGGGCCCAGAATCGCCGTTCAACAAAATCCACATGCCCCATTGCCACCGTGATGTCCTGGGCGCTGGGGCTCGTGGTTTCTGACAGCTCTGTGCTACTCTCCGACTTCAGGCCCTCACGGCGGTGCCGTAGCCTCCTCGCCTGATTACTCTGCATCTGCCTCAGGGTAAGGTGTATGATAAGGTGCGAGGCGTTGAGAACGGCCACAACTGCAGCGATGGTCGCAGCGGGATCCATGATCGCAGTGCTGTGGCGTCCGCGCTGTCACTGATCAAAAAGTGCGCGAACTGATTTCCCGCCGGCGCTTTCAGGGAGGGAGGCAGGGCGGTAGTGACTGACGGATGTCGACAGTTACCCAAAAGCACCCTCGCCACATTTTTTTACCCAGAAGGCATTGGGGGCTCGACCCAGAATTCCAATGGGCAGCGGGGACTGCGGGAACTGTGGGATAGCTGCCCACAGTGCACTGCTTCCAATGTCGACGCTTTCCCTGGTACTGTGGACTGACAAAGTCGAATTACTGTCCTTAGTGTAGACACACACGTTCGACTTTCTAATATCGATTGCACATATTCGATTTAACTAAAATCGAACTACTCTCGTAGTGTAGACATACCCTGTTATTCATATTCTTCACAAGGGGTGTGGCCTCTTGGAAAGCTGAATGAATGTGAAACTACTGTTGCTGAGTTTAAGCCCAGATGCAGTTTAACACAGTTCACATTCTGTTGTTATCAAAGATTACAGTATATTTGCGCTCCATTAAATAGCTACACCAGCAAAACATAGCTAATGCCAATATTACCGGGAGCTACAAACAAATAGACTTTTTCATGGCAAACTCTAGGTATTTGTTGCAGGAGACTGAAAAAAAATAAAATGCTCACTGGGATCTTAGAAGACTAGATTTATTTTAAAAAAGCTTGAAGCAAGACACTTTTGGCAGCATGTTAATTCAGAGACAATACATTTACTAGCATCTTATCTTGCAACAGTGTATTCCAAGCCTCTTCCTTTATGGAGACTCCAACATTTTGGCCAGAAAAATAAGGATTAAACAAACAGCTTCATCACAAAGTCCACTAATTATGAGTTTTGACTAGCATACTGTTGGTTCATTCAAGCCTGAGTGACTAATCAGCTGTCTGGAGTGCTCTGTGGAAAAACCAATTTTTTTAGCAGTCCTCTCCTGTCACTTTTTGATTTACCAAAAAGAGTAATTCACAAGGGGATTGAGCTGTTTTCTCAGGAAGTATTTATTTCAGTCTCAGAGCTTTTATTAATTCATTTTATTTCATTTTTAATTCATTAATTCATTTAATTTACAAAATCTGATTTTCAATGTAACGTCGTCCACATTGATCAATTATGCAGGAAGGATTTTTTTTCCCACGCCATTGCTTTTCATAGTCGAGGAAATACTATTTTCAGCCTCCTGTAGCTCAAATTCAAATCAATGCTATCTTCCTAGTATAAACAGTCCAAGAAGAAATAGAGAGCCTAAATCCCTTCTTGCAAACAGACTGTTACTTTAACCTTACTTTACATTTCATTACAGAATGCAGCATCATAGACCATAAAGAGAAGCAGTTTACTTGGTTCATAGCATCACCTACAAGGCTTTTTTGAGGATAATTTGCATTTGTTTTCTCTTTTAATGGTTACCCCCAGCAGAATATTTACAGCATTTTTTTTTTTACCTTTAAGTCTGTTGGATCTCTCAAGAGATTAATTAAAAAACCTGAATAAGGTTTGCTACTCTGACAACAAATTATTCTGGTAATATCTTCTAATAATGAAGATACTCCAAGGGAAATTGAAATGTGTGATTTCCCTGTGGTTTAAACAGCTCAACCTATGCATGTTACCTACAGTAGCAAATGTAGGGCTGTTAAAAAAAAAAACCTAGGGGCCGGATCCTGATCCCAATAAAATTGTTTCAAGTTTTTACTTGATTTAAATGGGAGCAAGTCAGGATCCACTAGCCAGAATCTGAATGTGTGAGCACTATTTTTATACTGGTGTGTAATTCTGCATAACAGAGAATTGGACCCTGTATCTGTATATGTGCACTCCTCAGTCAGTTATTACAACAGAACATTTGCATTATCTCTGCAGATATTGCATGCATTACAATTAGAACAGAATGGTGGGAGTGGGTCATTTTAGTTCTAAACCTGACTGTGTATGAGGTACAATGAGTGCTTCCATGTCCTATTCCTTACCACCAGTCATGTGAAATGGCTTTTGCTGAGCTATCACCTGTTAAGACTGGCTCATCAGGGCTATTCTCTTATTAAGATTTGTCTTATAAAATAACCATCTGAGAGACCACAATGAAGGGAGAAAGTAATTGGGAAATGTTCTCAGCTGATGGCAAAAATAAAAAAAAAAAAATAACTGAGATAGGGTAATAGGAATCCAGTCCACCCCCTTCTCCGTCCAGTGAGAAAAGCCACAGAAGTGATTCACTGAAGGAGAAGACTAAACTATATTGACATTATTATCCTCCACGTCTCCAGGAATTGCTCACCTCCATGCAAGACTGAGTTCTATGTCTGGAATAAGCACCACCAAGAACAATGTGAATGTGCAGAGCATTCCAGGTGCAGTCTTACAACACAGTATAAAGTAGCTTTTTAGGCTGGAATTTTTAGGCTGGGAGTTAGGCATCCAAGTCCCATAGAAATTAAATTTCCTTTGAACCTGGAAAGGAAAGGGGGTCCAGTGATTAGGATTCCATCCTGGAATTTGGGGAAACACTCATTCAGTTCCCTAATCTGTCACTGACTTCAACTCCCAAGGCTTCTTTGAAAATCTCTGCCATAAACCTTTCTTGCGGGACTTGATGGGGTCTGAGTCTGTCATTGCCCAGCAATCCAATTCAGTGACTAAGGAACAAGGAACAAACTGCAGAACTCTGAGATCTTGTTGAAATACTTTTGTAATGTTACTGTATACTTAGAGGGAAAGAGTTGTTGTTGTTTATTCCTAGAAAGCAGAAACACAATGATACAGTCTGAACTTGTTGATCAGCAAATACTGACTACACACAGGAGCCTGCTGAGATGCTAGTCAAAGATGTCCCAAAATGGCAACACAGCTGAGTCTGTTGTGTTGATCCCCCTTTGCCAAGTGAAAATATTGCCAAAGCCAAAGTTAGACAATCAAAGGACAAAACTAAAATAAACCCATGATGAGCATTATTTTCAATCTAAAATATACACATGACCATTTAGTGTGTGCAGCATTGTGGGCCAACAATGCATTACAAGACCATTACCAATAGTCCTAAAAAGAACATGCAAAATAGAAGAAAATAGCCATGGGGAGGAGATAGTCTCTATATTCCCTATTGCCAGTCAACAAGTTGACCCTATTTCAGACCTGGCCACATCAATCTCCTCCTGCCAGTGACCAATTCATGTAGGAGCTGCCTATTTTTTTCTCATGACCCCAGGCAACAGAAATTCATCTGAGCTCTATTCTCTGGTCTTGCATCCCTGTATCAGGTTCAATTTAAAAAAAAATCCAAAACAATGATTTTTAAAAAATTAAAACAATCAGATTTATTAAATTTAAATTAAATATATTTTATTTTTAAAAACAAACCTATTTAAAATCAAATTTGAAATTATAACAACCTATGTTAAAGGCTAAATTTACTGTAATCCATTAAAATCTTTTAGATTAAATTAAATATAATAATATTAAGCAGTACTTTTGCTGTCTATGTTTTAAAGGAAGTCGAACCACTGAACCAGTGGAACTTACTGATTAAGCACCTGGAACCAGAGTTTGTTGAAATACTAAACCAGCTTTTGACAGCAGTAGCCTCATCCGCTAGTGCAGAGAGGGTACTTTCTTCATTTGAGTTTATTCAGCTAGCTCAGTTCAATGATTAGTTCATTCATTAAGAGTTAAGAAACCAACTGGAAATTGAAAGAGCAGGAAAGCTTGTTTTTTCCCCCTCTTCTAATCTATGAATAAAAACTAGGTGTACTAGCATTATATCTACTAGTTCTAAAATCTTGAAAAACATGTTGACCAGGAGCAATCTATTTGACTCACAAACTACAGAGAATAATTCTTTTATTAATAAATCAGTTTTAAATGCAAAATATGTTTTGATAAACTTACTTTGTTTTTCTTATATATCCAGTGCATTTAAGATAGATTTATCTAATAATTTTTAAAATGTTGTTTTTGTGCATTTTTTGTTGAATTCTAATTTTCATCCAAATAGAGCTTGACACAAATCATGAGTGAAATATTAATCATCTAGTAAATAAGAAATTCATCATTCACCATTTTCTAATATTATAAAAGTGTAAAAATAAATCTGCATAAATATAATATACATAATATAATTGCTTAAATAAATATGTATAGATATAGTGTATCCTCCTCGTTACCAAAAAGTATCAAATTTAGTGTTAAGGTCATATTTAGTTGCAAATCAACATGTTTTAATGATTACCAACTAAAGAGAAGCAACCTCTCTCTTTAGGATAATAACCTAAAAAGTACAAATGCAAAAGAAGAATAAAATCGATGATTTAAATCAAGGTTTCCTGCTTGCTGATTTAAATCATTTTGATTGATTTAAATCAATCCACCCTGATCTGTATCAGTAAGGAATACATTCCAGACAAGCTCTGACCTTCTTTCCAAAGGCACAGTAATAAGAACCTGTTTCATTTGGAATCCATCATTATGCTTAAATATCACCTTTCTATACTGACTGGTTTCTAAATAGTACAGTCATGACAATGGAATGAATGAACCTGGCCTCACTAGGGGAAATGAGATTGTAAATGTATCTAAGGCCGATAGCCTGGAATCTGCAATGGGACTGCCATTCTTTGCCACTGCAATGTCAAGGATGAACATGATGCATTCTGGGACTTTAGTTTAAGAACTGAACTGGCTAATAGGTTAGAAGACTCTTAAAGATTATAGTGTTTTGGAGACTGGTAAGGATTGTCAGAACAGCCCAAGTCCTTTCCCATGAACTGAAAAGTAAAAAATGCAGAGAGACATGGGAAAGGGAGGGGCTCGTGTTTTCTTGCTTTTGTTTTGTTTGCTGTGATTGTCCTTTTCTTTACTTTCTACTTAAATGTGGGTCTAATCAGGGTAGAAAGGCATCTAATCCTTGGACCAGGGTCTTTCTCAAGCCTAACAACAGATTCTTGATGGGTCACTTCAAGCTCTCTCTGCTGGACTTTCTAGAGAACTCTTCCTCCCTCTTTGCAGACCTTAGCAAGACCACAAAAGGATACACTGCCATTTTAAGAAGACAGCCATCTTGTCAGCCTGTGCTGACAATAGTTGTCATCATCTACCCTCTGACCATAGCCAATCATTCTTTTCTTTTACCCATTTTTTTTTTTTGTCTTCTCATTTGGTTATATCTGGATTTGGGGAAACTGACAAAACTAGCAGCACGTAAGGAAGATGAGTCAATTTTAGCTATAACCTGGGTAACAATTTCCATTATACAACAAAAAGATGAACTGTTAATATAATGTTCAATTTCCCATGCATGTTGAGGATTGACAGAAATGAAAAAGGAAGTTTTAATACTGTGTGCACTTATTAAGGACATCGATTTAAGACCATGACGAAGAACCTTGAAGTTTTTAGCACAAGCCTAAATAGCATTTTATTAATTCATAAACCAGAACAGTTTCCGCCTTCCCCCCACTTCATGTTCTGAGTTACTCTTTCCCAAATATATAGGCCTGCACCTCTTTATACTCAATCTCACCTCATTGTAGGCTGATCAAAATCATGAACTACGCACAACCTTTATATTTTCAATGTATAAATATCTTTGCTCACACTGTGGGGATATTCAATAAATTGTGGCAATGTCAAATATTACCTCCTTTTACTCTCTCCAAGAACATAGACTCATAGACTTTAAGGTCAGAAGAGACCATCAAGCTCATCTAGTCTGACCTCCTGCTCATTGCAGGCCACAGAACCTCACCCACCCACTCCTATAATAGACCCTTAACCTCTGGCTGAGTTACTAAAGTCCTCAAATCACGGTTTAAAGACTTCAAATTACAGAGACTCCACCATTAACACTAGTTTAAATCTGCAAGTGACCCGTGATCCATGCAGCAGAGGAAGGCAAAAAACCCCAGGGTCTGACCCGGGGGAAAATTCCTTCCTGACCCCAAATATAGTGACCAATTAGACCCTGAGCATGTGGGCAAGACCCACCAGGCAGATACCGGAGAAAGAATTCTCTATAGTTACTCAAAGCCCTCCCTATCTAGCATCCTGTCTCCAGCCATTGGAGATTTTTGCTACTGGCTGTCACCGATCATGGCTCTGCAAGGATCCATAGCTGAGAGTCCTCAGCAACTTTGAAATGAAGCTGGGCTGCACACTTGTGGACATCTCTGTAAATCCTGAGGCTCTCCCAAACACAACTGTTTTAGTGCCTCATGAATAGATCGATGTTGTTGCATAGGTGCTCTGCACCCATCCAATTTCTTCTTCTGCCAATGGGCAGTTTCCAGAACTCCCCTTGTAAATCCCTGCCCCACATAGACCAGAACAAGCAATCTCAAGACTGGTTACTCTGATGCTCAGCTAATTACCCAGCCATACAGGACTACTGTGTCCTTACTGTCATTTAAGGTTTGGTCAAAATTTGGCCTAAGATTGGCTGTAAATCAATTCCAATGGAAGCTGAGTGCTAATTCACTTTTGCTCCTTTGACAATTCCAGTCATTATGTGTATGTTAAAGAAGCCTGGTTCTCGTACCAAACCATGAGGTACTTCATTTACAAGTTCCTCATTATGTGATGTGATACCGTTCTGTTTTCTTTCCCTAAATCCATTTTTTATCCACAGCATTGCAATGTTACCCATACAATATTTTCCAGTCACTAAGTTTTCAGTGTAATACTGTGTCAAATGCCTTGCTTAAATCAAGATACATTTATTCCTTCCATTTTTATAATGTACCTGTCAATCAACCTCTAGGCACATTTGTAATAAATAGCAATAAAAACATCAACCCAAAACATCAGCAAAGCAGTATTAACTAATACAAACAAAATTACACCCCAGTCATAAATAACCCAGCCCCTCAAACAATTCCATCAGGAAAAGCCTGCTTAAGCAGATATGTTTTGAAGCCCTCAAGTCAAATAACTTGGGATCTATAGGACCAAACCAGAAAAGCGAGTCTCAGGCCCCCCATTAAGAAATCCTTACCTTAAAAAGGTAAGGCTTTAGCACTCTAATTGGTCTAAGATGTAGGCTAAAAAAAAAAAAAAAATGGTGACAGCAGTCTCTATTATAAACAAACCAAAAGGGGCTTTACAGATAAAAACCCAACACTTTGAATCAGGGGTGCTGGAACACTTTTTATAGTAAGGGTGCTGAGAGCAATTGAACCAAACTGTAAACGCTGTATATAATGGAAACCACTTAAGCCATACCCCCACATTGCTAGTTCCAGCACCATCATTTGAATTGCACCAGAACGGAATTGGAAACCAGTGAAGTATACAGACTATTGTGTTTACTGCAAGTAAACTAGTAGCCATGTTTTATCTGAAATGTTAAAGTAGTCTTCCAAGATCACTCCAAATAAAGTGCACTCAAGCAAGAACAGATAACAGTGTTGAGATCCAGATCCAAAAGCAAAATTCACAACTCTCCTTGCCAAATGTGAGTAAAAAAGCAGAACCCCTGGGTGATGAACTTGAGCCAAAGGCAGGCAATCCTCCCACAAGCCAGGCTGAAGACTGGGAGTTATTCTGGGCCTGGATGGTGGATTTCTACATATTCAGTGAAGCACCAGGAACATTTTGGAGCACTACAGTATAAAAAACAACAAGTGGAGAAATCTCTTCCATCACTTCCTCTCATTTATTCTATCACCCAACAACATTATCTGCATCTTATGCAGTGTGAGGTTCAACCAGATAGCTAGCTCTCATCCAAGGCCCAATCTTGGTTAAACACTGGGAAAGACAATTGACCACCTCCTCTAGCTCCAATGAAAAGGAGATATAGAGATGACAGATCTAATAGAATCAGCGTAAGAAACTGATACTCTTCCATTGCCCCAAGGGAACTGATTGACAATAACTGGTGCAATCTGCAAAGCAAATCTGACAACTCCAGCTATTGCTATAATTGCCTCATCAGAACTTTTTCAAACCAGTAAGATGTAAAACACAGTGATGATTGGTTTCTAGGACACATACCCCACAAGTGTCTCTTTAAGAGATGCTATCACTAACAATATTTTCCCCAAAATGAACCTATCATTAGAACTGGTCAGGAACTTTCCAACAGAACAGTTTTTTTGTGGGGAAATGTCAATTTGTCAAAATTGAAGATTTGTATGGCAAAGTGCTGATGTCACAGGATCTGCTCTACTCACTGCTCAGTGGCACCTCCTCGTGGAGCACGTGGGGAATTACCTCGCCACCTCGTCTAACACTCCTCCTACAGTTATTCAGCCTGTCCTCTCACTCCGGGGCCTGACATGCTCCCACAGCTGAAACGTTTTCCTCTTCATAGTTTAGCCCTCCAGCCAAGTCACATTAAAGTTCTCCACCCTTCCAGGCTGCTTTCAGCAGTCCCCAAATGGCCTGTCTCTAGCCATTCCTTCACTAGTTTGTAGGAAAACCTGGGCCTGCCCTCTACACTGGGTTCTAACCCAGGGACACTCAACCCAGCAGCTCTGGGCTTTACTGCTCTATCCCACTCTTATTACAACCCTCACCCTTTGTATCAGGGAGTGTGACTCAGTTCAAGTTGCTGATCCAATGAATATTTAATGATTTATACCAAGTGGAACAGCTCCAACAGATGAGACTGAGAAAGACCCACTTCAGAACAGTTAATCATCAATGGTTACGGCGCCCATCTGAGATGTGGAAGATTGAAGTTCAAATCTCTGGTCTGAATTAAGTAGAGCAGGGACTTGAACAGGGGTAGGCAAACTTTTTGGGCCGAGGGCCACATCTGGGTGGGGGAATTGTATGCAGGGCCGGGGCAGGGAGTTGGGGTGGGGGAGGGAGTGTGGGGTGTGGGAGGGGGTGTGGTGTGCAGGAAGGGGCTCAGGGCAAGGGATTGGGGCAAAGGAGGGGTGCGGAGTGTATGAGGGGGCTCAGGGAATGGGGTTGGGGTGCAGGAGGGGGCTCAGGGCAGGGGTGCAGATTGCAGGAGCGGGCTCAGGGCAGGGGGTTGGGGTGTAGGAGGGGTGCGGGGTGTGGCAGGGGGCTCAGGGCAGGGGGTTGGGGGGGCAGGGGGCAGGCAGGGTTCGGGCTCCGGCCCGGCGCCGCTTACCTAAAGCGGCTCCAGGGTGGCAGTGGTGCGCACTGGGGCCAGGGCAGGCTCCCTGCATGCCTGCCCTGGCCCCACGCTGTGCTGCTCCAGGAAGCACTGCGGCCCCTGGGGGGAAGAGGGGGGGCGGAGGGCTCCGTGTGCGCTGCCCTTGCTGTGCCTCCAGGTACCTCCCCCGAAGCTCCCATTGGCCGCGGTTCCCCGTTCCCGGCCAATGGCAGTTGTGGGGGGTCGATGCCTGGAGGCAAGGGCAATGCATGGAGCCCTCTGCCCCCCCACTCAGGGGCTGCAGGGAAGTGGTGCCGGCCGCTTCTGAGAGCAGCGCGGGGCCTGCGGCGCCACGGGGGGCAATCCCGCGGGCCGGATCCAAAGCCCTGAGGGGCCGGATCCAGCCCAGGGGCTGTAGTTTGCCCACCCCTGGACTTGAACCTGGTTCTCCCACATCCCACATGAGCACCTGTGACATAGAGGCTCCTTGGCAAAGGGTGCCCTGTTCTTTGCAAACAATTCTCACCTCAGACCCAACAAACTCACTACACTGAACATGCTTACAGGATATTTATCCATAAAGAGTATCATGAGTATCTGCAGAAAGCTCATTACTTTTCATGACTCTAATCATTTTGAGATGTACACATAGATCAGTGGTGAGCAACCTGCAGCCCACAGGCCTCACGCGTCCCGTCAGGGTAATCCGCTGGCGGGCCGCGAGACAGTTTGTTTACATTGACCATCCACAGGCACGGCCACCCACAGCTCCCAGTGGCCATTCCCGGCCAATGGGAGCTGCGGGAAGCGGCGCGGGCTACAAGGATGTGCTGGCCACTACTTCACGCAGCTCCCATTGGCCAGGAACGGCAAACTGTGGACACTGGGAGCTGCGGGTGGCCATGCCTGCAGATGGTCAGTGTAAACAAGCTGTCTTGCAGCCTGCCAGCCGATTATCCTGACGGGCCACATGTGGCCCATGGGCCACAGGTTGCTCACCATTGATATAGATAATATTTAAGGAATAATGTATTTAAACTGAATGTATGCTTCATGGACTTGGAGTAGAACTTAGTCACCAGGGATAATGTGTCTTGGTGATGATCCATTCAAGCAAAAAAGAATTGTCACCCCTCCCTCGTCAGCCAGCAAGGTTCTGTTGTCTGCCCTGACCCATCCCAGAACAGCCAGTGGAAAACCATTACAGACAATTGCTAACAACTGAAAGCACTTGGAGGTGAAAGGATCATAACAGCAGGCAGGAGACTGCTCTGGCTACAAAAAAAGACAAAAGACTGTTTCACTATAACAGAGTGTAAGAAAAGGCCGTTCGTATCCATTCACTGAGGAAACCCCTTGAGGAGCAGGGGGCTCTCATGAACATTTGGATCCTGGTTCACGTAAGAACAACCAGCTCTGCAACAGACTGAATTGTGGGGAGGAACCCTACTTTATTAGATAGGAAAGATAACTATTGGTAAGTGTAGACCCAGGTTCGTATTTTATGATTTTGTTTTGTAACAAGTTGTTTCCATCACTTTCAGGTAAATCTTTATTTTTTCTTAAATAAACCTACTTTTGTTTTTAATGTAAGTGCTCACAAGTGCTGCATGGTTTACAGAAGTGGTGGTTTAAGATAAAACTGGGTTACATGGCACTTCTGGGTGCAAAGGATCTGGTATTTCTGTGAGTAGACGGTGTTAGGGGCTGGATATCCCAGGGGAATGATTCAAAGGGACTAGGGGATCAGGGTGCACCTATTATTAAACTGCAAGGCAAAGATAGGGCTGGCATAGCCCAAAGGAGAGTGCTTGAATGGCTGAAAGGTTGGTGATATTAGGGAACTGACACACAGCTACCACAGGACAGACTCCTTTCTCCTGGAGGCAGGGGGTAACAGGGTGACTGACAGTCCCAGGTGCCCCAAGAACCATCACAGTGCCCTAACCACTGGCCTATTGGATATTCTGGGATGGGGGATATGTCTTATTTTTCATAAAACCCAAAATTCAGAAGGCCTCCATTTCATCCCATTGTAGAACAGGAAACTTTGAAATCTCAAAAATTTGCCTAGGTCAGGAAAACTGTTTTCTGCCCAGCTCTACCTGTTACCTCCCTGCTGGATTTTACAAGCCAAGAACAACACAGAACCAATTCACAGCTCCCAGCATGAAGCTCTCCCCAGGATTTCCAGAAATCCAGTAAGCAAAACTGGCTGAAGCCAAGGCAGAGAGAACTCTGCATGTGTCCCTCCCAGAAACAGCTACCACAATACTGTCTGAATCACAGCTACCTTTATAAAAAAAAATTTGATCAGGTTAGTATACCAAAACTGTGGCCCACAAACCAACATCACCTGCAACACAATGCTTTTTACCTTCTCTCATAGCCCACAAAATTCTTTGGTAATGTTTTCAAATATCTCACTTCAGACAGAAATCAGACCAATAAATAAGTAGTTAAGCAAGTCAACCATTTGTAAAGTTCAGAAATGTGTTAGCTTACTACTAAGACACTTTATTAACCTACCTACAAGATACCTACAGTAACTCCCCACTTAACATCTTCTCGCTTAACGTTGTTTCAATCTTACATCCCTGCTCAATTACAGAACATGCTTCATTTAAAGTTGTGCAATGCTTCGCTATAACGTCATTTGGCTGTCTGCTTTGTCCACAGCTGGCAGCCCCCGTATCAGCTCCCCTACGTCCCCCCCACAGCGCCTCCCACCTGCCGGCAGACCCCGCGGATCAACGCCTTCCCCCCCCCGCCTCCTGGAAAGGGAGGGGGAGCCTGCGCGCTGTGTCCTTGCTCCTCCCCCCTCCCTCCTGAACGTTGCAAGCCAGCTGATTGCCGTGGGCAGGAGGCGGGGAGAGGGAAAGAGGAGGAGCGAGGACGCGGCGTGCAGAGTAAAGGGAGAAGAGGGGGGGAAGAAGAGGCGGGTTAAGGGTGGAGGCTTGGGGGAAGGGGTGGCGTGGGCGGGCCGAGGGGTTGAGCCCCCCGCCCCTGGTGCTTTCAGAGTAGGGGAAGCTGCCGCTGCTACTGCACAACATACTTCTCCTAGCCTACAGCACCTTCAGCCTCCTTGCCTGCCTCATTGTCTCCAGTGCCAGTGGACTGTGCCTGTGTGGGGTAAGGCGGAGGCACCTCCCAACTATAGTACTGTACTGTATTGTATGGCAAAAAAATTTCCCTGGAACCTAACCCCCACATTTACATTCATTCTCATGGGGAAATTCGATTCGCTTAACATCATTTCACTTAAAGTCGCATTTTTCAGGAACATAACTACAACGTTAAGTGAGGAGTTACTGTACTTAGACACCTTCTTTGATTTACAAGATATGCCAAAAATTACTTCTGTCCAGTTCCTTCAGGATCACAGAATGGAACTATCTAGTCCTGAAGATTTGTGGGTGGGGGGCCAGATTCACCTTTGGTGTAACAGCCTGCATGTAATTCCATGGGTCACTGAAATTTGAAGAGTGAAACCAGGGATGATTTGGGGCCATCAAGTTTAGTTAAATTAATTTTATTTTAGTTCATTTCTACTTTCTTTTTTTCTCCTGAGCTCTATTTCCATAGTGTCTCTATTTCTGTTTCCTGCCCATTAGAAAGTGAGAGATGGTTTTATTAGGAGTTCTGACATTCTGAAATTCTCTTTCATCATTTTTAACTCCACTGGTCCTTAGAGGTTCTACTATATCCTTTGTCTTTCTTTTCCCTCAGCCATATTTTAATATATATTTACAAAAATATGAAAATCATGTTATCCCAATGACAAATGTTTAATTTAAATGCCAGTTAGAAGTGAAGACATTTTGATGCAATTCTCCTTTTAATCACTGATGATTCCAAAGTTGCTCAAAAATGGCATCTGCTGTTTCTGTTTGATACCATCATCAACTAATGCCTCACACAGTTTGTTCAGCAAGGTGATGACTTTTGCCTTAACAATGACTAAATCAACACATAGATCCAATACTGTGAAGTGACAGCATTTTCAGAACTTAGTTAATCCTGAAACAGCCATATTGCACCACCTGCCAACCTCATCTAAATCACTTACTTTAAACCCTTTTCAAATGATTTCTTTCAAGTTTTTTTTTAAGTTTATAATACAATAAAACCTGAAAGTACTGTACCTGCCAAAATGAATTACATATGAGGAACTGAGACTGTAAATGTTATTTGCAGGCTGACTTTATACTACCTTTTGATTCAGCTATTTAAAATATATATATTTTCATACTGTTTAGTACATTTAAGTACATTGCCCATTAAGGGGACTATGACAGGATGTACCAGGCCTTCTCTGCCCCCTGCTGGAGGCGTCAGCACCTTGACACTGCCATCCCAAGGAACAGTGTCACCTGGGAAAGAGGGGCAGTGAGTTTTTTAGACCTCCAAGTACTGCCTAGAAACGTCACTCAGGCTCTAGTACCAGCAAAACCAACAAGACGTAGTCCTCCAGAAGGGCTGGGAAGAGGCAGTAGCCAATCAGGATCCACCAGGCAAGATCAGGCTTTTCTGCTCCTTCTAAGGGGGAGTGCTGGTTGGTGCTGGAGCCGCAGAGGAGTTCGCAGGTTTAACCCCGAACACCCAGGCCCGGGCCTAACAACCTGACAACACCGTCAGTCACACAGTGCAACAAACGGTTTGTTTTTGTTGTGCAGTTTAAAAGCCCAGGTGGCCAAATGTTTACTTGACTTTCAACTAAGTTGTTACTGGACAAGCAAGGGGCTTGCAGCATGAGACACCGTGCTTCTGAAGAACTCCAGCAAGAGCCACTGGTATGTGATGCTGCTTTGGATGAACTCCTTAACGTTCTCCATTGCAGAATATGTTAGCAAAGGGCCGAATTCAACTACCATTAGGGTTCCCACCTCTAAGATGCTGAACAACCGGTTACTGCTCCCCCATCACCAGGCCCATGACCCTTCTTCCCCTCTCAGGTGCTCCTCCCACCAGTAGTGTGAACCCCCCCATCCCACACAGGCAGCAGTACTGGTGGGGAATTGGGGGCAGCTCAAGACTTCTGTGCCACTTACCTTCCCCACCCCTCACCACACTCCAGGTCCTTGTCTAGCTCCAGGCCCCTGTCAAATTCACAAGCAGCTGATGGGGAAGGCTGCCCTACAATAACAAACTCACCTGCCCCCTTCCTCCTACCTTGGCGTCCCGCAAACCCTGGAGCATGCAAGGAAGGGAGGCCCAGCTTTAAAGGGACAGGCCCATGGGAAAGGTCTGCTGAGCATTTCTCCTGTCCTCACCCCACTTAATCCTCAGCATGGGGGAGCAGAGAGAAGGCAAAAAAATTCCTGGGGTGCCCCTTACCCTCACCAGTAACTGGCAAGGCCGCACAAAAGCCAGCCAGATGCCATCCGTAACCACCACTGAAATTAATGGGAGGATTTTTTTCCACTGATGTTAACAGCAGATGAAACTGGCTTCAAATTGGCAAGATTACAAATATATGTAGCAAGCAACCATTGTGCAAACAGGTAGTAAAATAGTTGGCTATAACATTCTCACATAGCAATAATACGTTGGTTATATGGCATAATACCATAGACAGTCATTCCACAAAGCATCACTGAAATACTTAATCAGCAACCAAACCCTGCTCATGTTATTCCCAGAAACTTCCTATTGTCCTCAAGGTTTGGACCTTAATGCAAACACAGTAAGATTGCCATAAGACAATGCTCTCACTGATGTCTTAGCTTACAACAAAATGGAAAATACTATACCATCAACAGGTGAAAATGCTCTGCTTCTCTAGATGGAATTCGTGCTTTAAATAGGGCCAAGAATTTCTCAAGCTCTGATCTGGAGGTGCCACTTGACCGTTTTTTAAGGGCATATTTTGCTGTGGATTACTGCATAACTCACATTGATATTAATGGCAGTTATATGCATAAAGAATGGAGTCTCAGTCCCCATACTGTGCTAAATAATCGGCAAAATCCAGTCAAACAGAAAAAGAGTCTCAAATATCATATTATTTATACACATACATGTGAGCAAGGGTGTGGAAATTTCAAGAGTTCCAAGGACCAATGCAAGTATATGCAAGTATATGTGGTGATGTGACAGTTGCAATACAGCCTCTTTGCACTCTGGAAATACAAAGTTGCCATAAACTCCCTGGATTCACCCCAGGAGAATGCCCTGATCTAAAGACATTTCCTGGACAATGCAGAGCTGCCGTAATAGTTCTAAGCTGAACCCCCTCACAGCCCATCATCTAGGGATGCATGTCAGGCTGCGAATGGAGTGCTTCTGCTCTCTGGTTCTGTTCAGCTGCCACAAAGTCCTTTGAGGTCAGGGGCATAGACATGTAGTTCAAAGCAGCCCCCAGGCTATGCTAGGGGCTGAAATGTCCACTGGATGGACCCAGAATACAGGGAGTTCAAAGGTGGCTTAAAACTACCTTTGCTTCTGCAGGGTCCTGCATCAGCCAGGCCCAAAAATCAGTTTATAGGCTGTAATCACCCTCCATACCACCCCCAAATACCAGTTGATGAGACCAGTGCTCAAGCTTGTCTGTGTGGGTGACTCAGACAACCTGAGATATGGGATAAGAGGCAATGAACCAACTCAAACCACATAATGATTCTATGTACTTGATTAAATATTCCACATCAGTAGAAGTATCAGACCCCATACTCACATATGGCATATATGCATCACTTATCACATATGCTGCATGAGACGAATGTCTGCTGATGTGGGGGCATAAGCGGAGGAGTTCTAGGCCTAACCCTCGGAGGTTTTCTAGAACAGGTTAGGCAAACTTCTGTCAGGGATGGTCTAGGTATAGTTAATCTGCGTCAGCACAGAGGGATGGACTAAACAACCTCTCAGCCTGTGTGTCTATGAAAGCCACAGTGCAAGTGCACATTCTGCAGACCAGCTCTGCAAAGATGCGGACATCAGTAGGCCTAAAGACAAGGCTTGTCACATGAAGAAATTCACGTTTTTCCCTTCCATAAAAAATAAAAAAAAACAACAACAAATCATCGTGCATAGATATAAATAAATAAATAATCCAGGCTGTAAGTAAGAACATAAGAATGCAATAACTAAGTTCTCTATTCTCTAACTAGACTTACAGCTCTTTTGTATCTGACTTTATGTACTATTAATAAAAAAAATGCATGAGAGTAGACTCTTTTTCATCTGGCTGGACAGGAGTGCAGGTCTTTTTCCTGTCCTGGGCTCAACCTATAACCTTCATGTATGGTTATAGGCTGTCTAATGGAAAAGTGCCACTGTGTGTCTGAATCATTTCTCCATTTGGTCTTTGTGTGGTTCCACCCCTTTGTCGTGAAACAGACCAATCCAAATTTTCCATTGAAACGGTAGTGTCATTAGCTTGTTGTCTGTCTACTCCTTCTGAAACCTTCTTCGGTTACTTTTATAAATGCAGTTTTGTAGAGTCCCTTGTGTAAAACAAGGGCTACGTTTTGATAAAAAAAGTTTTTTCATGCTCAATGCAAATTTCAACACTTATGGTAGCTGCATGAACACGAAGAGATACAATCTTCCTCGGAGATCAACCAAATTCCATTAGCAAGCAGAGGCATCAATCCTCCCTTTTCAGTCAATTAACTATGAGGCTGATAGTGGTTGCAGAAGAATTTCTGAACCTTCACAACATGCTTGAAGACTGTGTTGGATATTCCTTCTTTCACAGAGAGGTTTAAACAGTGTGCGGAACATCCATTTGCCAGGGGTGAAACCCTTGCTTTACTGAATGGGAGTTTTGTGATTTACTTCAACAGGACAAGGATTTCACCCCAGAAAATTTAGCATGATTGCACCTGAGAAGTTCTCATCTTTTTCTCTACATTTTCATTGCTGGAGACAATACTAGACTTCTTTTTTGTCATACTGTTTATGCATTCTTGGAGGGCAACTTGGACACAACAGTCTATGTTTCTCTATTCAGACACAGAATCAAAAGAACTAACCAGAAACACACTTTCCCTTTTACAGGTGACTGAAGCCATCATTTTTCATGTTGTGGATTAATTTCAATGTTGATTCTTTTATATTGTGATTATTATTCCCTTTTTGCCCCTTCTAGTTCTTCATTTGCAATATCCAGTAGTGGACATGTGGGTTTAAATGAGGCACGAGGAATGTATCAAGGGCAAAGTGCTTCAGTCATTTCTATAAAAAGGTAACTTTGTGTTACATTAAAGAGGATTGAAACTTTTTTTAATCAAGTTCAAATCTTTGGGTTTAGTTGTTTTTAATTGTATAATCACTACTTGTGCCATCTTTTGAGTGTAGAAGACAATGAAACTACTCCTGAATGAGGCTGATGTTGAATAGGTGTTGGAAAGCTTGGAATGGGCACATAAACAATCATCATGGTTACATTTCAATTATGATTTTGATGCTGAAAATGGGTAATTTTTTTCAAATGTGCCTAAGTGACTTTGGAGCCTAAGACTCATTTAAAGTCAGTGAGACTGAGGCTTCTAAGTGCCTATGTCACTTTTGAAAATGAGATTTAGGAGCCTAACTCATTTATACTTTTTTGAAAATTTTACCCCATGTCTCATTTGTATGATCAAATTTCATCAGTTTCATACTCTTCCATTTCTGTTGACAAAGTCTAATTCAATGGCACACCGATCTAATAGAATATAAATGTCTTTAGATTCTTAACTTTTTACAATGAGTCCATTCTTACTTGCTACTTAGCTCTTGACAATATTTATATTTTACTTTAGAATTATCTAATTTCATTACTTCAGTCAATTAAATCACTTTTCTGTCACCTCTTTTAGCTTTAGCCATGTTGAGTCAGATAGATTCATTTAAGGATGCTTGGTAATCCTTAAACACTAACCAGCTGTTTGCAGTATTTTGTAAGGTAAGCAGAACGTGGTTCTGTATAAAGCTCTCTAGACTCTATCTTATTTTTTCAGTTTTCACAGTGTTTGTTTCTCATTCAAATTGTTGTACATATGAAAGCTGCTGATCAGCCAAAAAAAATGCTGAAGTGGCCAAGCACTAGAATCCAGTTATCAGGAAACCACTATCAAAATCCAAAGATAACATTTAAATCCTTCAACACTCTTACAGACTGACAAGACAGAAAGATGGAAAGAGAATGAGTTCTGCAGTATTCTCATCCATAGATTTCCCTCATGTAGAGTTATTGCTATGTTGATTTCTATTCTAGGGCATCTTCATTTAAAGCAAATTGCTAGATAAATATTCCAAAAGTCACTTAAATGACTGACAAAATAACGCAATTATTCCATTTAAATGCACCATTCATTTTGTCTCACTCCTTATATCTTCACCGTATTAGAGTGCATTTATAAACATAGAGTGGAACCTCTTTACAGTGAACTCGGATGTTGAAAAATTATTTACAGTGAAGTTGAATTAAAAATGCTTCAGTACATAGCAATGTTCAAATTGCAATTCATTAGTGTGAGCCACAATTTAATGGCAAAGTTGTAGAATATAAGGGTTCTGCTGTAATTTTCTCTCTTGAGTAACCTGGTGGTTAGGGCATCTGGTATCTAAGAAAATGGGGTTCAAGTCTCTGTTCCAAATTAAGTAGCACGAGGATTTGAATCTGGGTCTCTACATCTCAAGTGAGTGTCCTAACCACTGGGCTATTAATTGTTCTGGGTCTCTCTCATTTTTGAGAGAAAAAGGCTGACCTGGGTTAGGCCACTAACTCCAGGGGAAGGGTCACAGCTGAGAATCAGGATGTGAGAGAAGCACCTCCCTTTGGCCTGTCAGTTGGTGCCTAATACCTTTGAGGATGAGCCTAAGCCCTGCTCTTTCCTGTGCAGTTCACTCCTAACTAGTTGAGGAGGTTCACCGCTCAGCTTACTGCCTTCTGGGAATCCTGTGCTTAGGCCTAATTCTCTTCACACAATGCAGGAAAAGCCTGGGCACCCAAATCAGGATGGAGAATTCCACTAGGCAGCTGAGATTGCAATGCCTAAATACTTTGTGAAACCAGACTAATCCTGCACCACTGAAATAATGGGAGTTCTACTTTTGACTTACAAGGGCACAGATATAGTATTAATAATAATCATAATGATATTGAAGGTGTAAATATGTGAGTAAATGGAAAAATGTTATCCCTAAAGCACTAACCACTTTTTCTTGTTGGCTTTTGTTTGTCTTGGTACGGATTTCTTACCATTTCACTAGACAGCATACAGCTCACATAATTACTAATTAAATTCTTACAAAAAATAATAAAACCATATCCTTAAGGATGTAACAGATAAACACTGATATACAAACAGAATTCATCACTAGAGACATCTTATTTCTAGAGCAGCTTAGAGGAAGAAAATCATTCCAAAAACAACTATGTCAAATCAAAGTAATGTACAACGCAAGATGTTGTACTGGAAGGAAAGCGAATCAGGCAATAATTCCGAGCATTGTGAACTAACCTTTTAATGATAATAGGGTTTAAATACTGTGGTCCAAAGATGATTTTCCATTACACGACCATAAATCTGAAATATCTTCAAAGATTTCACACACCAGTGTATATGAGCAGAATTCAGCTGTCAATCTAGTGTTGCCGTTTCCAATGAAATTATATTCCATGTGAAGTATGTTGCAAATTATAAATAGATGGTGGGAAAGCAATATTTTAATTTTAAAAGTTTTTCTTCTGCAAAGTTAATTTAGAGCCCACTGCTAAATGGGCTAAATCCTGCAGTTCTTACGCAAGCAAAACTATTCAACAAAGCTCTCTGTATCTCAATAAATAAATAAATTAAATAAATTAATGGAGATATCCTATCTCCTAGAACTGGAAGGGACCTTGAAAGGTCATCGAGTCCAGCCCCCTGCCTTCACTAGCAGGACCAAGTACTGATTTTTGCCCCAGATCCCTAAGTGGCCCCCTCAAGGATTGAATAACATGCTTGACTCCCAAACCAAATGCCCCCAATTGAAGTACATTATGTATGTAATGCAAGATTTCATTAGGAGCCTATTCCAAAGTCAACTGAAGTCAATAGGAGTTATTTCCATTGACTTTAATGGGCTTTGGATCAGGTCCTAATAAAGCAAGTTGAACAAAGTACAAACGGCTTTATTTTAAGTTACCTTTAGGAAAACATTTCTTTTCCAGTACAACTGATGTACAGTAAATTTCAGCATATTTACTTAACAGCAGTTAAACAAAACCTCAAATAAAAAAGAATGTCTAATAATGAGATTGTGACAGAAAACCTATTACAACATTTTATTTACTGTTCAGACCTATGAAAAACTTGGCAGTGAATAGCAGAATAAGGTCCAAGCTCTTTCTATTTACATTTTCATTATTTAAATTAAGTTTTCCTGAACCTTAATGAAATCTCCACTTGGTTAATTAATGCTTCTCTGCAAACAGGTTTGTTTCATTTAAATATGAAACTGTACTGAATGGATATTATACGACTATTGCTGTTCCTTATTTGCACAGAGGAGAAACTTTTCTACAAAGTCAGTGGGGGTTGGGAGCGTTAAAACAAAATATGCATGTGCTAGAAAAGACTATATATAAAAGGCTCTTTCATTCAGATTTGTGCCAGAAATTATAAATAAAGTTATTGTCACTCCTAGCCTCAAAATTTATATTCTACTAATCCCACTCTTATTCACTACATAACACATTAGAGACAATTACAAGGACAGTTTAAAATCCTCTATCGCTGGAGCTTTTAAAGTGCAAAAGCTCGTAGAAGCTTTTATGATTTCTGGCAAGTCACTCTACTAATTCAGAGACCATAATTGAAAAAGACTATCTCTGAAACTATTTTCTTTTTTTTACTGCTGGATGATGAGAATTGGAGTTTCCTCTCAGATCTAAAGAGATAATCAAATTCCCACTTCCACCTTAAATTTCCTGATCCACGTTACATGTCCATGTATTGGCAACTCATTCCGCAGGCAGGATGAACCTTCCAAAGACTCAAGAAAGGTATGGTTACTAGTACTTTGCCACACTAGGGAATGACAACATTTCTAAATATCCCAATTATCTCTTTCAAGTAAGAGGCTCTTGGAACAGACTTTATTAAATCTAGCTAATGAACTTTTATTTAATACAAAAAACCTATATCAAAACTATATCTGAATCAACTTCCACAAAAGACAGTACATTTAGAAGTAAGGGTACCAAGGCCCCTCTGGCTTGGCATGCTTAAGCCTAAGCACTGTAGCACATATGATCACAACAGTGAACCATGCATACACTTTAGGTATAGCCAAATTCTCTAATCTAAGAAATGCACGAAATATTTATAACCATCCATGCACTTTATCTACAGTGATCAAGTAAATACTTTACTAGTGGGATATAGCTATATATTAGATATGCATATTGATAGTTATATATGTTGTAAAGGACTTCAGGATCCTTCAAAATGAAAAATACTATGTAAATGTAAGGTAATCGTAGCATCACTCACTATCGTGGTATCTTCTGATGAAAGATTGTCAATGCTGCAATACCTGCTCTCGTATAGATGAAGTTAAGAGTGTGCATTGGCGGTCCTAGCTTGAAATTCTATGACTTTTATGCACTTCTGTCATACCATTATTTTAACATATTTTTGTTTTTCCTTAATATATTTTAAGCTTAGTTTAACTTTCAATAACATGGTTTGGTTTGGCTATTGTAACTTAACCTCAAAAGAACAAACAAGAATAGTTCCACAGCACTAAAGTCCCTAATATGATCTAAGGCTAAACTATCAAAACTCAGATCTGACTAATTCCTGTATTGAGCCGGCATTGTTCTACTTTCCAGAAAAGCCTCTGTGACTGTTTTACAATTGAAACCCACTTCAAAATCCACTTACCTGGGACCCAAGGGCACCCCAAAATCTGAAGTTTGGAAATATCAGTTTGGAAACCCAAAGCAGTGAATAGTGAGGAAGGGAGAAACCAAAGAGACAATGAATGCACATACTTTTTTAAATTATACAGAAATGGTTTGGACCTCTATTTTACTCTATCAGTGTGTTTTGATTTCAGCTTAAGATACATCTTTAGAACTATATTAAAACTAAGCAAAGGGGCATTATAAAGAAAAGGCAGATGTACTCTTAACTACAGAAGTGTGAGGGTCATCAGTATAATATTGCATGTGTACAGGTAGAATACAAATTCAGTACAGGACCACAGGTTCAGATCTTTGATCTTCCTTTTTGCAAAGGCTGTGAAGTATAAAACCAATTCCACTGAGCAGACAGTACTACACTGAATATAAATTATCCTTTAACTATACCAAGGCATTCATATGCTCACATTTAAAGAAATGCTGCAAGGATGAACAATGCAGCCATGAAGCAATAAGAGCTCTTCTGTTGAAAAAAATGGAAAAGAAAGATCTGAATGAAAAGAAAACTAGAATTTGTTCCTCAGCAATATATTCCTGCTATTTGGTGAAAATGTGATTAAAATACAGAACACACGCAGAGAAACAAACTCACACATATATACAACATAACAATACTTGCCCTTTTCATAAAGAAAAAGTAAGAAAGCTTTACTGCTAGAACTCCAGAGTTGTTTTTTTTTAAATCAGGCATTGTTCTCTTAAGCAATGCTAAATTTGATTTTAAAATCTGGGTATAGACAGTCCAAATTGAACATGGCTTGCCATTTACATATATCTTTTCCAAGTCTTTCTTAAAAAGAAATAATCTTTTGCCTATTGAGCTAGCCCCTAGCTCTCCAGAGTTTACCCATTAATATTCTAAACCCATCTTTTACAGTTCACACATACACAAAAATTGTCTCACTTTAGTCAAGATGAAATGCTTAAGTGGAAGTCGTGCTTATGCAGATTTGCTCCACTGTATTTAAAAACATCATATTCCTCTCTCACACCTTTATTTATCTTATGCAAAATTTACAGTTTTGGAGTCACTCAAGTGTGGCGCCATTACCCAGTCTTATGTACACATTTCATATAAGAAAACAAATTACTTCTGACAACCTGAGATATTTTTGCTTTGTTTTATTCAGTACAACGTTTACATTTAATCCATCCCTTTGCTTGGCAATGGCACAGAAGTACTGGTGAGTATTTTATAGGACATGTCTCTGCTGTTTACTTGAGGATTCTACTCAGATGCTTGCAGATGGTACTCTTGCAATTCATATGGATACAAACCAGTCTTTTTGGTGAAACTAGTTGTCAGAATGTTAATACATAAATGAATAACTCCTCCCCACAACACCGTCAGCTCCTTTTAAAAAAACTATTTTCCTATATAATCTTTCAGATAATCTCTACTTTAATTCCTTCATTGCTAACAAGAAAAAAGTTAAGATTTATCTTTTACTTATTACTGATGTTTTCTCTGGATATTCCTTTTGCTTTTAATGAGAATTACATGGGAGCGGCTCTTCGTTCTTTATAAATTAGAATGCAATTAAAAAAATAATAATAAAGCAGCTTAGAATAACCTGATATTCTCCGCTGAGAAATTACGCTCAGTTCTAGTTGGGTTCAACAGACTCCTGCACCTTGAACATCTTCTCCTCACTTCTGCCAACTGAAGTAAACATCAGCATTTCATAAAATTATTGCTCCATACTTTCTTCAATACATCCTCTCTCAAACTCAAATGCGGGCTCATACTATCTTAGTCAATTCCTCTATGTTTAGAGCCTCTTCAGTGCCCCAGAAGGGCTACTGGTCCCTACATTTTCTCTTCATGTATCTTAGAGCTACTTCTTACAGGCTGCTATGACAAGCTTGCAAAAGGAAAAGGAGAGAAATCCTCTGCTTTCCAGATCGCCTACAACGCTTGTGTGCTTTTGCAACCAGCAGGCTGCAAGGTTTGTGCCTTCAATTTCTATCTTGCAAAAGCCATAAACAAACCTTCCTTCCTCACTCCTCCCCAAAAGATTGGTAATACCCTATCCTAGCCTTCCTGTCATTGGTTTTTGCTACCGAGTCCAAGTGCTCCTTGGACAGTGGTGTAAACACCAGCACATCAGTGCAATGACTGGATTTCCTCTCCCATGGGTTTCAAATCATGTCCAGAGCCTGAACAAATTAAAATATATTTCAGTTTGATCTCGTTTTTATCCCATTCCAATACTCCAAATGCATAGCAACTTTAAGCTCCTCATCGCCATCCCTCCACAGTTCAAGGAAATCCTTCAATCAAAGAACTTCATTTGCAATCCAGCACAGTTTTTGCCCTCCCCTTTCCCAACAACAGCTAGGCATTTTGATGCAATCCCCATTAAATGCAATCTCCATTACAGGATTACGATTGCATCAATAAAATGCTCCATATGTTTTTCTTCTTTCGCCTCTCTCCCTCTCTCATAGGTATTATGTACTATGTCTGCAAACAATCACCAAATCAAACCGGATGGTTGAAGGCACTGGGGAAGGGGGTGCACATTCAAGAAAATGTTAAGTGAAACCTGAGCAAACTGTGCATCGCAGACTCAGTCTGTAGGAACCCCTCACGCCTGAACAGTACAAGTTAGCTCAGCGTTCTTGCAATAATGCAGATCATAAATGTAACACATTAAAATGCTTTAAAATGTATCTTTTGCAATTACTCAGGAACTCCATGTACTCTTCACCAAAGGCGACTCGCATTTTATTTAGCCAGTTCTAGCCTAATAATCCCAGTCTGGATGAACTGCTGGTAGTGTGTTGTGAGGGGGATGCCTGATGAAAAATACAAAATGCTAATCAACTCCCCCTTACCTTTAATTCCTTGCCTTCTCTGTAAAAGATGTCAATCTACATTGGCTCCTCAGTACATCAACAAGGCGTCTAGAGTAACGAAGGATGCCCCATCGCATAGAAGTTAGACCAGTTTACACCAGCAAATCCTTGATCCAAAATACAAGCTGCTTCTTTCCATGCAGGCTAGAGCAAAAGATGCATGAACGATTTCCACAGAGGGAACACAATTGTGGAAGAAAAGGTAGCCTAACTTTTAGCTAAGTCTTGGTTTGGGTTTGGTTTTATGTTTTTGCAGCTGTAAAAGGCAAATGTAATTCCACTTTAAAAGAACCACATTAATATCAGTCCGCCACGCTGATGTCGGTAAAGCTAAGTTGTGCTGTGAGACTTTTAACTAAATCCCCGTCTGCAAGAGCAGTCCAGCAAATCTCTCCTTTTAAGGGTAAAACAGAAGAGGAATGTTAGGTCTATTTGAGAGAAAGATGATAGAAGATCCTTGTCTGCCCCCTCTTTGGTATAGACTGGAAATTTTGCACAGGAGCTGTCCGGTCCGGATCGCCCCTGCAGGCGCAGAGGCTGTGGGTGTTGGAGAGAAGCAGCACCCGGAGAGCTCCGGGTGCTAAAGCATCGGATGGCTCAGCTCTGCTGCCGCCGTCTGAACTCCGCTTCCCAGTGCTGCCAGCAAGTCCTCCCCGGCTGACATCACTGCAAAGGAGGAGGGGCACAAATGGAAAATGCAAATCGGGGAGCTATGAGGATTTTTTTTCCTCTTAAAGGTGCCCTGGCTCTTTCTGTCTCTGAATCCCCCGAAAGCAACAGCTGTGGCGCGGCCGCGTCTGCTCCCTGCCAAGGCTGCTCTCTGGGGGCAGAACCGCTCATCAGTCACCGGCTGGCTCCTCCCGTCCCAGGGACCCCCAATCCCGGGACCCAGTCCGACCCGGGAATAGGGGAGGTGAGAGACACAGGGCTTGCCTTGCCGCGCCCCCGTAGTCTCCCCCGGCCGCCACGTGCTCGGGGGCGCCGCTGAGCTCAGGGTAACGAGTAGGTGACCAGCGGATTCCCCCCCGGAGTGTCCCCCCGTCCCGTTCGGGGTACCTGCTCCCTCCAGCCGGCTCGGCCCCTGAAGCGGAGTGCGGGGGGTGTCAGCGCCTGCTGCCTGGCCCCGACCTTACGCTCTACCACTGGGCTCCTCACTGCTCGCTCCCTATTGCCCCCCC
>NW_020664482.1:32201380-32266616 GCF_002925995.2 Terrapene triunguis | reverse complement strand
CCCAAACCTTACTGTCCCCCACCTCCTCACTGCCCCCAAACCTTACTGTCTCCTTCATCTCCTCACTGCCCCCAAACCTTACTATCCCCCCCAGCTCCTTACTGCCCCCTGGGCTCCTTGCCCCCTCTCCCCCGGGCTCCCCACTGCGCCCAACCCCACTTCCTGGGCTCCTTATTGCCTCGAACTCCCCCGGGGCTCCTGACTGCCCCCTCGCCTCCTTACTGCCCCTATGCCTTACTATCCCCCACCCCGACTCTTTACTGCCCCCCTCCGGGCTCCCCACTGAGCCCAACCCTCCTTCTTGGGCTCCTTATTGCCTCGAACTCCCCCAGGGCTCCTGACTGCCTCCCCCCACCGCCCCCAGCTCTTACTGCCCCCACCTCCCCAGGGCTCATTGCTGTCCCACCACGCCGCCCCCGCTCAGTCCCGTCCTTTCCCCCCTGAACACCAGTGAGGGGAAGGAGAGTAGCCCGCGCTACAGCCGGGGAGGCAGGGCGGCTCGGCTGTGCGACTGCCAGGGGAGCTCGGGTTAAACCGGAGCTGGCCCTCGGGAGGCAGGAGCTCCCCGGCCGCTGCCGCTTCCCCGGGCGGCGCGGCTGGTTTGGTTCCCACCGCCGAGGGGCGCGGGGCGCTGGTCCGGGCTCCAATCGAGCCAGGGAAGCGCCGCCTCCCGGATCAGCGCCGAGGGGAGCTGGGCAGGGGCCCCCAGGCTGCGCCTCGGCAGCATGGCTGACACCGCCCCGCCAGCGTCCTGCCCCAGGCTCCCCGCCTGGCCGAACGCAGCGCCGCGGACAGCCCGGAGACTGTCCCAGCGGCCCCTTTTTGCACACGGCGCCAACGAGGGCTCTCGGAACCGGCCGCGGCTTCCATGCAGAGCAGCCCACCTCCCCAGGGCCTGCAGCGGCCGCCCGTGCGCTCGGCTGCAGGAGGCGCGCTGCCTGCGTGTCCTGCACGTTCCACCGCAGAAGACCTGTGCATATATCACTACTATTGAGTGAAGGGCTTCTCCCCTCCTGTAGCAGCCTTCAGCGCTAACAAGAGCTGGTACGGCTCCGTAACTAATTGAATTAAACTTGGCTGCCTCTGCTCTCCAGCATCGCCGGAATGGGGTATAGGTTTAACCCGTAATAGTTCACCTTTACAATTTGCCGGACTACCTCAGGGTTATGATCACAAGTAGGACGGAGTGTGACAGCAGCGTGCACTCTCTGTCTGGCTTTTATATCAATGTGCAGCCTGATTTTGCTGTCGCACGAGTCAGGCGTTTGCTGCTGAAGTCAGTGGAGTTACATTGGGCTGCAAGATCAAAATCGGTCTTTAGTTCACAGAGCGGAGGTTTCTGTTCTCTTCAATTGCCCATCAGCCCTCACAAACTGGAGTTTCCCTTCTAAGAAAGAGTAGAGGATGGAATTCTTCCTGCTCCAATGTAGCAATTTACAGCATGTTATTCAAACCTTTATTCACATTTTTTAGAAATTGTAATGATTAATTAATCTGTCATATGGGACAAGTTTTGTCTTTTAAACTTCTTTTGTAATGGGTAATTGGAGTAAAACTGTATAATATGAAGTGAAAGTCAAACCAAAACAGTGTCACTTTGTCACTGCCCATAGTATCAGAGATTTAACAAAATAATCTCTATGTACAGTTAGCCATTTTGCCAGGGATTACTGAGAAAATGAACTATAGCTAATAGATCATATATAAAACATATAGTGTTTATTTTAATAATTTGAGTATCTTGAATCATTTGCTGGATTTTTCAAGATGCCTGAAGTGTACGATTATCACTGAACAAAGTCATTATTAATAAATACTTCAGTATTTTCTCTGAAGTTTGCTAACTGGGAGAGAAGATAGATTTAAACTCTTTAATGATTAACAATAAAAGATATTCCACTCAGTCCGTAGTAGACAAGAAAAAATCAGCATGAAACGTAACTTATTTTAAAATGAACAAAACAAAAATCTATGTAAAAGCCTTTTGCTTTTCCTTTACTGTATAGCAAGATGGTTGTAGTATTTCAGTGACAGCAAAATATAACCTTAACATTCCATTTCATTTACAAAACAATAAACAGGATAGAGTCACTGTTCTAAGGATGCGAGAAAATAAGGCATCTTGTTCAGACATCAGATCACTTAATGAACTCTGCCCATTTTCACATTAAATCATTACATTTATATACATTTAGTAAGACTTTTAAGATGCATCTGAGATAAGAATGTACAGTGATCAAGTATACTACCTTATATTACAAATATGATTTGATCCCTTTTTCTGGGTTGAATCATGTGCTATTTTATTCACCTAAACTCATCAAATGTTAAGTGTTTTCATCATACATAGCCATACTTTACAGGTGGAATGCTCCATAGCACCCCTTTTCCAGGCCAAACATGGTACTGCAGGTGCTCCTTGCTTCAGTCCACTGGTTGTGAGCTTGGTATCAGTCTATACACAGCTCAATAAAAATAACAGACTTTGGAAGTCTGAATCCTTAAGCACATAAACAAAACTTTCAGTCGTATGCCTGTGTGCAGTGCTTGAGGACAAGGCTCCGGGCTATCACTGAGGAACTCCCCTCTATCAGTCTCAACCTCCACTGCCCTGAGAAGAAGCAGGTGAGTGGTCGTAACAGGCCTGCTGGCTCTTGATTGGTTAGAATTTCCTCCTGGCCCTTCTAGGCCTCTTGAGGACTATCTTGCAGGTAACCCACTCTGAGCTGGTTTTCCTTGAGCAGGAAGTGCCACGGCATCAATGCCTCCAACAGGGGGCAAAGAAGGCCGGATAGACCCCATCACACATACCATATCCCATGAATTGGTTTGAAATAAGTTCAAATTACCTTTATGTATCTGGTGTCCACTGATTTTTATTCTTTTTTGGGGGGGAGGGGAGTAGTGACACATACTGTACATGATATATAAGCAGTCAGTTATGTAAAAAGTAAACACTAAGTTGAGACAGAGTCTACCTCCCAGTGGGAAAGTGCAAAGGGAGGATGGTGCATACAAGTCCGATATGTTTTTAGCAATTTTTCTGAAGGATAAATCTGAAGGCAAACTAGTTTAAACAAAATAACAGAAAAAGGGCAAAAACCAAAGATATAGAAGAAGAAAGGGAACAAGGTAGAGATTTTTGATCCAAGTAATGCTAACAATACATATTAAGCCTGATTTTCAACCCAGTTTTATTCAGCTGTGACTGCAATGGTTCTTATACATTTACCAATTTCTGAACTTCATGTTTTAAAACAGGTACCCCAATACTAAATTTATGTATGCCAAAACCTAAGAGACTTATTTTATTGTTTATAAGAACAAAAACCAACCAACCAAAAGAAAATAACGCTTATTCATCCAGAATTTTTAGTTTCTTTCTGTTGAGCAGCTGCTATTACAAACTCAGTGATAAAGGAATTTGGGCACATCATTGATCCCATTGATTAGGTTCCCCCTCCCATTGCCTTAGGTAAGATTAAAATATAAAGAATATTGCATGGATCCATTCCTACAGTCCTTCAGCTTTACTCATGAAAATATAAATGGCAGAGGAAGGGAGTTTTTCCTGAGTGAAGTCTGCAGAATATGGTCCTACAGTGAGATATAGAGGACCATACTGTAGTTGGCCCTGTATGAGCACTTAAGGTAGAAGGATCCTTTCTCTATCCTTGTAGTCCTTGCATGCGCACACACAGAGAAAATCTAGTAGAAGGATGCTAAACATTTCAGAGAGGATGGTGAAAGAGCAGCTGATAGTCATGGCCCAACCCCACCTCCACACTGAGCTGTTGTGAATGCATGCTGCACCATACGTTAAAGGATGGAATGATAGTTGCCACTGTGTATGTTCACAGAGATGTTGGCCTTCTTCAAGATGCAGGAACTGCTGGCAGGCATTTAGGGTGCAAAAGAGCCCTAAGTGTTTAAGGGACAGGAATTACTTCGTCGGTAATAACCAACAGTTGGATTTGGAGTATATTTTTACTCCAACAACAAAACAAAAACAAAAAAATGTTTCAAGTAGTTGAGTTAGGTAACTGACAACCATGTAATTACCTTTCACTTCATTTACAAAACCAAAGTACTTAAAGCAAGGAAATGAATAGTTAAAGACACCACAAATGTTGTGCTGTCCATGTAACACATGCGTTATTCTTCTCAAGAAGAAATCTATTTCAGCATGTCAGAAGGTGGTATTGTTATCCTGAGCCAAACTAAGGCCTCACCTGCAATTGTTTTTTTTAGTTTATGCACGTCTCATTGGACCTACAAAAACTACTCACACATGTAAAGATGCAGGATCAGGACCAAAGTCTTTGCACACTGTGTAGGACCAATCTCATCCCCATCTGGGGCTTGCATTTGTTAACATAGAAACTAGCAAAAAAAATAGCAAATTCCAACCCAAGACTTCTCACTCAGTCTTGTCCATTCCTAGAGTTTATGTTTTCTTTGTCCTAGATCCACAGCCCAGCCCATCTTGCTTGGATCCAGGATGAAGACAATGAGCCACATCTGCCACAGTGAGTCAGTAGGAATCTCTGGATTTTCCAGAAGGGTTTCAACACCTGGTAACTGGGTGGGTCAACAGAACTATCCTATCATGCTGCTACCCAGCAACTTTAACTGTGATCCAATATTGTAATGTAATTTTTATTATCTTGATTTCTGCATCCAAATGTTGTCTTTTAAGGGCTACTAGTAAGTGGGAAATATTAATATATTTTTCAATGGACAGTAGAATTTATTGCTGTCTCTTAATAATGTATGTAGGTTAATAGAAAGTGTCTAACATTGTACCATATGTAATAATTATGTGTTATGTGGATGCTTGCATTTGAAGCAGATTGTGTGTCATGCACATGTATGTGTTATATTTCTTTTCCAGACTGGTTTGTGTTGTGTTTATAGAGATTACTGCTAAAAGGTCAGCATTTACTGTGGGTCACAGTTAACGTTTAAATAAATGAGATGACGATGAATATGGATAAAGGCATACAGAAAGATGGCAAAACTAAAAATGGCTGGAGACCAACACTTTTATTCCCCTACTGGCTTCAAAATTGTTGTGGAAATAATCTGATTGTCATGCTGTCTGGATTTGTTCATGACCATGAGTGCCAGCCTCAGGCCAAACTGTCACAAAGCAGGGCAGAGACTCCAAACTGGTTGTGTGTTCTATAATTAGATTTCTCCAACCCAGTAATGAGTGTGAACTCCTAAGGCACTGTTAACAATCTTACCACGGTGTCACAGAAAGTCCCCTTGGACATTCCAATCTATCTTGCCACCCAGGCAAGCTGGACTTAGTTATACCAAAGATCACAAAATATTCAGGTTGCTCCCAGTTCCAAGAGACCAGCCACTTACCCCAGGTTAATTTGTACCCTAGATCTCTGACCAAAAACAACACTTTGTAGCCAGTCCTGTAATAAACTGACTAAAGATTTATTAACTAGAAAAAAGAAATAAGAGAGTTATTACAAGATTAAAGCAAGCAAACTTATATCCCCAAAGAGTTACAGTATGGTTTTAAAAGGTGCCAGCGTTGTAGTAATCTATCAGCTCTGAATGTCTTTTAGGGCTAACCTAGGTTGACCCTGGGGATCCCTGCTTCCGTTTTGTAGCTCCAGCTCTGTCAGAGTCCAAACAGCAAAAGAAAGATGAAAAAAACTCGTCAGCTATCTTTTTTTCCTTCTTCCAGAATTCAAGGTAGTGGAATGAGCCCTTTTGCATGTAGTCTCTTCATGGACGTAAGGGCAATTAACAAAGTCTTTGTTTTGTGATGTCTTACAGTGGCCCATTTAGTTTTGATAGCCTTCTTGATGAGCAGGTTCACAGATTCAGAACAAACATTTTTTAGAATTATAAAGCAAAAACGTAACTATTACCTTATAGCATGTGATAATTATATTATGAGATTAATGCATGCAGCAACTTAAAAGCACTAAATATGTTATAAATTCAATGCCCATCTTAACTATACTAACACACAGGTGAAACAGACTCATTTCCAGCAATGAATTTGCCAGTGCTTGGCTGTGGCCTAAAGCCTTGGCAAGAGCTGGCACCTGGTTTGCTAGAGTCACACTATCAACAAAAACGCACTGTCTGTAAGCAAAAGTTCACCCCAGTATCTTTGTATGGGGCACGCAAAGCACACTGGGTATAAGCAATGCATCACTCGGATGTCTTTGCTTCAGTCATTGAAATAATAATAAATAATAATAATAATGTTGTAAACTATTATCTGAGTGAGATTGTATCTCATCTTGTGTGTCTGTGCAAGGGAATAAGGGGACATGAGTTGCTTCTTTACTCCCCCTGTGCTCGCTATGGGGTGGATGGAGAGAGGATCCTCTGTTGGGCTGCTATTCTCTTCTCATGCAGTGGGGCATGGAAGGAGAGATAGTCTGTACCAGTTTTAAGGCTAGCACAGATTACTTTTCCCCTCAGAGCAAAGTGGGGAAACAAGGACCAGACCTCAATTAACACACAACCTGGTTCCTAGTCTGCCCCTTTGAATGGTTGAACAAATTTTCTTCATTTTTTGCAAAAATATTATTCTTTGAATCCAAAATAACACCAACAATTTTTTAGGCCAAATGACAATCGTGTGTGCTTCAATTTCTTTTACTAAAAATATTGACTGGCATTTTATAAGAGTACAGAAGGAAGTATAAAGCTAATGATCTAAAATTACAGCAGGAAGATGTGAAGGAACCCTTATAGATCATGTGTCTGATCTTACCTTCTCTGAAGTCAACAGCAAAACTGTGAAGGTACTCTCTGAGACCTTAAGATGCAAAGCAATGTTGCATTATCTAGCTTTCTGGTGCTTAAAGTTCTTTAACGTCATCAACATTTGAAAACATTTGATCAGTTAGCCAATTCAGCTGATTTATGGCATGGTCAAGACAAATGGTTAGCCCTAGTGTACTATTCTGTATTTACCAAAGAAAGGAGACATTCTGCTGGCTTCACCATGGGTCTGGAAGCCAGGAACTTCTGAGTTCTGATCCCAACTTTGAAAATGATTTAAATTGTTGGTTCTGGGCCAGTCACTTAACTTCTCTACCTCACTTTCTTCAGTACAGGAAAATAGGGCTAGGTTCATAAAGGTACTTCAACATATAACCTGGATTTAGTCACCTAAGTCCCAGTTTTGGGCTTCACTGTGATTCAAAAAATCTCCGCTGAATTCAGTAGGCACCTAAACTTGGCACCTAAATTTTCAGGGTAAAAGTTCCCTAGGCACCTACATTTCTGCTTCTGAGCACATGCACTGGTTCCTTACTCTAAATGTCTGGATGCCTGTCTTTTGCCTAAGCCCCAGAGTGATTCCCAAACCAGGGGAAAATAGACATTTGCCCACCTATCTTGTGTGCTTGGAGGTTGTCTATGAAATCAGGATCCATTCAAAACCTGACATGGGGAGGTGCCCACCTTATAATTTTTAGCCCAATGATTAGAGCACTCACCTGTCATATGGGAGACCAAGGTTCAATGCCCTCTCCTCTGCTGGAGGGGGAAAACAAGATCTGAATAAGGCTCTCCCCTGAGGTGAGTGCCTTAGCCACTGTGGATAACTAATTAAATAATCATTAGAGCAGAGGGACTAGATCCTGACTCCTCTACTTCCCAAGTGGGTGCCCTGACCACAGTACTACAGAGACATTCCTTCTTGCTGTCTGGCCTAATGACTCTAAGTATTTATCCACAATGGAACAACTTCAGCTACTTAAAGCAGCATTAGACCAAAGTGTTAGACAAAATGACTTTGTAGCCTAGTGGTTACAATATCTAGAGGGCAGGTGGGAGACCATGGTTCACTCCTCCTGCTCCACTGACTCTTGACTTACTTATCCACAGTGGAACAGCTTTAGCAGGAGACATTGTGGGACCCTAGCACACAACAGAATATCCCAGAGCTCACTGATTAGAGCATTCTCCTGAGAGATCCCTCTTCAAATCCTTTTCTTCCCCCTGCCTCTGGCATGGGTGAATTGAACCTGGGTTTCCTACCTACCACATGAGTATGCTAATGATTATAAGATAGACACCACTACCTCCTCCTCCTGTTTTGGGTAGAGATAGGTGCCTGCCCAAGTCATTCCCACAAGAAAGACCTTCAGCACCTAAGTAGCCCGACTCCAGTAGAGGAGTTCCCAGTTGTGAATCGCTAGCCTCCCTACAGTCTGGATTTAGGCATTGAGGGGGCTGGGCTTAGCACACACTCCCCTCGTTGGCATCTCCCATTGGCAAGCCTAGGTGACTCCACACCTAATGTGCTGGCTTTTGTAAATCAAATTCTAAGGCACCCATCTTTTGTATAAGGAGCCTTTTGTATAAGGAGTGAGGTAGAGAAGGAGCCTAACTCAGACTTTGTGAATCACAGTGTTCCTGTGAATTTCTAAGTTGCTAAAAGTGAAGTTCCTTCAACTAAGTTTCTTGGTGAATCTAACGCAGGGGTCGGCAACCTGCGGAACGCATGCCAAAGGCGGCACACAAGCCGATTTTTACAGGCACGCTGGCCGGGGTCCTAGCCGCTGCCCCCGCTCAGCCCACTGTCGGCCTGGGTGAACGGAGCCCCAGACCGGCAGCGGGCTGAGCGGGGCCGGCGGCCGGGACCCCGGCTGCCAGGAGACGGTGGATGGAACCCCAGACCGTTGACGGGCTGGGGTTCTGTCCACCTGTAGTGTATTAAATTTTCCCCATAGGAATGTGCTACTTGCAGAGCACCAAGACTGGCAGCTGTAAGTAGTACACCGTAAGTAGCACATTCCTACGGGGAGAAATTTAATACACTACACCCTGGTAGGGAAGGCTGTGCCTCCCCAATCAGCCCACCCCCTATCCGCCCCCTCCCTCTTCCCACCCCCTGACTGCCCCCCTCATAACCCCTGACCCATCCAACCCCCCTGCTCCTTGTCCCCTGACTGCCCCCTCCTGGGACCCCTGCCCCCTGACTGCCCCCCTCAGAACCTCCCACCCATCCAATCCCCCACTCCTTGTCTCCTGACCACCCCCCTCCCGGGACCCCCCACCCCATCCGCCCCCCCGGAACTCCCCCTCCAAACCCCCCTGCTCCCTGTCCCCTCACTGCCCCGACCCCTATCCCACCCCCGATCCCTGACAGGCCCCCTGGGACTCCCACGCCTATCCAACCACCCCTGTTCCCTGTCCCCTTACCATGCCCCTCAGAGCATCAGGATTGGCAGCCCTAAGTAGTACACCGTAAGTAGCACATTCCTATGGGGAGCAATTTAATACCCTACACCTGACCCCCACTCAGCCTGCTGACAGTCTGGAGTTCTCAAAATATGTTCTCGCACCCCTTATCAAAAAATTACACTACAATTAGCTTAAAAACTTGAAAACTTAAAAACTTGGTTTGTATATTACAGTAATTGTTAAAAAATGTATAATGTTAATAAATACATAGGTTTGATGAAACAAAGTAGATGTACTTATGTGCCTGTGCTTAATTTATGTTTTCGATGATTTACCTTCTAAAAAAATCTCGCATGTCTCGCACCCCCAGAAAGGGCATCTCGCACCCTCAGGGGGTTTGTGCACCCCAGGTTAAGAACCACTGCACTAAACTGATAAGATCTGCATTTTAATTTAATTTTAAATGAAGCTTCTTAAACATTTTAAAAACAATAGTTTAGTTATATATTATAGACTTATAGAGAGAGACCTTCTAAAAACGTTAAAATGTATTAGTGGCACACAAAACCTTAAATTAGAGTGAATAAATGAAGACTTGGAACACCACTTCTGAAAGGTTGCCGACCCTGATCTAGCCAATAGTGCCTACCTTTCTGGTGCATCGTAAAGATTAACTATTTAGTGGGCCACGTCCTGTTTTCCACGTTCACTACACTCCCACTGATTTTAAAGGAAGTTTGTAATTAAGGGTGATCAGGATTGGGCCAAACTTTTACCATGCTTTGTACATGGAGGGCCAAATTCTTCCCTCAGTTACACTTGTGCAACCTCAGACTCCAATAAAATTGCAAAATGTCACAGAGGGGAATTTAGTGCAGATATTGCTAAGTATTATTGTGTAAGTGGGGTATTAACTAGATAAATAGCACAGTCCTCTGAGAGACATGTACAAGAGTATAACCACAAATTCAAAATGTTGTCTATTTCAATGAATATTCTTTGTTCCAAATGACTCTGTGGTAGCTATTTCCTTTATTCCAACTTCGAAGCTATGATACACTTTTTAATAACATTTATTGATAAAATGTAAGAAGTTTGGATTGTATTATTTTTAGTAATATTGTGATGTCTAATTAAATAAGTTCAGGGGGCGAGACCATCAATGCTGCCAATTTGCCTCTAAGGCTAAAGCATGGAATGTATCACTAACAGGAAAATAAAATAAAAAAAAGGAGAATGTAACTTTATTATCATAAAGTTGTCAAGTGACAGTGGTTTTTAAATGTCTCATGAATTATGTACAAAATCCCTTACTTTGCACAGTGAGTCTTTTGAGAGCTCATGTATGCATTTTTGAAAAGGCTACGATGTTTTGAGAGCGTGTTTGCAAGACAAGATGTAAGACAAATTCAGAGTGGTGGAGCTTAATTAATAGCACAAGCAACGAAATTTGTGAGGCTGGTTCTCCCTTCAGTTACACCAATGTAGATCAGCAGTGATGCTAACAAAGTGAATGGAGTTACAATGCAAAGCTGGATTAAGTAAGAGGAAAATCAGACTGAATCTTTAAAGTTAGGCAACCAATTCAACAATAGCTCCGAGACAGTAAACAATATTTTTCATCTACCCTTGCTAAAAGGTACTTGATGGGGAATGAAAAGCCACTCAAATTGTGCATTGAAATTAACTTTTAAACTTACCAAGTGCTGTACTACGCTGCTCTCTCCATCTTTAAAGATCTTTGGGGGTTAATGACTTGTAAAATAATAGCAATCCAAAAAAAATTTGAAATATATTGTGTCTCTTTGCTATGCTTTACAGCACAGCTTGTGTATAAGAAGCGGTCTAGACTTGCAAAAATGCTAGAATAAACAATACCTTTATCGGTATGTTAAATTAGCTTTTACTGGGAAGCAATACATTTCAGTTTGATGCATACTAACAAAATACAACTTAGTTTAGATTTCTGTACAAATATGAAATAAATGAAAGATATTTTAAGCAATAAAGTATCCTATCACCTTGTATTTTAATATATCTCTTCAGAGTTCATTTATAAACTGCTTGATATAAAAGAAAAATATTTAGGTAATTTTTCCATAACTCCTGCATATTTTGCTTAGACCTATGAAATTAATGTCCTTTTAGTGACTAATTTAACCAACTTTTGCACATAAAGATTATTCACAGTCACAGAACACCCACAATAAGTCTTCAAATATTGCTTGGTCCTACATAAATATTTTTCTTCTCCTACTATAGTTCAGCTTAAGTTGCATTCCTCTCAAGAGACATTTAACAAGTTATCTCATGGAGTCAAGACTGAGATGCCCAATTTATGACCAAGCATGGAGGAACAAGTTGTTTATTGTAGAGTGCAATATGCTGGCCAATCATGCTCAGGTAATGGTTTTGAATAGAACAGCTGCACACTATTTATTTTCACAATACAGTCAAGTAGGGTGCTAATAAAGCACTCAGATATATATCCTGATAACTATTCACCTCTCCTATGGACAGCCAGCCAGTTAGCTACTGTAAATCCTGACAGCCAATTAAGGGCCTTATTGAGAGAAGTATATTCCAAATTTAACACCTAGGCCATGTCTACACTAGCACACCCCTCTGAGTGACATATATTTTGCTGGCATAAGCGCTCTTCCGCCGACATAGCTACCACCGCTCATTGAGATGGTTTTATTATGTTGACCGGAGAGCTCTCTCCTGTCAGTATAACATGGCTACACAAACACTTTTACAGCGGCACAGCTGTATTGGTACAGCTGTGCCGCTATAAGCTTATAAGTGTAGACATTAGATTCAGCCTCTCAGATGAGCATTTGGGAAGTGAGCCGTGATTCAGCTACTCACCTTATCAGTGACAACAGAAATAAATGAATTAATTTCTCAAATGAAAATAGAGATTAGGATATTACAGAATAGGCTGTATACCATTATGAGGAAGTTTAATGAGGTCACAAGAACGTACTGGCCAAGAGTGTTTAAAACTGTATAAATTTAGAAGTTGTCATCATTGTCTAGTGAATTAGAGGAGGTGTGGCTTCTGATTATCTCTTGCTCCATTCTAGATTGCTAAGCCCCTGTCCAAACAATTGTAGCTGGTAGTTAAGGCTGCCCCAGAGTTTATGCTGCCAGCCTGGGACTTGAAAGTCCCAGATTCAATTCCTTGCCCCACTACCAGACTTCCTCTGTGCCTGTAAACAAGTCACTTAATCTGTGTGTGTCAGTTTCCAATATGTAAAAAATAGTACTTCCTTAGCCCACAGGAGCATTGTAAGATCATGTAGATACTGCAGTAACCGGGGCCATAAGTATCTAAGATAAATAACTTGTTTTTCAACTCTCTAGAAAGGCTTTTTTTAAACAGACCCTTTATAAAATAAAACTTCATAATCCTTTCACATGCAAAACTCCAATTGACTTGAGTGGATGTTCTGCATACTCAAATATGCAGAATCTATTTGCATTGTATGACTCAAATAGCAAAGAACTGTTAAAGAGTTGAAGAATATCAAGAGAACACTTTCTGAATATTCTCTTAGATTTGATTTCTGGCCATTGAACTATTAAGTATATAATATATTATATTTCCTGCAGAAGGAAAAAGGACAATTTCTGAGCAATGGGATATTTTAACAACCTGTATTTTCAGCATCATTTTAATTCTATATGTTTTGGGGACAATGTTTAATGCTGAAGTGATTTGCCTTTCTAAAATTAGAGTTCTACAATTTACTAAAAATATATATGCTTTCAGGAGACCAAAGCCCTTATGGGTGAGTATTGTAAGGTGCTCCGAAATCACTCCCCCATTAAGGACTCCCACCTTGTAGCAAGGGGTCTTCCACATCTGACTATCACCTGTTTCCCAAACTTGAGCCCATGTTGGGTTTCAAGCCCATATTATACTATCCCTTCCAGCTCCCAGCTGCTGCAACAGCTTGCAATAGTTATGTAATACCATTAACTTCTGTAGAAGGTGTGTGTATCTCAGACATTTCTGATACTGCTCCTAAGGCATCTAATCCCCCTGCTTCCCATAGCCTATTTGTTATCCTGCTAGGTCAACTCTCCTCTACCCCATTTAAGTCTCCTGAGAGGAAAAGTGGGCAGGGTCATTGAACCCCACAGAGGTCCCCCCTACATTGCCGTTACAGTCAACTGGAGCCTTTCCACTGACTTCAGTGGGCTTTCAGTTGGGCCCTTATTGAGTTATATTTTGCTGATTGAAATGGATGTGTGTGGAAGGCCTGGAGCCATGAGAGTAGGTTGTCTTGTTATCTTCAGAGAATATGTAGGAGCAACATTTCAGGTGAGCCAGTCCACAGGTCCTTGTTTCTTTGCATGATTACCACAGACTTATGTACCAGTGGATAGACTGTGATGAAAACTTGCAAGGAATCAAATTAAGTGAAGCTGCACTTTTGTGCAGTGATAGGATAGGTATAACCTATGTTTTAAAAGCACAGCTTCTATCAAAAAGAACAGGAGTACTTGTGGCACCTTAGAGACTAACAAATTTATTAGAGCATAAGCTTTCGTGGGCTACAACCCACTTCTTCGGATGCATATAGAGTGAAACATTGAGGAGATATATATACACACATACAGAGAGCATGAACAGGTGGGAGTTGTCTTACCAACTCTGAGAGGCCAATTAAGTAAGAGAAAAAAAACTTTTGAAGTGATAATCAAGATAGCCCAGTACAGACAGTTTGATAAGAAGCAAGTGTGAGAGTACTTACCTCTCCAGCGCATCATCAGAGATCTACAACCTATCCTGAAAGATGATCCTTTACTCTCACAGATCTTGGGAGACAGACCTGTCCTCGCTTACAGACAACCCCCCAACCTAAAGCAAATACTCACCAGCAACCACACATCACTGAACAAAAACACTGACCCTGGAACCTATCCTTGTAACAAAGCCCGATGCCAACTCTGTCCACATATCTATTCAAGTGACACCATCATAGGGCCTAATCACATCAGCCATACCATCAGGGGCTCGTCCACCTGCACATCTACCAATGTGATATATGCCATCATGTGCCAGCAATGCCCCTCTGCCATGTACATTGGCCAAACCGGACAGTCTCTATGCAAAAGAATTAATGGACACAAATCTGACATCAGGAATCATAATACTCAAAAACCAGTGGGAGAACACTTTAACCTGTCTGGCCATTCTATGACAGACCTGCGGGTGGCTATCTTAAAACAGAAAAACTTCAAAAACAGACTCCAACGAGAGACTGCTGAGCTGGAATTGATATGCAAACTAGACACAATCAACTCAGGGTTAAACAGGGATTGGGAATGGCTGAGCCATTACAAACATTGAATCTATCTCCTCTTGTAAGTACTCTCACACTTGCTTCTTATCAAACTGTCTGTACTGGGCTATCTTGATTATCACTTCAAAAGTTTTTTTTCTCTTACTTAATTGGCCTCTCAGAGTTGGTAAGACAACTCCCACCTGTTCATGCTCTCTGTATGTGTGTATATATATCTCCTCAATGTTTTACTCTATATGCATCCGAAGAAGTGGGTTGTAGCCCATGAAAGCTTATGCTCTAATAAATTTGTTAGTCTCTAAGGTGCCACAAGTACTCCTGTTCTTTTTGCGGATACAGACTAACACGGCTGCTACTCTGAAGCTTCTATCAAGTGTTAAATACATGACACCTGCATTAGCTTCACCTGAAAGTTAGTTAATTACTAAGGCTTGATTCTATGTCCACTGAAGTGAGTGACAAAGCTCCTATTGGCTTCAATGAGATATGGTAGGGCCATACCAAGCAGAGTCATTATTTGACAAGCATTAGCACAAAAGGAGTTCAGTAACACCAAGAATATCATCTGATCGACAGTAAATAATATCAGTCTCTTTCTGTCTTAATGTCTGGCCAAAAGTAGTGGGAGGGGCAGGGAGAAAGCAGACTCTTCCAACAAGCAGATGTGCTTGGAATCTTTGACTAGTGAGATAGAGTCTCTTAATGATATACTGATTTGATGAAGCCCCATTGACAAAAAAAATTCATAAATTCTCTCATTTTTCTAAGGGAAAGCAGCTGTACAAACCATGCTCTCTTGCTTTCTGATGCACTCCGATTTGTAGGGAATGATGTGTGTTGGCTTTTCATAGTCTGTGGTCTGAGTGTTTGAAATTCTAATCAATATCAATTCTTATAATAGGGTCTGGGAAGGAAACAACTGAGGAATTTGTATCCATGTTCTCATAAATCTTCTGAATCTAAGTTAAAAGCAAAGCACTGAGTTTTTTTGTTTTTAACAAGCTGAGATTCAAATGGGTTTTGCCCTCCCCATTCTGTGATATGGGCCAATAGAACTGTACCCAAAGCAGAGCTCTGAAGTCAGGACCACTCAAGTGGTCCTGATTCTTCAACACATGCTCATGGAAGAGGCCACATTGTCAAATAGGAGTGGTTGCATTATTAACAGTGGCAGGATCACTCATTTAGATCCTAGTTCTGCAGAGCATTTAAACATGTGCTTGTCTTAACTCTGAACTTCCTCACTTTAGTCTGGGTCACACAAGAACACTATTTGAGAGTGGGTGTAATCCCTCTAGCTGTGTGCTCTGGAACAGTTGCAATGTTACGCCCTTGGGGTGCCTGTATATCAGTGGTGCGTGAATTGGTTCCTTTTTAAAAGTGTATAGGGATCTTTGGGAATGAAGAGTCCTGTCTAAATGCATGTAATAGGGATTTTAACATTTTGCATGTCAATTTCCCCTGCCCTGCACTTAAAAAAAGTATCTTTTTCCTGTGGGTCTCTCATGTAATTATAAACTACAGAAGTAGTTCCTTTAAAATGCACATACACACTCACACACACACACACACACACAAAATGTGGATTATTGACCAGAAAGACTAAGGAGGTATTATGGTCTAATATGTCAATCTCCTCTGGTTTCCAGTTTGACCTCACAGATCATTATGGTCTACCATATCAATTTTAGCTGTTACATATGGACACTAAATCCATGTGCTAGATGATACATTTTGTCAAGCAAAAACCAAATATTTTGCAACTGACAGATGCACTGAACTCCCATTTGGAGTATATAGCAAACTGGATCTGGCCCCAGAGTTAAAAAGAATTTGCTGCTAGCATATCTGCCTGGTTCTTCCACTGGTTTGTTGTATGATGAAGGCATGAGAAAAGTTAAAACTCTGTGCTACAGTTTACCCAACTATAAAATGAATGTAGTACTTAGCTTAATTAATAATGTATTTCATAGGTGTGTTATGAGACCCAAGGAAGACTTGTGAAAGATATTTGAGATGCTCAGATGAAAAGTGTTACTGATGTGCCAAGTACTAAGGTGAAAAGAGTTTTCAAGTGTTAACATTAACCAAAAATACATACACAGAGAAGTGGCTATGAGCTAGCAATATTCTGTCATTCAGAATATGCTCTGCCGTACTGCGCCACAAAGAGGTCTGATAAGTGACCGGTTATTTTTGGGTACCCAGCATAGGACACTTTACACGGTCCTGATTTTTCGGGGGTGAGTGTTCCACACTTTCTGAAAATTAGGCCCCTTTATGCTGTCTCAATGGGCACCCAATATCACTAGACATTTTTGAAAGTGTAGGCGTGTATTTCTATTGTCTTGTCAAGACTTTCCAAAATATGGTAGGAAGGAAAGATGCCAGTATCTGAAACTTCCTGTGTGGCAAAACTCTTTCATTCCTTCCCAGTAACAGACTATATTCATGTTATATTTGTCTCCACTGTTTATAACAATCAAAAGTTTATAGTATACTGCACAATCAACTGGCATGATTAGAAATTGCATTTTGGCTATTAAGTCAGTTTAATATATTAGACATAACAAAGAATTTGGAGTGATTTTGTACTGCCAATACCTGAAATATCTGTAGTTCCCATAGCAGGATCACTAGAGGGAGTCGTAGGCAATACTACTCCTTTATGATCACCAGCAGCTTTTTATCTTTACAAGTAGAATAGGCTTTCTCTATAATCTTTAGTAAGAAAAATACCAGATAATTTTCATCACTATAATTTAATTTCACTGTCTAGTCTCTGATTATTTATGAAACTGTTCCACCCTCACAAGAAACTGAGAGCAAATCCTTTTCTCTTGCTTGACAAGCAACCACGACAAGCAAGCAAGAAAAAGTTCTCATGCTAAGCTTTAAGATAACATATTTCTCAGTTAGTGTTAAAAATAACTGAGGTTCAGTGCTCAGAATAGAAACATGAGAATTGGTTCTTTCAGGGAAAATGCAATGAAATAAAAATCAAAGTCACTAGTCTCTTAAAAGTGAATTGATCAAGATTAGTGTAAGGAACACTTCTTCCCCATTTTCTACCCTGGTTTCAATATAGAATAATTCTACTCTCAAGTTTAAAGTCTGGATTCAGACACAGCGGAAGGGAGGTTTGATGGAAGGAAAAGGGATGGCACATTTGTTGCCCTGCACCATTTGAATCTTGACGCCTAGTTGCTAGCTCATTAAGAGTTACTGAAGGTTGAAGCACTGTCAAGGGAAAACTTAAAAGTTGCTCTGGTCCTTCTTTCTTAGCAGATTTTCCCATGCTGCTGTGCTGCTAAGTAAACCTACAGTGTTGCAGGAAGGCCCTGCACAAAGTGAATTAAAATTTATTAAGACAGTTGCCACTGATGTAATCTTTGCTATTTTGTTGTTTTGTTTTTTTACTATTGAGACTGTTGATTGTTCTCTTTCAGAATTGGTGGTCTTTGAATGTGTACAACAAACTTCTTCATCCATTTCAGAATCCAAGGCAACTCAAAGTTTGATAAAATATCAATACTTTGCACTTATGGCACTTGAGTAGAGCTCAATTTTTTTAAAAAGCGAGGTAATTATTATCACTTTTTATCAGTAGGGAAACTGAGGCATGGAGACTTTAAGGAAGACATTTTTCAAAGTACTGAGTGCCTTGGGAGCCTAAAGCGAGGTCTACACTTAAAAGTTTTACCAGTTTAACTATATTGGTTAGAGGGATGATTATATATTGCAGGTTTAGTTATACCAGTGAAAGCCCTAGTATGGATGCTTTTAATATTCATATAAAGCTGATTTATACCGGTATAGCTTCCACTTCCTGAATCAGAATGAGCCATATCTCTATAAGCACTTCTATACCAGTATAACTGTGTCCACATCAGGGGTTTTGTTTACTGCTTTAACTATACCAGTATATTTAAAGTGCACGTCTATTATAGTCTACTATTGTAGACTAGCCCAAGTTCCACTAACTTTCTATGGGAATTCGCCACGATTGTAAATGGAGTGTGGGTTCCTAAGTTACTTTTGATATTTTATCCTATATGACTTGCCCAAAGTCACAAAACAAGTGAGTGGAAAAGTCAGTACTAGAGCCCCTTTCTCCTGCCTCCCAGTTCTGTGTTCAGTCCACTGCACAACTGCCTCATTTAGATTTAAATTAAGTAAAATCCCATGTATGGTGCAAATGAAATAAATGTGTGGATTTAAACTATGTAAACATTTCTTGATTTCCCCTTTTTCTTTATTGTTGTTGTGCTGCCAGTTTTCAGGCTTTCATGCTAGGCTTCTCTTCTGCCACCACCCTTTGCTGATTTCCCTTGGAAATCTGAAAGTCAGTTTAAACCAGACAGTCTATAAACAAAAGACTATATGTAGCCATGGCATATGATGGTAGCTTACAAAGTACGTTATTCTAATATTAAGACTTAAATGGTAGATAAAATATTCTTAAAATACATATCAGATGTTTCTTATGAAGTGGCTTTAAGGTTCAGTGGCTTCCCAGGATCTCTTGTTTTAGGTTATATATCAAAGGTGACCAGTTTTACAGATATTTTATATTGTTTTCTGATGCACTAAAATCATGAACCACATTTATTGACTCTTGAGTTTGACAAGTCAGACTCTCAACCCCAGAGTGTTTAGCATTTGCTTTGTTGGGTTTAAGTATCTTGTGAAGTTGATTACATGTTTGAATTATAAGCAGCTGATAATCTTCTAAGAGAAAGTGTGATCTTCATGGATAAGCTACTCGACTGGCAGTCAGGAGACCTGGACTCTGTTTCCTGCCTACACTATTGATGTTGTGTGTGACCTTAGGCAAGCCACTTCACCTCTATCGGCCTCTGCTTCCCTCCCAGCCTTTGTTGATCTTGTCTATTTAAATTCTAAGTTCTTTCGCGTTGGGGTGGACTCACTATGCATTGGGATTTCTAGGAACTACTGTAAGCAGAGACCGCGAGGTAGTAGGAACTGTTATATTTAGATTGCCTAACACTTTCCATTATGAGTATTCCTTGTGACTTTTGTTTAGAAGCTCTGGCACCTGCATTGTTTGCAGCAAGCCTTTGAAATTCAGCAAGAAGAAAGCCCTCAGGTTAGAAAAGTGCCTTTTCTTTGGTCCTAGAAATTCCATTCAGGTTTTGTTGAGATATCAACTGCTGAAAATCACCATTTCACTTTTCTTTTTTTACGTTTCTCAGAAAAATTTGAAAGCTGTATAAAGCTAAACTAGAAAAAGCCACTCTTACTCCAGAACAAGTGTGTCCACACAAGGAGTTATATCAGTATAACCATAGCAGTAAATTATATCATTATAATTCTGCTGGTAAGTTTTCCTGTGTAGTCTTGGCCCACATTGCTGTCACCACAGTATTGGGAATGTCTAGTAGCTGCCAAAGGAACTGCAGTAGGGGGTGGGAAACAGTGGGCTGGGAATGCGGGGCAGACCGAAGGACAAATCTCGTCTTCTGAGGAAAAAAGTTTTCTCTTGCTACTAACTAATGTAATTAATCCTGTAGCTCTTGAGGTAGCAGACTGGGCTGAAGGTTCAAATCCTGCTTGTGAGACATGGTGGGGGGGATTGTTCTGTTGCATTTTTTACTGTTTTCCTTTTAAAAAAACCCAATAATGTTTCATTAAAAATGACACAAAAGGGAAATTATTAAGGTTACAAAGTCAAGCTCTCAAAAGTTATGAAATGTCAGATTTATGATTACTCGTGCAATCTTAATTAAGTCCCTTTGTATGTATGCATTATGATATGGTCTTCAATTGCATGATCACACTACTTTTTCCATAGGACCCTTGCCTCATTCAGTGCACAGGATAGATATATAAGTTTCAACACCCATTTATAGAGTATAACTTACTCCCCAACTCCCCTTGCCAGCCCAGCTATGCTGGCCAGTGCATTGGGGGCAGAGGCAGGATTCTGGACCCTCCTTACCCTTCTCCACCCACCTCTGCCCATTTGCTCACAACAGGGAGTAAATGGTGAGCAGAGACTGTGCTCCATACCTGATCTGGACCAAGAGCTAGGTGGAATTGACATTGCTGCAGAGGGGAGCAGGAAACCTTAAACTCCACAGTTACATGAGACAGGGAATGATCTAGCTGTAGGTAAACAAAAGGACTTAACTACATTGAAAATAAAACATGCCTGCCTGTTTACATCTCTGCCAAATTTAAAGCACAATATAAACTAAACTAGACATTATAAGCCACTCAAAAAAGGCCTTAGGGATGTAAGAGTATGCCATAATCTGTATTTTTCATATTTTACTGCAGGTTGCGCAGCCGGTAAATATAGTGCTACCCTGATGGGTTTAAGTGTAATGTAGTCAACCATGATAATACCCTCACTATCTTGGAAGACAGTCCTCACGATGACTAATAAGAACTGAAAGCAAGGCTATGTGTTTTACAGATTGGTGTTAAGTTCCCTCCAGAGTTATTTATTAAGCGTCTGAACATGTTTTCAGTATTTGCTTCCCAATAAGACAAAAACAAACATTTGCCCTTCTGTGTCACAGCAAGTTCTGTGTCAACAGTCAGAAAACCCACGATTAACTTGTTCGTATGCCCTATTTATATGGTGGAAGCTAGGCTCTGTTACCCACTTGTCTGTAGCAGTTCTGGTTGTATCATGGGAGTCAGAGGGCCTATGTTCCCCGGTGGGACTGTTGTTGAGGGGACACTAGGAAACAGGGAATGTGAGGAGTTGGACTGGAAGCAATACAACCACATGGACATAGCAGTGTATAGGGTTTAACAAAGTCCCACTTGTCCAACTTAACCTGCATTCACTTCACTCTTTGTGAATGAAACATGGTGGCAGCATCTGAGCTGTGAGTTCTTTGCCATGGAAGTCAGTCTGAAGCCCTACGGAGCCCTGCAGACCCAGACCTAGTCCAGCGATGGACCCAGAGAAAGGAAGAGGACAACAGCAGGAAAGGAAAACTATTATTTTACTTAATAGGGGAACAAAGCAAAGAGATCTGCACCACCCTGAAGCTTGCCACAGCCTTACAGAAGGCTCACCCAACCGCTGGATGGACTGCCTGGGGTGAAAATAATTGCAGATGATATCCTCATTGTAGGTGAAGGGAGCAATGATACAGAAGCTGAACAAGACCTTGTCAGAAAACTGCAAGCTACAGTGATGCAGGGACAAGAACCTAAAACTGACTCCACCCAAATTGTGACTCACACAGCATGAGGTGACATAGATTAGACACCTGCTCACAGGAGAGGACTGAAAGCAGACCACAACAAGATCAAAGCAGAGAAGTGCCAGCTCCAGTGGATGTGAAAGGTGTACAACACTTCACAGGAATGACAAATTTTCTGGCAAAGTGCTGTCCACACCTGACTGCAATAGTGGAACCCAGACATCAGCTCAAAAGGCAGGATGTTGAGTGGGATTGGTCAACATAAGAATGGCCATACTGGGTCAGACCAAACGTCCATCTAGCCCAGTATTCTGTCTTCCGACAGTGGCCAATGCCAGGTGTCCCAGAGGGAATGAACAGAACAGACAATCATCAAGGGGTCCATCTCTTGTCGCCCATTCCCAGCTTCTGGCAAACAGAAGCTAGGGACACCATTCCTGCCCATCCTGGCTAATAGCCATTGATGGACCTATCCTCCATGAACTTATCTAGTTTTTTTTTTAACCCTGTTATAATCTTGGCCTTCACAACATCCTCTGGCAAGGAGTTCCACTGGTTGACTGTGCGTTGTGTGAAGAAATACTTCCTTTTGTTTGTTTTAAACCTGCTGCCTATTAATTTCATTTGGTGACCCGTAGGTCTTGTGTTATGAGAAGGAGTAAATAACAGTTCCTTATTTACTTTCTCCACACCAGGCATGATTTTATAGACCCCAAACATATCCTCCCTTAGTCATCTCTTTTCAAGCTGAAAAGTCCCAGTCTTATGAATCTCTCCTCATGTGGAAGCTGTTCCATACCCTTAATCATTTTGTTGCCATTTTTGTATAGTCAGGTCCCAACATAAAACACTTGACATAATGTTGAAACAAATGATAACTGATGCCCATGTCCTGAAGTACTACTGGCCAGGAGAGCCACTGACACTCCAGAGTGATGCATCAGAGAAAGGATTGGATGCAGCCCTTTTGCAGGAGAAGCCTGTCGCTTATGCCAGGCATCAGAGCCCTGTCGGAGACTGAATGGGGGAACACCAAGTAGAAAAAGAATTTCTGGCTGTGGTGTTTGGAATGGAGTGATTCTATCAGTTCACCTATGATCAACCAATAATAGTGCAATCAGACCACAAAACCCTAGAGACAATCACGGCAAAGCACTTTCTTAGTGCTCCAAAGCGATTGAAGCGTATGTAGACGTGACTCCAGTGCTACCAGATAGAGATCAGATATTGTCCAGGAAGGTTACTGTAGTTAGCTCACACCCTGAGCAGGGCATATATACCCAGCATCAGTGACTTGGGGGAAGGGAATCAGGACAATGAATCCATTAATATGCTGGATTATGTCCCAGTTTCAACAGCGACACTGATGGAAATCAAAGAGGCTGCAGAAAAGGACATCAAACTACAGGCAGTCAAAAGAGTGATACCAGCAGGATAGCCATAAGATAAAAGCCAAGTACCGGTAGGAGCAGAACCATATTTTCAAATGAAAGATGAGTTGAGTGTGCAGGATGGAATCGTGTTTTGAAGACAGAGAGCTGTTGCCCTCCGTTAGATAGGAATGTTATGGAAAAAAATTACATGCCTCACACCTGGGCATTGACAGCTGTCTCAAAACAGGTTCAAGAGTGTGTTTACTGGCTGAGAATGAATACACAACTCCACTCCTTGATAAAGGGTGTGACACCTGCCAGTCTTGTGATAACCACCGGCAAAAAGAGACTGTTACTACATGAGCTGCCTAGCTGACCATGGGAAAAGGTGGGAGCAGGCTTATTTACTTTCAAGAAAAAAAGCAATACTTGTGTACAGTGGACTAAAATTCAAATTTTGGGGAGGTTGATTTCCTGTGTGATACAAGAAGCAAGTCAGTGATTTGCATACTGATTTGCAATTTGTGAGATATGGCATTCCAGAAACTGAATTAATTCACTGACAACAGATCCCAATTTGCCTCAGAGGAATTCAAGGAATTTGCATGCAGATCAGAGTGAGACCACCGCATCTCCTCCCAGCATACCCATAGAATAATGGTAAGTAATGGGAAAACAGCTAAGAGACTGTTACACAAGGCTATTTCTTCTGGTTCAGACACTGTGTTAGATTTTTCATGCTCAGGAATACCCCATCGCAGGGGTGCCAAAACAGTCCAGTGCACTGGTGGGATGAAGCAGGACCAAAACCCTGCTACCCCTGTGGGGAAACCTACTGCAGCCGGAAGGACGGAGATAATGCTCAGAAGAGATGTCCAACAATTAGAGAAAATAGGCACTAGAGTATGACAGGTCAGCCAAGGACCTATGGGCTCTAGAGACAAGTACTCCTGTGATCCTCATATTAGAGAGACACCGAAAGGAGAGGATTAAAAGCACTAGCTCATATGAGGTGACTATGCAAGAGGGATACGTGATTTGAAGGAACAGGAGCCACTTATGAACCAGCAGACATAACACCCAGAGAGAGCCTACAGAGATCGTCACAGAATGGAGAGACAGGGAACCGTCCAGAGGTCAGGTCCACAGGGAGGGAATAAAATTCACAGATTGTTTGCTAGACTCAGAGACAGGTGACAGGAAGACAGAAAGAGGTAATTTTTGGTGTGGTCACTTGTTGAGTAGATTAAACAATCTCAAAGACTATGTAACCAGCTGAGTCTATTGTAAAGACAAGACTCCAACTTAACTATGTGGTAGCAACCTCAGGCCAAAGGGACCCTGAGTGGGAATCTGGGTGTAATTTATTTGTTTTTAATGTTTCTATTAAAATGTTTATAAAATAGGGGAGATGTATCATGATTAGGGCCCTATGTAAATTACAATTTCACTGATGGTACAGAAATTATGAAAATGCCCCCAAACTGTGAATTTTTGAATATTGCCTGAGTTTATAGCACTGTGTGCTTGTGCAGGAATAGACTGCTGTGTATTGGCGTGAGTTTCACTGAAGCTTAAATTCCTAAATGTCTAAGTTGATTTTGGAAATGGGAACCAGGCTCCTAAATCACGTAGGTACTTTTGAATATTTTACTCAAAAGCTGATGTAACACTTCTTGTAGTATGGTAGAAATACTTTGTTCTTGCCGACACTGCTAATATAAGAAATACCAAGTCATGTGTGATGGTATTTGTTTGCTCTTTCATGGCGCCATGTGTGATATGTGGGGGACTGAGAATGAATGAATACTGTAGGTTGCTATAAATTGCAAAGTTATTCATATCAAGAGACTTTGGTGACATTGTAATAAACCAAAGAACAGAGCTTAAGTGGTTTGTTATTCACCAGAGCCCCCACAATGTGCTTATAGCCTTGTTCACAGAACTCACATTTTTAATTTATGTTACACGAGAAGACAGTTGAAATCTTCCTTTCCTTCACCTTCTAACTCCCCACTGCCTGCCTGTCTTCCTTCACGCTCCTTCTCGAGTGCCTGTTGTCCTTGGCTGCTCTTCTACACTCTCTTCCAGTGGTTTGTAAAAATGTGGAATTTATGTGTGCTGACTCTTAATCATGAGTAGACTCTCTTTTAAGGCACAGGTTGGGTTGGAAACGTTCACACACATGCATCAGGGAAGGCTGTGCAAAGATAGTCATCTCCAGAGGCATTCTGCTTCATTCAGGCTGGATTCTGAGGAAGTGCAAGGTGAAACGTCCGCCACTCTTTTCAAGAGGAAATTCTGCTACTATTTCAAAGGGTTCATAGCTGGAGTCTATCACAACCCGTGGTAAGCCTGCCTAGTGGGTAGTTACCTGCACTGTTAAGTAGAGTGAGGTGAATTGGTTTGTTTGGTTTGCTAGCAGTTCTGAAAAATAATAATAAAAACAATTGGTTTGAATTGAACCTAAGCAGTAAATTCAGAAATAATTCAGTAATCAAAGTCAATAAGAAACTTTGTTTGACCTGTAATGAAACATTTCATTTCCTATTTGCAGTGTTGTTGTAGCTATATTGGTCCCAGGATATCAGAGAGACAAGATGCGTGAGGGAATATCTTAACTTACCTCACACACCTCTCACTTCAGTTCCTGGCATTTAAAATTTAAAACAAAAGCAAAGGAAATAAAGGGCAAATTTCACAATACAGGTGGAGGAGGAGCTAGTATCCTCCACCCTATAATCTTGAGCCCATGGGTTAGGGCAGTGTTTCCCAAACTTGGGACACCGCTTGTGTAGGGAAAGCCCCTGGTGGGCCGGGCCGGTTTGTTTACCTGCCCCGTCCTCAGGTTCCGCCGATTGCGGCTCCCACTGGCCGTGGTTCATTGCTCCAGGCCAATGGGAGCTGCTGGAAAATTCCCAATTTTGCCTTATGTGGAACAGGAATTTGAACTGAGGGCTCCCCCCTGCCATGTGAGTGCCTAACCAGCAGGCTACCATCTCAGTCTCTCCTATGGAAGCTTTTCCACTACGTATAAAATACTTGAATAGTCATGGGGCCACAAAGAGAGAGAATGACTTTAACCTGGTGGTTAGGACACATTCCTGAGAGGTGGGGAATCACATTCAAATCTCTGCTCCACATCAGGGGGGAATTGAACCTGGATCTCCCACATCCCAGGTAATGTCCCCTAACCACTAGGCTAAAGTTACGGGGTCAGGGGAGTAGCTCTTCTGGTGTCTTCTGAATCTAACCTGGAAAATCTAAATTAACTGTTCTGGAAACATTTCCATTTTTTTTCTTTTTCAATTTGTCTGAATTCAGCATATAGTTTGGGGGGGTTCCAAAACTGCATTGTTTCAGTGAATAAACTACTAATCCAAAAATCTGACCCAGTTCTAATATTAAGAGTTTGTGCCTTTCTTCCAGTTTGATTTTTTTCTAGCTTTGCATTCCAGTCTTTGGATCATCCAGCCTTTGTTGGTTAGCTTGGAGTCTTGTTGCATTAGGTATAGTCTCCACAGGGTACTTTACTTTCTCTTTACGAAGCTAAGTGAATGGAGGTCCTTAAGTCTCTCATTTTAAGGTGTGTTTTCCAAACCTTGTATTGACCTAGCTTTTCCCTTAAAACTATTTAAAATATTGGGCTCCCTATCAATACCTCTACCGTGGTTGGGGGTAGGGGGAGGGTGATGCCGTGGATGCAACTTTGCAACACTGTAACTTCATTGGGGCTGGCTCTGGTATGTTGTGAAGGCTCCTTTTGCCCTCCTTTGCACTCCTCAGTTATTGCTGGTTCTGCTTGCCTGCCTAAGGTACACTCCACCCATTAATGTAGTGCCTTGCTGTCTGCCCTCTCAGTGAGTTATTATTTAAAATGTTCTTTCTTCTCTAGTGAAAAGCTAGCCCAGCAGAGGGTAAGGAACATGCTGAAAAGGATACTCCACTACACAAGTGCTTCCAAGAATAAAAGCCATAATTACACATGAATTGCAAAGCAGAGGATGGAGCTGTGAATGATGTTTCTTCTCCCACGTGCTAGGCAGACACTCCCCATCGTATGTTGACTGCATGCATCAGTGACAAATTTCTGCAAATAAACCCATTAGCAGAGCCCCCTAATACCACAGTGAGCTACAGACTCTTCAAATGTTGGAAAGCACAAAATATTTCACAGAATGTGTTTATTCTCTTGTGAGAGGTGGATACAATGCATGAAGAGTTTGATATGGAAACACAGTGAGCTTGTCGTAGTGTGAGTGGTCACATTAGGCAGTCCTTCCACAAGGCATCCTAACTAAACAATCACTGTAATAGAAGGAAGCTCCCTGGTGCCCTGCCATGCTGATGCTTCCAGAAAACAAGAAAAACCCTTCAATGTAGGTTGAAAGGAAAGGGTAAGCATTCTGCTTAGACAGCTTTAAGCATAATTGAAAATCAGTCTGCAGAAGGTTGTGTCTAGTGTTGGGCACCACTCTTTAAGAAAGCTGTGGACAAACTGGAGAGAGTCCAGAGGAGAGCAACAAAAACAATAAAAGGTGTAGAAAACCTGACCTATGATGAAGACTGGGAAAAAAAAAACCTTGGGCATGTTTAGTCTTGAGAAAAGCAGACTGAAGACAGAGCTGATAACAGTCTTCAAATATGTTAAGGGCTGTTATAAAGAGGATGGTGATCAATTGTTCTCCATATCCACTGAAGGTAGAACAAGTGGTAATTAGCTAAATCTGCAGCAAGAGAGATTTAGGTTAGATATTAATAACGTCAAGGAAAGTTAAGTACTATGGTATGCTCAGCCCCATAAACATGCTTCAGCTGCAATGAGAAATATGGTGCAGTGGTAGCCTGCATGGTACGAGAATGAGAGATTTCTGCCATCTTGTGCAGATGAAACACAGAACTCTAGTGTGATGACAAGCTGAACTCACAAAACAGGTGAGCTACGCGTGTACGGGTGGGTAAGCTCACTGATCTTTTTAACCCTGTGAATGTCAGACATGATGTGAATGTCGCTAGATTGTACGTTGCAAATCAAGGTCAGAGAGAAGGGTGACTAAGTATTTTGCAACATTCTCCCTGCTTCTGTGCCTGGAAACAATCATGAATCAAAAGACACTTTTCCCCATTTTAATCAGATTCAGCTTGGAAACATCTTGAGATGGATCCTTCATTACAGTTAAGCCACCTGTAGCAGAACTGTACAAGTGCGGGGGCAAAGCAGGAAGTGGCGTGCAAAGGTAGTTTAAAGCTCATCCTTGCCCTGCCCTGTGCCTATGGATGCAGTATATAAAGACCACTCCCTCTATACTGAGTTAGAGTAGCATGGTACTGCTCTAAATTGTGACCACTACAAACAGGCCCAGGAGTCCACAATGATTGCTAGAGATCAGCATGCATTGTGATATTCCAGACATATTCCCTTTCATTGCTACGCTGGCAGCAAAAAGGAGAGGGGAAAGACTATGCATCCAGAGGCTCCCCATTGCTTCGTGAGACAGATTGTTGTGGTAGTGCAGCCCAAAGTCACACAGCACAAGAGAATTGGGCCCATTGTATCTAATGGCAGCCATGGGGAAATACAGAATGGATATAAGCAAAAACAAAGGAATTTGCTGATTGTCAGATTGATGCCTTGATGTAACCAAAAATACAATGTAGTACAACATATATCCAGATTACAGTGCACACCTAGGAATTTCCCTCAGGAATAAGCGATGGAAAAGAAAAAAATGTGTAGTGAGACTCTGAGTAGAAAAAGCGCTTACACACACAGGCGGATAATATCACTCATTAAAGGTGTTACCATTCATGAGTTACTGCACAGGATTCAGTCTCCCTATTATGACTCAATGATATGCCTGTTCTCTGGATCAGTCTCCCATTTATCAACTGCATCTCTCTCTATTTCCTGCTATCTAAAAGTACTATTTATAAGTGGAAAATATACACATTGAAAAGAGGAATACATTAGCTTTTTAATAAGGACTCAGAAGACAACGTGATCCGGGATTACAGCTGTATTTGCCTGTAACTGTAGATCACTAGCATGGCAGACTAAATAAATATAGAAAGATTCCTTTGCTTTCTTCCCCCTCTCCAAGTGTCTGCTCAAGCAGAAAAAAACAACCGCCCTTCATTGATATTTGGACGAGCCACGGTGGGGCAGTAACAACAAAAACATTCCTAGGCAAAATAGCAAGGATCTTTGAACAGCTTGTTTGTCTTTTCTGAGCAAAATAGTACAAAGTAGCATTGCTCTGAAGGAAAACTGAACATTAAGATTTCCATTTTTTAATTTTAAAATCTCTTTAGTTTTCTCACACTGATTTTGGGGAAAAGTTTGTACATATCATTAGCTTTAACTCTCCCAAACTGATTTGTTTACATACAGCTATTTTGAAATACCACTGTTATTAGCCATTTATATTTTTTTTACTGTGAAATGCAAGTGGCACATTGGAATATGCAAGATAGGGTGTTAACTATCTGCATTTTCTTTTCTTTTTTTTTTTTTTTTTTTTGGCAATAACTCATCTAAATGAAGTCTAAGCAAATAATTCTTAGCAAACCATTATCCTCTTCAAAAACTTTCCCCTTAGGATTGTGGAAGTCTCAGAAGATGAGGTATTCTCATGTGATTCTTTGTCTCCCTTTGGCCAAAATCTTGAACAAACACCTGTTCTTACAAGATGTTGTCTGCATCTGAATTGGAAGTGGAAGATAAGCCTCACCCAGTTTGGGGTCTAACTCAAAGCCAAAATTTGGATCCAGATCTGCAATCCCTCAAATCCAAGATAGCTTTTTCCCCATCTGCAGTGGTAATACTTTTAAAAAGATATAATTCCATTGTTACATTGTATTAAAATGTAGTTGCTTCTGTTATATAGTGCAAAGAAAAATGAATGATTAAAAGCCTACAATTATGTATTCCTGACTCCTGATTTCAATACAGAGGGCCTAATCATGCAGCCCTTCCTGAGGCAAAATTCCCATTCACTACAGTAGGATTTTTGCCCAAGGAAGGGCAGCAGGATAAATTCCATAGTTCAGAAATAATTAAAGATGAACTGTGAAAATAAAATGAAAATTGAGTTTATCTTACATATGCATGGAATGCCCTCACTGAAGAAAAAGAGAAGCGGTGAGTGTTAGGAAAAATTATTGCATTGCCCTAGTGACTCCACAGTTAGGTAACAAGATCATTTTCATCCCAGACGTGATTTTACCTCTCACTAACATTCTTTATAAACCTGCAATTGAAGAGTTGAGGATGTCCAGAACCATGTGGAAGATGCTCAGCAGCTGACAGGGTTGGGCCCCTGCTTTCTCACTGACATTTGTTGTACCTACTCTTGGGCCAGAGGAGAAGTTTTGGGAAGATTCCAAGGTAATCGAGATAGTGGACTGAAAAAAGCAGCAGGTTGTTACCATTATTTGAAGAGAAGCATATCTATCTGATAAGATTTGTACGTTTTAAGTTTTGTGATGATCACTCATATCTCTTACAAAGCTGGAATTGTAAATGCCCATAAGTACCTGAAGAGCATGTTAGGGCTACAGGCTACTCAAGTATACTCTCCAAACCCCTTCACACCAAATGCTATAGATCAAAGAAACCAGAGGTTTGGCTGGCACATGCTTGAATCCAAGGTAGGTTGCTGTTCAAGGAGTTTAAAAGGGTCCAGTAATGAAGCCAATAGAACTTCTAAATTTCATGAGGGGGAACACTGGAGTAATTATTCATCCTACTGTTCTTCATGTCTCCCAGGGAGTGAACCCAACAACTTCTAGTCCACAAGTCTCAGGGCATGAAAAATCACCTCAAAGCTGATGCTTTCCACCTGTCCCAAGAAATGAATTGGAGACCTGTTGCTGCTGTTCGTTGGCTTCCTTGAGGAGAGAAGTGTGACCCCACTGTCCCAGGCAGACACTCCTGCTTCATGTATTTTTAGCAACTGATAATTAAAACATTTTCTTCACTCTATTCTCCTTTTCAAGAAAATACTATAAAAAGTATTAAGGAAAAAAATAGAACTCTGGAAGAGTAATTTCTGTAAACAAAAGAAATACCTAAGGAAATACACAACCAAATGAACTTCATTAGTAGAAGAGTAGAGCTGGTTGAAATTTTCCAATTTTCAGATTACTGATGATCTATGTCTCCCTCAAAACAAACAAAAACTCCTCAGGGATTTCCCCCCAGCTCTGCAGAAGAGTTACTGTTAACATTCTTGTTTTATCAAGTGGAGTAAGGTGCAGAAAAGGAACTGGGTCAACCAATCTGCTCTCTAGGTACTCAAAGTCACATCTGTTTGCTTTATCAATAAAAATAATCTAGTACTACATTTGACTTGCTAGCCCTACAGAGCCAACACAGGTAAGAGAGAGTTAGTAGATTCTGTTTAGCTTGTGTATTAGTACACTAGTTAACTAAATTCCAATAACAGAATTTTTACCTTGAGATGTACAGAAATAGGCACTTCAGTTGCATTTTTACCTACATAGCAAACTTCAGTTGTGCCAGTGTTACAAGTGATAAAGCATGAAAGATACCAAAAATAGTTCAGCTTGACTTTCAACTTCCAAAATAAGTTTAAAACACAATGTATAAAAACCAATCATTTTGGATGTAAAATACTTTTGGGTTCTTTTTATTTGCCTTCTAACTGGAGGCTTTAGGCCTCACATTTTCAAGCTTTTCTCTGTAAGTATGCAGGCATGTACACTTAATAAAGAGTGCTCATATAAATAGATGCTCAGATAATCGCATGACTCCAAAGCCGAAGCTTGAAGAAAACAAACAAACAGAATAAATTGTCCACCTGAAGAACTAAATATCACTAAGTCCCAACTTCAAGTGAGCTTTTACACTCTGGGGACTAGCTTCAGAGTCCCATAACTCCAACCCTCGTTTGTTAGTTTTAGCTAATCAGCTCCCTCCATTCCATCTTCCCTTTATGCATCTATGCATATCTTCCATCTATGCATTCCATCTTCCCTTTCCTTACTTTCTGATTCTATATCTATATTGTATCCTCCTACCCACAATTACACCCCCCCCCTTTCTTTCTCTGGCCAAGAAGGAGTAGGGAGTACTGCAAAGAAACCCTCAAAACTAGACAATCCGGAATCAGAACCAACCAACCAGTATTTAGCAATTTCCCACTCTGTAGTGGGGAGTTGCACTGCTGACTTCTTTGCAGTACTGGATTCTGACACCTGATGGTGCTGTGTAAAGGTATAAATAGTAGCACTTACAAGCCCTTCTCCTTCAATCTAAAATGGAGTCCAGCAGCTATTATCAAGCATGGTGGCTTTTTCTGTTTCCAGAGAAAACTCTGCTAAGATGTTGTCTCAAGGTAAGAATGTTCAAGATTGTACTCTCTGAGGACATGTATGTCTCTACTGCACTGTTAACCCATGCACTACCCCAATCCTCCCTCCCATCCACAGAAAAACAAAACAAAACTCTGGTCTGGGTTTGGAGATGCTCTAAGCCTGGGCTAGCTTACCTGGCTGGGGGTGTGGGTTAGAATCCAAGTTCTGTTTGAACTTGGGCTAAAACCTGTTCACTTTGCAGCAAGTTGTAGGCTCAGTCACTTGAGTGCTACTAGTTCTCCAAAGCCCTTCCCTCAATTGCCCCTGAAGAACAGATGAGTTCTTCCACAATTGACTAGGAAAGAATCCCAGATCATCTCTGTACAAAGGTCTATTGGATATGCTGCAGTCACACACAGGTGCATACACAACAGGGAGAACACAGAAACACAAGTAGGACTTTACTGTGGGATCACTTACATCTGGGCTAGGGACACCCAAAGTCAGATGTGAGTGTTCATCACCTGGGTTAACTATGCAGGAAGACATACACTGAGAGGAGGTTATAGGGAGAAAGAATGATGAAGCCAATTTGGTTGTGTACACCTGCAGCTGAATTTTCCTTCCTATGAACCTTTCCTTATAACTCAATAAGAGGTTTTGATATAACACAGCTTTACCCCTTGGGTTTCCATAGTCTGTATGGTAGTTTGCTCAATTATGGGGACAAATGTAGAGTCAAATGAGCTGTTGCTATGAATAAAGTTAGAATGAAATTGCAAAAGTCACGAGGAACTAGGCAGACTTCTTTCAGATTGAAGCTGAAGGTATGTTTTCCTTCCTAATGTAATTACATTGTTTTCAGGGGTGGGCCTGCACAAGCTCCTCCAGAATTTGTAGGGGATGTGCGTAATTCTAGCCCAGACTGCTAATCCAATTCTTTTGCTGCTCCCTAGCTGTGTTCCATACAGCAGTTTAGTGGGCAATACTAAATACTAATACCGCTTGTGTAGGGAAAGCCCCTGGTGGGCTGGGCCGGTTTGTTTACCTGCCCCGTCTGCAGGTCTGGCCGATCGCGGTTCCCACTGGCCGCGGTTCGCTACCGCAGGCCATTGGGAGCTGCTGGAAGCGGTGGCCAGTACGTCCCTCGGCCCGTGCTGCTTTCCAGCCGATTGCAGCTCCCACTGGCCATGGTTCGCTGCTCCAGTCCAATGGGAGCTGTGGGAAGCAGCGTGGGCCAAGGGACGTACTGGCCGCCGCTTCCAGCAGCTCCCATTGGCCTGGAGTAGCAAACTGCGGCCAGTGGGAGCTGCGATCGGCCGGACCTGCAGACGGGGCAGGTAAACAAACTGGCCCAGCCCACCAGGGGCTTTCCCTACACAAGCGGCGTCCCGAGTTTGGGAAACACTGACCTGGTGGAAGGGCACAGCATGGCCCACAGATTGCTTTGTTCACTCTTGGGCTTAAACAGCTAGATGGATCAGCTCCATAGCCATGCTGCAGACTGAGTGGGGAGAGGGTTCTTTTGCCACTTCTACCTCTGGGTGCTTCTTCTTAGCATCCAACCCTGTTCTGGCATGGTTCTGAGCTAAAGATTAGGCCCAAAGTGACTGAGGCAGTCCACGTACAAATGTTACTAGAGACAGCACATGAACCAGAAAGTGTTTTTAATTTGCTACAGTGGTTGCTGAAATACTGGATTTCCAAAAGGCAAGTTCTCTGATGTGCTCCTTGAAATAGATGCCATTAGCTGTGCTGAAAATTCTGATTAGATGTACCATGTATAAAACCAGAATTGGCATTTAAAACCTTGTTGAACAATGCAATGATACTGTATTTTTTAACTAGGAAGGTTGTTCATCCAGCTTGCTCAGCCAGGATGTTCATCCAGCCCGTTTACCATTTATGAGACATTGTTGTTAGCATTGCATTAGCTTGCAGATTGTTTTAATATGACTTGGAGCAGTAGGGTGTATAATTGTTTGAATGTTTCTTTCCACTGGCTGCACAGCACTGCTTCTTCTTGCACCTGAGAAAGCTTTTTCCTCCACCTGAACATTTAACAAGCAAATTTCCAGTCACTCAGAGACAAATGCAAAACAATTTAGAACAGATCTCATTCCTGTGATTAGGGCCTAGAATAAAACTCTTTGCCAAATAGAGCCAACACAACAAAGACGTTTAAGATTTTCTCTCTTTACAGTGACTCCCCCGTTTCAATTTGCTTCATTATAAAAACCCTGTCTGTATCCTCAGCAGTGCTCAGGCACATCTTCTTTATTGTACGACTGCAGTGGAAATAAACTCATTCAACCCATAGCCAGGTTTCCTGTGGTGAAGTCCATTGCCACCAATGTAAATGGGCTAATACAAAAAGAAATACTGAAGTGGTGTTCAGGAAATTCAAATTGCTGGGTGATCTGTGATAGCAGTGATATTGCAGTAGCATGAAGAGGGCTGATGTAGCCCTGTAAATCCCTAGTCAGAGTGAGCAAAGTCAAGGGCAGTGTTGGCCTTAACTCTAAATTTCCTGGCATTGGTTCCATGTGCTAACTCATTTTTTTTTGCAGGGGGAGTGAAGGAAATGTGATGTTTCTGAATGTTAGTGGCATTGATCTGTCACCACGAATACTGGTGCTGCACAATGCCTTGGGAAAAGCCAGACGTAATATCTTAAATCCCAAAAGGGGCATTTATGTGGAACCCAGCAGCAAGGGATAGTTACTATCCTTACATTCTAGCTCAAGGGCATGCCTGTACCTTACTTTCCATTTCTGGATGGTAAAGCACTTTTATAACCCTGGGTAATAGTGAGTTTAACGTAAGTACGAAGAAGTTGAAGACTCATGCAAGCGAAAGTACCTGAGCAACTTTCAGACCCAGCTAAGTTTACCTGTCAGAGGTGGCTGTCATTTTCTTCATGGATTTTCTCTGCTCTGTCCACCTTTGTTGATCTAGAAATCTGTACCGTAACTTGAGCTGTATTTGTTAATATCCACTAACTGAGCCTTGCCAGTGTAATATTAGAATCAGGACCCCAATCCCTCTGTGCCTTAATCTACTGTCATATACACAGTCACTTGTAGAATACTTGTACAGTAGCAACTACTGTGAGATAAGTATTGTTATGGGGCTTAGTAAATGCTGGTAAAGCACTTTGTGAGCCTCATATGCAGTGGTAGTGAAAAGCCTTGTGATTGTACTTCTTCCTGTAACAATAATTTTCAGATGTCAGAATTAACCGACAGCCATGAGGGTGGGTATAGGCCTTGAGACTGGCTTTGAAAACTCAGCAAAAGTCTAAAGTGTGAATAAAACAATAACGGTATTACACAGAAAGGGAAAACTATAGCCCCTAGTTCAGGTAGCTGGTATTAAGCTTTCAAAGGAATGTGAATGTTTAAATATTTTTTAAAAAAAATTAATTGTACAGTCCACTAGCTTGCGACAATGCCACTCAGCATGTACACCTCTACCCCTTTATAACGCGACCCGATATAACACGAATTCGGATATAACGCGGTAAAGCAGTGCTCCGGGGGGGTGGGGGGGGGGCAGGGCTGCGCACTTCGGTGGATCAAAGCAAGTTCGATATAATGCGGTTTCACCTATAATGCCGTAAGATTTTTTGGCTCCCGAGGACGGCATTATATCGGGGTAGAGGTGTAATATGTATGAAAAGGGTAAGGCAGTGCAGGAGCTAGTGGGTTATAGTGAAGTATCCTGAGTGATGAAGCTCCATGAACTGGTATGTTCATGGAGATTGGGCCATGTGTAATATATGTCCGGGTAGGGATGCAGTACAGTGTACTTGACATTTGGAATCTATCTTCTCTGGGATGCTGCCCTTATGCCCTCAGACAGAATGTGGCAGGCATACCTTTACTGACTTTGCTTGTTCTTGGGAGAGGGTTGAATTTGATCTCTCCATTGTCCCAAACATATAACTTAGTAAATTATGTTCTGGATAACTTTGAACTTATGGAATACTGATATTATGACAGTGGGTTCTGTAATTAGCAATCATAATAATTGTGCAAACACTTCATTTGATATTTAACTACAAAGTTTATTAAGGCTTGCAATACCCTTGGAAGGGAGGGAAGTATTATGATACTCATTTTATGTAGGGGTAGATTAATATACAGAAAATTCAGGTTATTTGATCAAAGATCCCGTGGGTATTACAATCTTCTCTCCATGCAGGCAACACTCCCACTGACATCACAGTGAGTCAGTGCAATCATCAGTAAAATCCAGGGCTGGAACTAATGAATAGACCATGGCTGACTATACGGTAAAAAACTGTAATGAGTTAAAAAAACCTGTTTATTAATGTTACTATTCTTCTCTGATCAAGGACTGGGGAGACATTGTACCAGATTTGAAGGAACAGCGAGTAGATATTTGTTACCCTTGGGGTATGTCTACACTACGAGAGTAGTTCGATTTTAGTTAAATCGAATATTTGCAATCGATATTAGAAAGTCGAACGTGTGCGTCCACACCAAGGACAGTAATTCGACTTTGTCAGTCCACACTACCAGGGAAAGCGTCGACATTGGAAGCAGTGCACTGTGGGCAGCTATCCCACAGTCCCCGCTGCCCATTGGAATTCTGGGTCGAGCCCCCAATGCCTTCTGGGGGAAAAAAATGTCTCGAGGGTGCTTTTGGGTAACTGTCGTCATCCAATCGTCACTCCCGCCCTCCCTCCCTCCTTGAAAGCGCCGGCGGGAAATCAGTTCGCGCACTTTTCTGGTCAGTGACAGCGCGGACGCCACAGCACCGCGAGCATGGATCCCGCTGTGACCATCGCTGCAGTTGTGGCCGTTGTCAACGCCTCGCAGCTCATCATCCACCTTTCACAGAGGCAGATAGAGAGAAATCAGGCGAGGAGGCTACGGCAGCGGGGTGAGGACCTGAACTCCGAGAGTAGCACACGCCTGTCAGAAACCATGACACCCAGCGCCGAGGACATCGCGTTTGCAATGGGGCATGTGGATTTTGTTGAACGGCGATTCTGGGCCCGGGAAACAAGCACGGACTGGTGGGACCGCATAGTGCTTCAGGTCTGGGATGAATCCCAGTGGCTGCGAAACTTTCGCATGCGGAAGGGGACTTTCCTGGAACTTTGTGAGTTGCTGTCCCCTGCCCTGAAGCGCAAGGACACCCGCATGCGAGCAGCCCTGACTGTCCAGAAGCGAGTGGCCATAGCCCTCTGGAAGCTTGCAATGCCGGACAGCTACCGGTCAGTCGTGAACCACTTTGGCGTGGGCAAATCTACCGTGGGGGTTGTTGTCCTGCAAGTAGCCAAGGCAATTGTGAAGGTACTGCTGTCAAAGGTAGTGACCCTAGGAAACGCGCAGGCCATCATAGATGGCTTCGCTGCGATGGGATTCCCAAACTGCGGTGGGGCTATAAATGGGACTCACATCCCTATCCTGGGACCGGGCCACCAGGCCAGCCAGTACATAAACAGAAAGGGGTACTTTTCAATGGTGCTGCAAGCACTGGTGGACCACAGGGGACGTTTTACCAACATCAACGTCGGATGGCCGGGCAAGGTTCGTGACGCTCGCGTGTTCAGGAACTCTGGTCTGTTTAGACGGCTGCAGGAAGGTATTTACTTCCCGGACCACAAAATAACTCTTGGGGATGTGGAGATGCCTACAGTGATCCTCGGGGACCCAGTCTACCCGCTAATGCCCTGGCTCATGAAGCCCTATACTGGCGCCCTGTACACTGAAAATGAACTCTTCAACTACCGGCTGAGCAGGTGCAGAATGGTGGGGTGGAGTGTGCTTTTGGCCGTCTCAAAGGGAGATGGAGAAGCTTACTGACTCGCTGTGATCTCAGCGAAACCAATATCCCCATTGTTATAGCAGCTTGCTGTGTGCTCCACAATCTCTGTGAGAGCAAGGTGGAGACCTTTATGGCGGGGTGGGAGGTTGAGGCAAGTAGCCTGGCTGCTGATTACGCCCAGCCAGACAGCCGGGCGATTAGAAGATCCCAGCGGGACGTGCTGTGCATCTGGGAGGCTTTGAAAGCTAGGTTCCTGAGTGAGCAGGGCAACCTGTGACTTTTCAGTTTGTGTACAGAAAAGCTGAACCTGCTCCCGTTTCTTTACCCAGTTCATTTTGACTATCCTCTCCACTTACATACCCCCTTCACCCCCTTCCCCTTCCCAAAAAATAAAATCAGTTCTACTTTGTTAATGAACACCGTTGTCTGTATTGCTGTTTTCGCGGGAATGTTTTAAACCGGGGACGCAGACTGTGGCGGGGGGCGGGTTAAGTGTTCTGATGCAAATGATGCTTCTAAACTCCCGGAATGACAGGCTCCGCACTGGTGCACTGGTTATTTCAATGGAGCCTGCCAGCACTCCTGGGGGGGACTGCGTGTATGTGTCGGCTATGTGGCTTTCTGGCAGGGGGAGTAGGGTTACAGATCCCCTGCTGCGTGGATCTGTGAGCCAGGATAAGGACCGCTGCATAAGATCTGTAACTGCCCTCCCCCGCCACAAAGTCACAGAGCAACCCCCCCCCCCCCGAACATGAAAACCACCTCCAAGACTGACCAGGGTAACCAGTGACCGCACTGTGTATGTGTCCTGATGCTGGACCTGACCCCGCCTCTGTACCCTGCTAAAGGTGACTGTCCTGTCCAATTACCAAGCCCCTTCCCCCCCTTCAGACAGACTCTCCTACAAAAGAACAGGATGGAAACAGTAATGAACAGGAACAAATATTTTATTATGAACCACACATGAAACGTGGGGGGTGAAACTTGCACGGGGGCTTGTGTGAGGTGGGTAGGAAAGGACTTTTCAAATTTTGGGGAATGAGAGCCTTCTAGTGTCTTAGCAGTCTGCAGGGGTTGACAGAAAGTTTTAACGGCCCTTGCCGCCCCTCCTTCTTTGGACTTTGGGTGAGGGGGGTGTGGGACTTGGTGGCGGGGGAGGGCGGTTAGAGAGAGACTGCAGCGGGGCTCTCTCCTCCTGCCTCCGGTCCTGCAGAACATCCACAAGGCGGCGGAGTGTGTCCGTTTGCTCCCTCATTAGTCCAAGCAGCGTTTGAGTCGCCTGCTGGTCCTCCTGTCGCCACCTCTCCTCCCGTTCCATGTTTGCCCGGTGCATTTGGGACAAGTTCTCCCTCCACTGTGTCTGCTGGGCTGCCTGTGCTCGGGAGCATCCCATTAGTTCATCAAACATGTCTTCCCGTGTCCTCTTCTTCCTCCTCCTAATGTGCGCTAGCCTCTGGGCAGATGTGGCTGTGGGAATTGGAAAAAGGGAGTGAATTCCTGAGACAGATCAATGTATCTGTGAACAGAGAACATAGTCTTGCTCTGTGAACAAGACCATGCAGAGCACGTATCACACGCGCACTGAGGACAAGGTCGAATTTTCGGCCCTCGCCTACAGTGCCTGCGGTCTTGCTGTGGCGAGCTGAGGAGCGGGGCAGGACACCGGACTTTGTCTAGCTGTCAAACATGGTAAGCCGTAGACTTGTGGCTGCTTAAAACTTTAAGAGTGGCACTGGCCTCCTTTCACATAGAAAGCAATGCGAGTCTCTGCTGGCAGCAATCCTGCAAGCATGAACTCTGTCCCTGTCCCAGCCACTCGCGGCTGTAAACCGCGTGGCTGTAAACTGGCGGTTACCGTTCTGTAAAGGAACGGGCAAGCAGTCCCAATACTAACTTTCCCCTACCTAATTCAAAGCAGGGAGTCATGGCAGACATCACCCTCCTGAGGGTCTCGGAGAGCCAGAAGGAGAGGATGCTTCGGGACAGCCTGCAGAAACCGGGGCCATATGCTGCAATGCTGTGCAAGGCCATGATCCCAGAGTACCTGCTGGTGTTGTGGCAGGGAAACGTGTCATACCACGGGGGGCCTAATAAGCTCTCCCTGCCCAGGAACCTGCTCATGAGGCTGGAAAAACACCTGCAGGAGGCCTATGAGAGTTCTCCCCGGAGGATGTCGCCTCTATCCCCGGTTACATTGACCAGTTTTTGGCTTAGGTGCCCTTGGAGGGACAAAAGAGTGGAGCGTCTTGGGCAGTATAATCATGAAGCGGACATTGTGAAATTTTTTTAAAATAGTTCGGACTATATATTGAAGCGCCCAAAGACAGACTAATCATGATACCCTTTGCACATATTCCCGTTTTGTTGCACTTTACTCTTTACATGTTTTGAAGCACTTTACCCATTGTTAATATTTTAAATGTTCCTGTTCTGTTATAAATAAATGTTGACATGTTTGAAAGCACTTTAGCTATTGTTAATATTTTAAATATGCCAGTTATGTTATAAATAAATGTTTAGATATTTAAAACACTTACTGCTTGATCCTTCCCCTGAATCTGTGTCCGGGTTACATGCTGGGGAGGGTTGGTAGGGGATCTCTGTGAGGGTGATGAAGAGCTCCTGGCTGTCGGGGAAATCAGCGTTGTAAGCGCTGTCGACTGCCTCGTCCTCCTCATCTCCTTCCTCATCTTCCACGTCCGCTAACATGTCCGAGGAACCGGCTGTGGACAATATCCCATCCTCAGAGTCCACGGTCACTGGTGGGGTAGTGGTGGCGGCCGCACCTATAATGGAATGCAGTGCCTCGTAGAAACGGGATGTGTGGGGCTGGGATCCGGAGCGTCCGTTTGCCTCTTTGGTCTTCTGGTAGCCTTGTCTCAGCTCCTTGATTTTCACGCGGCACTGCGTTGCATCCCGGCTGTATCCTCTCTCTGCCATGGCTTTAGAGATCTTCTCGTAGATCTTTGCATTCCGTCTTTTGGAGCGCAGCTCGGCAAGCACGGACTCATCTCCCCACACAGCGATGAGATCCAAGACTTCCCGATCAGTCCATGCTGGGGCCCTCTTTCTAGTCTGGGATTGCACGGCCATCTCTGCTGGAGAGCTCTGCATCTTTGCCACTGCTGCTGAGCTCGCCACGGTGTCCAAACAGAAACTGCGATTCAAACTGCCCAGACAGGAAAAGGAATTCAAATTTTCCCGGGGTGTGGCTGGTCAGAGCATCCAAGCTCGGGCTGCTGTCCAGAGCGTCAACAGAGTGGTGCACTGTGGGATAGCTCCCGGAGCTATTAGCGTCGATTTCCATCCACACCTAGCCTAATTCGATATGGCCATTTCGAATTTAGCGCTACTCCTCTCGTTGGGGAGGATTACAGAAATCGATTTAAAGAGAGCTCTATGTCGAACTAAATGGCCTCGTGGTGTGGACGGGTGCAGGGTTAAGTCGATGTAACGGCGCTAAAGTCGACATAAACGCCTAGTGTAGACCAGGCCTTGAATTATGTGGCCATTGATTATTTATGAAACTGCATACTGCATTGCTAATTGTCACGCATTCTCTCTGGATATAATTGCTACCCTATCGGTAAATTGTAGACTTTGTAATGAATGGAATGGTGGTCACGTGCCAGTGGCTTGCTTAGATAATTAAATGCAAATCTTATTTTGTGTAGTTTCTTTAAAATGGGATAACATTTCTTCAGTATTAACAATATTCCCTAGATTTTCTCTGAGTACAGGGAATACTGAAAACACTGAAATAAAAGATATCAAATAAACAATTGGTAATACAATAGCATATAAAGACTTCATTTGAGATTGGAGCTCCATTGTAGTAGGCACTGTACACACTGAGTAAGAGGCAGTCCCTACCTGAAACAACTTAGTTACAATCTAAACGAAGAGTGTGTGTGGAAACAGAGGGGTGAAGTGACTTGGCCTAGGACACACAGCAGTCAGAGTCAGACCCAAGAATAGAGCCCCAGTTTCTAGACTCCCAATCTGGTGGCTTAACCACTAGACCATGCTATTTTCCTGGTTACATAATGCAAAGTTGGAAAGCTTTTAAGCACAAACGCTGTATAATTGAGTATTTGTAGTTGCCTGAGAGCATTTGCGATCCAGTGTGACTTTATATCAGATGTGCTACTGCCTTACACTGATATGCCTTACCTTTGCTTTTTCAAGGTTTTATTGTTGAGACAAGGGAATGGATATCAGAGGTTTGAAAATGATTTATTGAAAAACATAGTCCTCGCCAACTGAACTAGACAGCAGAATTGGGGAAGCAGCTACACTTTTATTAGACTAACATAAAATAAGAGGTGTACAATGCTTTGGAGTCTCTCAAAGGTCCCTTCATAAGTTATCACCTTCGTCCTAGCAAAAGGAGCCCTGAGATCTCCAAAGCATGTGTACCAACTACACTTCCCATCCTTTCCCCCTCAAACCTAATAAAAGTCTCTTTATTGCTAAAATATTGCTGTCTCTGTGGAAAATTTTCTGCTCAGAACTTCCATAATGGAGCTGGATCTAAAAAGATAAACAGTGCACAAAGAGAGCTGTTTGTTTGTGCCTGCATCCTAGTGGGTATGAGTTGGGTACTGCAGGAGGTAGTTCAGAACTTCAGGTAGATTCTTGCATCAAAAGCAAAAAATCATTATTGAGTCTTTAGCAAAATGTGAGTGATTAATAAGAACCCAAAGCCCTTCAGATACAGCATTTTGCTAAATTAACATTGCTGGATATGGGCAAAAAAGTGGGTGTTAAGTGATTTAAATAAAGAAAGAAGTTGCTTTGGATGCTATGGGTGGGAGATGAAGGGACAGCATGGAAGAAAGCATGAAAAGAAGAATTTTAAAGTACAGGATAAGGGCACAAAGGGAGCAGTGAGGTAGGAGGCAAATGCAAACAAGTAGGGAGTAGTAAGATATGATGGCAGAGGTTTACAAGCTGGGGAAGAGATGTGTGGGGTCTTGATTGTTAGGAAAAGAAGCTTTAACTTGATGTGGAAGTCACTGGAGGAATGTGAAGAAAGGAAAAGCTTGAGCATCTGGCAATAAAAATAATTTTAATTGCAGTGTCTGGGATATACTGGGAGAGCAAAGTGGGAATGAGAGAGACCAAAAAGAAGGAGGTTCAGCCAATAGTTTGAGGATAGATGGTCTAATGGTTAGGGTAATAGTTGGGAACTCATGAGACCTGACTTCAGTTCCTTGTTCCTCCACAGATTTCCTAGGTGACCTTGGGTGAGTCAAGGATAAAATGGTGGTAAAACTGAAGAAGAGGTGAGGGTGGGGAGGAGATGAGGTCACCCCAGACAGAAAAGAGAAGGGGTAAAGACAGGGCCACCCAGAGGGGGGAGCAAGTGGGGCAATTTGCCCCAGGGCCTGGGCCCCGCAGGGGCCCCCACGAGAGTTTTTCGGGGCCCCTGGAGTGGGGTCCTTCACTCGCTCTGGGGGCCCTGGAAAACTCTCGCGGGGCCTGGGCCCCCGGAGCTTCTTTCGCTCCGGGTCTTCGGCGGCAGTTCGGCGGCGGGGGGTCCTTCCGCCCTGGGACCCGCCGCCAAAGTGCCGGGTCTTTGGCGGCAATTCGGCGGTGGGGGCCCCCTGAATCCTCTGGGCGGCCCTGGGTAAAGAGGACAAAAATGTTGGGAGCAATGAAAAAGTGGGAGAGTCAAGGAGAAGAGAGTATCAGAGGGGTAGCCGTGTTAGTCTGAGTCTGTAAAAAGCAACAGAGGGTCCTGTGGCACCTTTAAGACTAACAGAAGTATAGGGAGCATAAGCTTTCGTGGGTAAGAACCTCACTTCTTCAGATGCAAGTAATGGAAATCTCCAGAGGCAGGTATAAATCAGTGTGGAGATAACGAGGTTAGTTCAATCAGGGAGGGTGAGGTGCTCTGCTAGCAGTAGAGGTGTGAACACCAAGGGAGGAGAAACTGCTTCTGTAGTTGGATAGCCATTCACAGTCTTTGTTTAATCCTGATCTGATGGTGTCAAATTTGCAAATGAACTGGAGCTCAGCAGTTTCTCTTTGGAGTCTGGTCCTGAAATTTTTTTGCTGTAAGATGGCTACCTTAACATCTGCTATTGTGTGGCCAGGGAGGTTAAAGTGTTCTCCTACAGGTTTTTGTATATTGCCATTCCTGATATCTGACTTGTGTCCATTTATCCTCTTGCGTAGTGACTGTCCAGTTTGGCCAATGTACATAGCAGAGGGGCATTGTTGGCACATGATGGCATATATAACGTTGGTGGACGTGCAGGTGAATGAGCCGGTGATGTTGTAGCTGATCTGGTTAGGTCCTGTGATAGTGCTGCTGGTGTAGATATGTGGGCAGAGTTGGCGTCGAGGTTTGTTGCATGGGTTGGTTCCTGAGTTAGAGTTGTTATGGTGCGGTGCGTGGTTGCTGGTTCACCATAACAACTCTAACTCAGGAACCAACCCATGCAACAAACCTCGATGCCATGGCAGACTGGGTGTGAATCTACCCTGCAGTAGCCTGCTGCATACGTCCTACTGACATATCATAGTTGGTTATTGTGCTTTGATTTAGTTCTCTTTAAAATGGCACTACATCAGAGTGGATACACATACTGTTGTTGTGTGTCAGCAGGTGCACGTGGACAGTTAGTCCGTTGAAGGCTAGTGCACAGTAGAGTCACAACCAGTTTGCTGTGTGCTAATTTATTCTGTGGATCAGCCCTCTTAGAAATGCCTAAGACAGCTAGATACACTTCTACTGATTGCTGAATCAATGGGAGGGGATAGCTCAGTGGTTTGAGCATTGGCCTGCTAAACCCAGCGTTATGAGTTCAATCCTTGAGGGGGCCACTTAGGGATCTGGGGCAAAATCAGTACTTGGTCCTGCTAGTGAAGGCAGGGGGCTGGACTCGATGACCTTTTAGGGTCCCTGTGATAGGTGTATATTTCCATAAAATAATATCATCATAATGAGACCAAATCAAGAAATATGGGCTAACAATATTGCCATGATTAATAATACTATGTTCTGTGTTACTATCACCTCAGAAGCAAAGCATTTTGTCTTCCAGCTCTCCGAGAGCTTGACTCAGATCAGCAATGGAATGAAGAGCGGCTGGCAGTTTTCTTTTTTGACAAAACTTGAAAAATGTTGTTGAAAAAGGACATTTCCCATGAAAATGACTGTTTTGACACCCCACTCCCCAAACAAAATAAAAAAGCAGCCCACATGTTTTTGTTGGAAAAAAACATTTTGAACAGAATATTTCGAACAGTTCTATGCATAACTGCGTTGTTCATTTCTGTAAGTGGTTATAGTGACTGTCCACAGAACAAAATGTAAAACCGATTTGAGTTACTGTAGTCTTCCTTTAATAATCTCTCCATAATCAAATACATACACAACCCCAAAAGAAAACTGCCTACAGAAAGAGGGAAGAAGAAAGACACACACACACACACAGATTTGATTGTTTACTCGAATACATTTATGAAATATCCAGATGCCCTGGTGTTGGATGTAACTAGACAGCGAGTTCAAAAATGCAACACCTATTGAATTACCACTGTATTGTAATCACTTTGCCATTGCAGATCACGAGAGAAGGGCTTTTAACTTTAACCGCACTGAAATATTAACAAAAATTCGGTTGCTAACTCCGTCCTTTTCTTTCTGCATGTAAACACATCCAAAAATAAAGTGCAATTAGAATAGGTTGCTTTGCCTTTTTATATATAACGAAACTTGAATCTCGGTATGTGTGGGGAATGGGAGGGCTGCAGTAACCTGAGCAGCAGATTGATAGGTTGTGTGCTGTAAAATGAAGAGATAATTTTGACACCTCATATGGCTGTGAAGGAGCACTGCTGTGGGGCTGTGTATAAGGTATGCAGGAAGAAGAAGAAGAATAAAGAAAACAAAAACAGAGGGAAGAGCCAGCTGTGAACAGCAATGCTTAAAATTGTTTATTGAAAACATTGTTGTAGAAGATTTAAAATATATCTTAATTTAAAATTATTCTTAAATGAGAACCAATAACACCTTAGTAAGTGTGTTTTTTCTGTTTTTTCTGTTTTTTCTGTTTGTTCTTTTTTTTGAGAAAGACAAGCAATTATAATAGCTGCTAAGGACACCAGATATTACAGTTTTTCTTGGAACTTTATTTTCATACTAGGAAAAATGTCAACAAAAGCACCTGCAATTTGTGTTGCTCATAATAAGAGATAAATATAAAGTAGCTCAGTTACCTCTTAGCAGCAAGGTTATTGTTGCTTTCTGACTGCCAGTATTTGTGTTCTTAGCTTGCAAATGTAAAGAAAAATCATATCCGCTATTAATTGCATTCTCTTGCTTATAAGACTGAAGCAGTATACTAGTGTATAATCATCAGAGGTAGCCCGATTGTGAATTATTAATCCAATTAGAAGAGAATGCTCTGTTAAAATATAATCTCAGATTCTTTATTATTTTAATTGTCTGTTAATATTTATAGGAAAAAGAAATGTAAAATTCAGCGATTGGTCATTTGCACTGTAATTAATACAACAACAGTCATTACAAATGGCAGGACAAAGGACAGCAAACATATAAGTCACAGCTTTGTTTTTTAATTTCGGCTTTTTTGGCCCAGGCCAGGAGCCTGATTCACTGCTGTGCTCTGACCACATTATAACTTCTCCCTCTGTACTGGCTCAGCTGTCTTGGCTGTCCTGACGTTTGGGTAGGAAACCAAGTCACCATCCATTCTCTGCCCCTTTTGCTTCCCCCCTGAGGATGCAAGGGGGAGTTACTTCAAAAACAGACTCCAAAAGAGACTGCTGAACTTGAATTAATATGCAAATTAGATACAATTAACTTAGGTTTGAACAGAGACCGGGAATGGTTGGGTTATTACACTAATTGAATCTATTTCCCCATGTTAAAATATCCTCACACCTTCTATGGGTCATCTCGATTATCACTTCAAAGGTTTTTTTCTCTCTCCTGCTGATAATAGCTCATCTCAATTGATTGGCCTCTTACAGTTGGTATGGCTACTCCCACATGTATGTATAAATATCTTCTTTCTGTGTGTTCCATTCTATGCATCCGATGAAGTGGGCTGGAGCCCACGAAAGCTTATGCTCAAATAAATTTGTTAGTCTCTAAGGTGCCACAATACTTTCTCTCTCTATCCCCCATCCTGCAGTGAATGTGAGGGGAAGCTACACAGAGGATGAGGGGGACATATTTTGTTCCCACTTAGTCCCTTATTCACTATCAAAAGACTTGGCCACAATAGAACCCTAACTGGGAGTGCAGTTTGTAACTAGTTCATAGAATCATAGAATATCAGGGTTGGAAGGGACCTCAGGAAGTCATCTAGTCCAACCCCCTGCTCAAAGCAGGACCAATTCCCATCTAAATCATCCCAGCCAGGGCTTTGTCAAGCCGGGCCTTAAAAACCTCCAAGGAAGGAGATTCCACCACCTCCCTAGGTAACGCATTCCAGTGCTTCACCACCCTCCTAGTGAAATAGTGTTTCCTAATGTAACCCTTCTGCCCATCTAAGTTGGCAGCAACAAGGGCCGGGTTCTGTATCTAGGGGTTCCGTTTCAATAACACAATGCAAAACCGGCTCGAGCCCCCACCCAGTGACCTGGGACAATTACATACCACCCCCCGGGTACCTCTAAGAAGCAATACTTCCCCTCTCGCAAGCACGGAGTCTGAGTGTAGCAGAAAATGTTTAATAACATGAGGTAAACGATATCAGCATAAAATTGGAAAAACACCACAAACAGGATTCATAACACAAACCATGAGCAAAACCCACCCCAGCAAATTGGGCTGTGTCCTTTCCCTTTGGTTCTTGAATCCAGCAACCCAAAAATCACCCAGAGTCCCCAAAGTCCAACATCCCCAAAGTCTCTTGGGTCCAGCAACCACCCAATGTCCCAAAAGTCCAACAACCCCCAGAGTCTCTGTCCCTGGTCAGTGCAGCCCCAGAGTAAAAGGGGGGGGGGCACGCAGGGTGTTAAGGGGCACCTTACGTGATCCGAGGCTGGCCAGCCGTCTGTTTCTCCGTGGGGGTTCCGCCGCAGCCTTTACCATGAGCCAGTCCACTTTCCTGCCATCCCACAAACTGCTCCGTTCTACAAGCTACTCCGCTCCGCTCACCGACCTGTGAGCTGTTCCAGCCGTCCCCGCAAACAGCTCCGCTCGCCGTTCCTTGGGCCACTCCAACCGGCCCCGCAAGGCTCCACGCCGCTCGCTGCTCCTCCAGTCGTCCCCACAAATTGCTCCGCCAGCTGCTGAGCAATATAGCTTCAGGCTCCCCCACTAGTTAACACAGCCTCAGTGATCTCAGCTCTTAATAACGTCAGCTCTTTTGTGATTTCAGCTCCTAGCGATTTCAGCTCATAGTATAGTAGGGGAGCCCCAGTGCTGGTGCACCATTGGCCCAAAGTGAATTCAGCTCAGCAGCCTGTAACTAGACTCCTAAGGGAATCAAAGTTCGCTCTGATATTCAACAGTGGAGAGAGGAGGCGGTGCAATTGGTGTTTCAAACCCTCAGAGGGGGCCCATACCATCAGGTACAAATACCTGTCCCCATCCTCTCTCAATTCACTGGGTTTTGTAACCCATGCCCCTTGTCAAGCAAGTGCTACTTAGGTAATGGTGAAGGACTCACTCAGTCCTTCTGTCATACAACAGTTCCAGTGGCCTTGATTCACAGAATCAGGGTAACAAAACTTTATTCTTCCTGCCCCAATAATAGAGAAACTGGGGATCCCACACCAGCCAAAGTAACCACTTTCAGTTGCTGTGTTTCATGCCAGGCGAGTGGGTGTGCCTATGCAAACAAGATCAGCCCCTGGAGTTCTTTTCCACACTCGCCATAATTCACCACCAGATGTCAGGGTAGAGCTCATCCTGACTCTGCTTACAATAATATCCAACCTAGACCTCCCCCACTGCAATTTGAGACCATTGCTCCTTTTTCTGTCATCTGCCACCACTGAGAACAGCCGAGCTCCATCCTCTTTGGAACCCCCCTTCAGGTAGTTGAAAGCAGCTATCAAATCCCCCCTCATTCTTCTCTTCTGGAGACTAAACAACCCCAGTTCCCTCAGCCTCTTCTCATAAGTCATGTGCTCCAGACCTCTAATCAGTTTTGTTGCCCTCCACTGGACTCTTTCCAATATTTCCACATCCTTCTTATAGTGTGGGGCCCAAAACTGGACACAGTACTCCAGATGAGGCCTCACCAATGTCGAATAAAGGGGAACGATCACGTTCCTCGATCTGCTGGCAATGCCCCTACTTATACAGCCCCAAATGCCGTTAGCCTTCTTGGCAACAAGAGCACACTGTTGACTCATATCCAGCTTCTCGTCCACTGTGACCCCTAGGTCCTTTTCTGCAGAACTGCTACCTAGCCATTCGGTCCCTAGTCTGTAGCAGTGCATAGGATTCTTCCGTCCTAAGTGCAGGACTCTGCACTTGTCCTTGTTGAACCTCAGGTTTTTTTTGGTCCAGTCCTCTAATTTGTCTAGGTCCCTCTGTATCCGATCCCTACCCTCTAGTGTATCTACCACGCCTCCCAGTTTAGTGTCATCTGCAAACTTGCTGAGAGTGCAGTCCACACCATCCTCCAGATCATTAATAAAGATATTAATCAAAACCAGCCCCAGGACCGACCCTTGGGGTACTCCGCTTGAAACCGGCTGCCAACTAGACATCGAGCGTTTGATCACTACCCGTTGAGCCCGACGATCTAGCCAGCTTTCTATCCACCTTACAGTCCATTCATCCAGCCCATACTTCTTTAACTTGGCGGCAAGAATACTGTGGGAGACCGTATCAAAAGCTTTGCTAAAGTCAAGGAATAACACATCCACTGCTTTCCCCTCATCCACAGAGCCAGTTATCTCCTCATAGAAGGCAATTAGGTTAATCAGGCATGACTTGCCCTTGGTGAATCCATGCTGACTATTCCTGATCACTTTCCTCTCCTCTAAGTGTTTCATAATTGATTCCTTGAGGACCTGCTGCATGATTTTTCCAGGGACTGAGGTGAGGCTGACTGGCCTGTAGTTCCCCGGATCCTCCTCCTTCCCTTTTTTAAAGATGGGCACTACATTAGCCTTTTTCCAATCATCCGGGACCTCCCCCGATCGCCATGAGTTTTCAAAGATGATGGCCAATGGCTGCAATCACATCCGCCAACTCCTTTAGCACCCTCAGATGCAGCTCATCCGGCCCCATGGATTTGTGCTCATCCAGTTTTTCTAAATAGTCCCGAACCACTTTCTCCATGGAGGGCTGGTTACCTCCTCCCCATACTGTGCTGCCCAGTCCAGCAGTCTGGGAGCTGACCTTGTTTGTGAAACAGAGGCAAAAAAAGCATTTAATGGGCCTGCTCCTGCAAGCTCTCTGGACGTAATGCAAACTCCATTGAAGTTGATAGGAGTCTTGTCACTGACTTAAGTGGGCTTTGTTGTTGGGACTACAGTTCCTTTGTTGTTGGGACTCCTGTTAAAGTGGATGGGAATTCAGCCTGTGTATCATTTGCAGGGCTGGGGCCCAACAATTGTAGAGAGTGCAGGGATGGAGGAATTAGCAGTAGTTGTGAAGTGAAGAGCAAAGGCTGCAATATTCAGATTCTCAAAAAATTCCAATTTTAATGTTTTTTTCTATTTTAGTTTTTTATAAAGCATAGCATCAAAATGAACATGAAATCTTTTAAGAATGATTGGTTGCATAAACAAAAAAAGAATTGTAGCATTGCTCCTGGTTGAATGCCTGTCACTCAAATATATGGGCTTGTATTAACCCACTCATGCATCATCCTTTTTAACTGAGGCAGGAGGACAAAGGAGCCTAAGTGGGTGAATGTCTGAGCGACATCTATGCTAAACCAGTGCGACTGTGTTCCCCGCTCTTGCTTTGTTGTTGGAACTATTACTGGCACAGGATTTTACTTGACCCTTTTGCTTTAATTTCATTAAATAAAACCAGTATCACATTTTTCTATATGAGGAAAAGAAAAAGGAGGGATTTAAAATATCTTATTTAAGTGATTAGCTGGAGATTTAAGATAACTCAGGTATTCATCACCATTAATATATTATCTTCAACTGCTGCAGGTGGCACAATAACGAATAAAGAAGCCTTAGCAGTGTTGTGGGACAGCAGTGGCAGGAAACAATAAAGCATCATTAACAGATTTAGTTCAACAGATGTTAAACAAATTAAAATCCAGAAAAGTATCCAAGAGGCCGAAAGAAGAGTTCAAGTTATTGATAGCCAACAGGCATTTGCCAGGGATCTCCTATGTTAGCAGCTGGGATGAAGATGAGGGTAAGAGCTGCTATGGAGGCTGAGGACTCCCATGCTGTGGTGGGGGAGTACTCCAAGTGGCCAGTTAGCCAGCTAAGCAGTGCATAGCAGCAGAGAATCCAGCTTGGAGTTCCTTAAGGCAGTGGGAAAAATATTCTCTAGCAGGAAAATGGAATTCTGGGAGTGCAGAAGTTGTTAGTTTAAGGACTTACTCACGAACTAAGGAAGAACCTATTTTGAGAGGAAGTTCGGGTGCTGGCCTGAGAGTCGGATTCGAATCCAGATTTCCCACGGCTTAATCTCAGAGGAAGCCTGTGGTATTGGGCAAATCACTTGGAGCCATATTTTTAAAAGTATTTAGGCACCACACTGTAATACCTTAAAAAAAATCTGGCCCTTACTGTTTTGCCTTAAGTCCCTGTGTGTAAAATGGGGTAATATTAACTTGCCTCACAGAGATGTTATGAAAGATTGAGAGGCAGATACCATGGTAATGTGATGTCACAGACCAAATTGAAAAATAGGGTGTGTGGGGGGCTTATTTTGTTTTTGTTTTATAACATTAGGATTTATTGGGATTGATTTGTGTGACTAACCTCAACTGCAGTGAATTTTAAGGTTTTAGTAGTTCCTTTTATTCATTAATTTTGTTAAGGCACTCAAAGTCTTTAATGATGAGATAACTGGCTCTGTGGATATGGGAAAAGCGGTGGATGTGATATATCTTGACTTTAGCAAAGCTTTTGATATGGTCTCCCACAGTATTCTTGTCAGCAAGTTAAAGAAATATGGATTGGACGAATGGACTATAAGGTGGATAGAAAGCTGGCTAGATTGTCGGGCTCAACGGGTAGTGATCAAACGCTCGATGTCTAGTTGGCAGCCGGTATCAAGCAGAGTGCCCCAGGGGTCGGTCCTGGGGCCGATTTTGTTCAACATCTTTATTAATGATCTGGATGATGGGGTGAATTGCACCCTCAGCAAGTTCGCAGATGACACTAAGCTGCGGGGAGAGGTAGATACGCTGGAGGGTAGGGATAGGGTCCAGAGTGACCTAGACAAATTGGAGGATTGGGTCAAAAGAAATCTGATGAGGTTCAACAAGGACAAGAGCAGAGTCCTGCACTTAGGAAGGAAGAATCCCATGCACTACTACAGGCTGGGGACCGACTGGCTAAGCAGCAGTTCTGCAGAAAAGGACCTGGGGGTTACACTGGATGAGAAGCTGGATATGAGTCAGCAGTGTGCCCTTGTTGCCAAGAAGGCCAACAGCATATTGGACTGTATTAGTAGGAGCATTGCCAGCAGATAAAGAGAAGTGATTATTCCCATCTATTCGGCACTGGTGAGGCCACACCTGGAATATTGTGTCCTGTTTTTGGTCCGCCCACTACAGAAGGGATGTGAACAAATTGGAGAGAGTCCAGTGGAGGGCAACGAAAATGATTAGGGGGCTGGGGCACATGACTTATGAGGAGAGGCTGAGGGAACTGGGGTTATTTAGTCTGCAGAAGAGAAGAGTGAGAGGGGATTTGATAGCAGCCTTCAACTACCTGAAGAGGGGTTCCAAAGAGGATGGAGCTTGGCTGTTCTCAGTAGTGGCAGATGACAGAACAAGAAGCAATGGTCTCAAGTTGTAGTGGGGGAGGTGTAGGTTGGATATTAGAAAACACTATTTCACTAAGAGGGTGGTGAAGCACTGGAATGGGTTACCTAGAGAGGAAGTGGAATCTCCATCCTTAGAGGTTTTTAAGGCCTGGCTTGACAAAGCCCTGGCTGGGATGATTTAGTTGCTGTTGGTCCTGCTTTGAGCAGGGGATTGGACTAGAACATAAGAATGGCCATACTGGGTCAGACCAAAGGTCCATCCAGCCCAGTATCCTGTCTGCCGACGGTGGCCAATGCCAAGTGCCCCAGAAGGAGTGAACCTAACAGGTAATGATCAAGTGATCTCTCTCCTGCCATCCCTCTCCACCCTCTGACAAACAGAGGCTAGGGACACCATTCCTTACCCAGGACTAGATGACCTCCTGAGGTCTCTTCCAACCCTAATATTCTATGATTCTCATGTTATTTGTTAAGAGAAGCGTCCATCGTGTGCCAGCTGCTTTTGAAACATGAAAAGTGGTGAGCCCTACTTCAAAGAGCTGAGTCATGGCTGATAACAGAAATAGGCTGTTGGTTTTGTTATTTATGTCATAGACGCTTCAGATTTATGTCAATTGACCTATAGTGCAATGAACATATACTGCCTGGAAGGGCTAAATTAGGAGTTGGATCCTACTTCCATCAAAGTCAGTGGCAGCACACCCTGACTGTGAGAGCAGCTTTGGGACCTTGAAGGCTAAAGGAAGGAGCTCGGGATCTGAAGTCTCTTTCTGCACATCTAGAAACATGACAGTTTTTTAGCCTTTCATGGAACACTGTACTATGTATTGCATAACCCAGTTTAACTCTCCTACTGTTAACAGGCATGCCAGTTATGCTGTTGACATTGATCTTTATGTTTAGCGCTATTTGCAGCTCTGCATACTTGATAACCCTGTTACCTCTGTCTCTACATACATATACACTCCTTGACAGAGTTGGTTGCTTGGGTGAGATAAGGTATCCCAATTTGACACACACGATAAAATATTTGAAAAATATATTGAAGTCTCCCACCCAAATTGCTTTATTTTAAAGGTTTTACTTAAAAAGCACCTATTGCATTCCAAAGATCTGGATGCCATTCCTTCATATCAAGATAATGCTTTATATGTCCCCTGTCACCCAGTTTCTGTGTGGAACCCAAGTGTGTAAGAATAGAGAACAGTAACAATTTCTGTTTTCTTTCTCAGACTATAAGAAAAGAGATTGATTAATTTATATTTACTTGTGTACGTTTTTAAGAGGATGTGTGGTATGTCTAGGTGAAGAACTTATTTATTTTAGTTTTCCCTCAATAAAATACAAATACAAATAGTTAACAACTGAAGAAATAAGTTTTGCAGTTAGGCACCGCTCAAATCCAGCCAATGCTGATGGATATGCTGAACTTTGCTTATGTATGTAGTCCTGATTAAATAGTTTTAGTATGTACTTAATTGTTTGCAAGATTAGGGCCTTAGTTCTGAAAGTGGTCAGTAACCTGGTCACCCTTACCTCTTTCAGGAATGAGTTCCATAGCATAGATCCAGTTGCTATGGAAGTTCTAACTCCCACGTTCACAATCCTGCCCTGTGTTAGTTAACATTTTTATTATGCGCGTAAAAGGTAGCTGTCGTGAGAGGTCATGGTTGTTAAGGTGGAAGTGGTATCTGAGATAGCTTGGGCTAATCTTGTGAAGGCAGGACAGAGATCTTGACATGGACTCCAGATGCAATGGAGAACTAGTGCAGAATGTAAAACATGTCGGTGATGTGTTCACAGTGACCTATGTTCCTTTCTTAGCACTTGTTCTCAAAATATTTCCAAGCAAAATATCAAAGCCTGTTATTGGGATGCATTTTCCCCAGCATATTACAGCTATTTTGGTGGTTGTTGCGTATCTGTTAAAATAAACAATAATAGTAATAATTTTTACAGCTCTATAACCCCTTGTATATGAGGACCTCAAAGCACTGGTTAACCATGTACAATAATAACAGCAATAGCATTAATTAATTATCTCAGGCTCCAATGAGGTAGGTACATAGTTTTGTACCCATTTTACAGGAGGAGAAACTGAGACACTGGAGTCAGTGACCTGGACAGAATTTCAGCAGGGTAAGGAACCTAGGAGTTCTTGCTACAAGTGCTTTTCTCTAACTGCTGTCACTAAAGCTGGGAAGAATGACCAGAATTCTCTGGGAAGCCTATATTGGTGTCAGAGGCAGCCTTTTCTGAAAGGTTTAGTAAGAGTGGAGTTTCCACAGATGGGCTGGCAGGATCTTTTCTCTCTAATGTAATGAGTGGAGATAAATCATTTGTAGCAAATCCATAAGACAATTTAGGAAAAAAGTACTTACCTGTCAGCCTCTATCAAGGGTTCTGAGACATGGGGCCTCCTCGTGTGTGCTTGTGAGCTTCCCTTAGTTTATCTATGCCTGTTGGGCATAACATTTTCTGTCTGAATTTCTTGTATTGCTTTCCCACTGTTCAGTCTGTTTTAGCAGAGCTTAGGTTGATCTCAATCTGTAATCTGGAGTGTTCCAGAGGAGGTCAAAGTAGGGTGATCAGATAGCAACTGTGAAAGAAGGGGACAGAGGGTGGGGGGTAATAGGCGCCTATATAAGAAAAAGTCCCAACAAACGGGACTGTCCCTATAAAAATGGGACATCTGGTCACCCTATGTCAAAGTGATGACCTCCCCAATAACCTGTATGTAGGGAACTCTCTGAGCAGGAAGTTAAGGGTATGTTCATCCTAGTACCACCTTGTGGCCCAATACTAAAGCTTTTACTTTCACTGAGTGTAACATTTACTTAACAAGATTCCTTGTGCAAGTGCTGCAGAATTGCCCTTAATTAGATGTGCCTGCTTTCTGGGGAAGTAGATATAAAGCTGTCTGTGTAAGTTTTCCCTCTCTGACTGTGGTTGTCGCAAAGAAAGTCAATCCAGTGCAGACCATGCTAAAAAGGTTGAAATCCTTATTTGAAATATTGTAGGCTGTATCCTAGTGTGTTTCACATATTCACAGTGTAGTTCGGGGGTTGGAGGGGAAAGCCATGGGTTAGTGTTCACGTCACATTCCCCGTCAGTGCCTGGCCTGAGCTGGGGAAGATAATGATCTAACCAGCAGACCAAATTTGGTGGTGAATCCTGGTCACGTGTCACCTGGTCATGTGTCACCTGAGGGATGTTGCATGTACACTAAGAAGAAGTGCAGTTTTGTGGCTCATCATAAACTCAGTAATGAAACCTGTTTTAGCCAGGTTCAGATTGGTGGAATGATTGAGGTGAATTTTTACACAAGTGACATTTGATTTCTCCTTATTGTATTGTCAACCTCCAGTGTTAAAAAAATAAATAAATCACGAATCAGACCCCAAAATCATGGTACAACATCATTGACTATTTAAAAAAATCTCATGACATGTAAGCCAATTTTCAACTCTTCTTATTTGCCTTTTAGTGTTTGAACTTTTGGGTTCACTCAAGTCACAAAAAACCCAAACAAGCTACTACGAAACACATGACCATTGGTAACACTGTTACAAATTGTACAAAGTTGTACAACTTTGGCTTTGTGTTTACTGCAAAAAAACCCTGTATGTATATATACCATGGGATAACTAACATGCATTAGTATTCTTCTGTGAAATGCTAGTGGAGATGGTAGATATACCACGAGATAAACTAGATGATGTTGACCATAGGCATGGTGGTCTAGTACTGACTTGGAGTAAAAACTACAGGTACCTTGTTTGCACTTGGATTTCACAGTGGGATAGTGAATGTGTGCTATCCACTGTTTAAAAACAAAACAAAAAACTTTTTTTTTCTTTTCAGTGAAGACTGGCCTCGGTGTGGTCAGCGTTGCTAATGGTCCCCCCAGTTGTGAATAACCCAGCATGTATGGATAATGATTGTGACAAAGTTCTGATTCCTTTTTTAAAATATTAATATGAAAACATTTCCTCAGCATTGTAAAGATACTCTTGCAGGCCTGTGTCCTTTGTTAAGTACCTGAAGACATCAGACCCTCTAACATTTTCAGCTTTTTTTGTGGCATAATTAAAACATTCTCTGTATTCACAGATTGGCAGATATCCCAGCTCAGTGATGCTAAATCTGATTAATATTTGGGTTCCCTAGCACATCTCTACTTAAAGTGTGTAATTAAAGCTTGTGAAGTCTGCCATTAACAAGCCTCACCTTGGGCTCATTAAGTTAACAGGAAACTTGCTGAGTGTCCCCTGCTTAGTGAGCTCCCAAGACACACACATTTAATTAGGCAGTGCCATCCCACCTCCTAAATAGCATAAAGAGTTGGGGAAGTGGGCTTCTGAATTATCACTTAATCACAATGTATTTTTCAAACTGAAAAAGGGAACAAATGGAATCTGTCACCTTATCAAACTGCTGCTGATATCCTTGGGTTTATTAAGTTAAATTGTAGAACTTCGGCCAATGAAAAGCCATTTATTCATAAAACTACAGAATAATTGATTTCTAAATTGTGCTTATAGAGAAACTGGTCTTCCACTGGTTAAAACAATATCTTTCTCAAAGCTAATAAGAAAGTAGCAGGTCCACAGTGTACATGGAGTAATTGTGTATGTCCTACTGCACCAGGATTCATCTAGGGTTGCTAAGACTGAAATAATAATATAGGTGTATTACAAAGTACTGAGCACTGACTCTGAAAGTCCTGTGTCATATATTGTGGGTTGCTTCAATATTATTTGTAATGTTAATGCAAAAATAAGATGCTCAATAAATATTTTTCACCCATAAAGACTTTATGCTAATCCTCATTCTACAGTCAAGGAGAATATAACACCATGCTTGTGACTGGATAAAGGCTGGACTGCTGCAAAAAGTACCAGCAATTCACGTTGGGCTACACTGTACCCTTAAGGCTCAGCTGTAGCATGGGCTGTGTGGAGCTGCACTAGTGGCTGTAGTATGTGGCCTTCTTGAGTCATCTTCTTCTGTGGCATCTCCATAACTGGAGGTTTGCAACCATGGTAGCCAATTCTGTACAGTTCTCTGCTAATCTCTTTCTGGATGAATAGTCCTTTTGACTTTCCCCATAGATACAACATTATTCATCAAGATCATCTTGTTCAGCCTTGTGTTCTTCTGCCATCAACTTTCCCTTCCGATGCCTGTAAACATGCATGGCCTGCTGAACACCTTAAAATATGCCCTGCAAATTGAATCTTTGTTTTCATAAGATCTCTGACTAGCATTTGCAGAGTTCAAATAATCTCCCAACACTCAACTACAATCTTGAAGGTTGTGGGTTCACCTCTCACTTGATCTCACACTGAAAGGCCACCTCCAGTTCACCCAGCTCCAAAATGGGTACCTGATCCACATGGTTAGGGCAGTCTAAAGTGGTCAGACATGATGCTGGCTATTTCAGTCTCTTGTGTACGATTGGCTATGAAACTGACATGCCTGAACCACATTAGCCTGATGAGCCATTTGGCTGGGGGAGCTTTGACTTTGACATTCAACTCTAGACCATGGTCTTTGCCATATTCATATACAATCTCCTCTAACTTAATCAGACCTTCTTGTGAATTCAAAAATATCACTGTGTTATCTGCATAACAAATGTTATTCACCCATATTCTTGGATCACTTGCGGATTGTTTTTGCTTCTTGAACTACTCTGGCTGTTACAGAATGTCAGTGCTTAAAGCTCTCCCGCTTCCTCGAAAAATAATGTACAGTACACACCACTTACAATATTTAGTGGCAGAAAAGTAAATGTATTTTTGATCCACGCAGTTAGCTAATTTTTGGGGTCTAGCACAGGGGTGGGCAAACTACGGCTCAGGGGCTGCATCCGGCCCTCCAGGTGTTTTAATCTGGCCCTCGAGCTCCCGCTGGGGAGCGGGGTCCATGGCTTGCCCTGCTCCAGCTGGGGAGCAGGATTGGGGGCTTGCCTCACTCCGCACGGCTCCCAGAAGCAGGGGTATGTTCCCCCTGCTGCTCCTACACGTAAGGGCAGCCAAGGGGCTCTGCACACTGCCCCCGCCCCAAGTGCTGCCCCCACAGTTCCCATTGGCCAGGAACCGCAACCAATGGGAGCTGCAGGGGCGGCGCCTGCGGACAGGGCAGTGTACAGAGCCGCCTGGCTGTGCCTCCACATAGGAGGCAGAAAGGGGACATGCCGCTGCTTTTGGGAGCTGCTTGAGGTAAACACTGCCCAGAGCCTGCCCCCCTGACCTCCTCCTGCACCCCAACCCCCTGCCCCAACCCTGATCCCCCTCCTGCCCTCCAAATCCCTCGGTCCCAGCCCAGAGCATCCTCCTGCACTCTCATCCCCAGCAACACCCCAGAGCCCTCACCCCAGCTGGAGCCCTCACTCCCCCCCCCGAAACCCAACCCCCTACCCCAGCCCAGAGCTCCCTCCCGCACCCTGAACTCCTCATTTCTGGCCCCACCCCAGAGCCTGCACCCCCCAGCCAGAGCCCTCACCCCCTCCCACACCCCAACCTCCAATTTGTGAGCATTCATAGCTTGCCATACAATTTTCATACCCAGATGTGGCCCTCGGGCCAAAAAGTTTGCCCACCCCGGTCTAACAGGTTATTTCCATTTGGAGGAGAAATTGATGATGGAGTCAAGTATTTCTTTGATGCGATCCTGTTTATTTACAGAGAACATACATAGTCCTGTTTCCCTGAACGCAGTAAGAATCAGACAACAGGAGACAGTTTCTTTGCTCACAGTTCTAAGTGTCATTCAGCCAGCACTATATCCAAAGGCGTGCACTCAGCTTTTTTCCAAGGGTCATGCTACCAAGGCTGCTTTTGCCTATTTTGGGGGCTTCTTTGCTCCTGTATGTCCTGTATGTTTCTGCTGCTTCTCCCTCACGCGCGCACACATGCACAGCTCCACCATTCAATGCCTCAACCCGTTACTCCGCTCTATTCATCTCCAAGGAAACCCCTTGGGCTACATGGTTCAGCTTCTACTCAAGCCTTGCCATATAGGTTGTGTTTTGAGTGGTGGCTGCTATTATTTCAGCCATCTGGCTCTATAAAGGAGCTTGATTGTTTCCTACATTTATAAGGACTGATAAGTGATGGGTACGCCCACCAGTTTCCATGAGTGTTTGCCAGCCCAACAATATGTTTATCACAGTTTTGCAATGCATTTGTGGGTTATTACAATTAATTTGCAATTTTGTTGCAACAGGAGATATCTTGCAGACCTGGAGGGCTCTACTTTCCTTACAATCACAATCCACCAACTCATAATATGACACTTGGTTAAAAAATAATTGAAAATGTATTTTCTGATCACCAGCTTGTTGTACACTTATTGTCGTTTTTCTTGAGTTTTAATTAAAAACTGAAATACTTGCAATTTGTAACTCACTTAAGAAATTATTACAGTAATTACAACTTGCTCTGAGGCTTAGGTGTCATTTGTGGCTGATAGCAGTGTTGGAGAACTTGACAAATTAAAGGATTAGATTGGTTGAAAAGTGAGTTAGCAATTTTTAATTAGAATTTTAACTCTTCTCTCTTTTGAACCACTGATTATGCAGTAAAGGAGCCAGGGGCTAATTTTTTACATTTTCCACAATCAAAAATGTCTATAGCAACACCTTTTATCAGTTCTGCGATTGGTTTTCTAAATGACGATTTTTGTACCGCTCAGATATGAATGAGTAAGTACCTGAAAGATGGTACTGTGTCTTAAACTGAATATAAGATCTGTGATACCAGGGAAGCTTGAGGGGAACATTTTATGTTTGGGAATTGGAGTCATGATCAGAAAAACCAAGAGGTGACCAATCTTTTCTGCTTCAGCAAGCTCAGAGATGGTACATTTATGTTAAGAAATGATGTATCCCTTTATCCAAGCACTAAATGTCTATGGCAAAGAAATAATCAGAGGGATCCTAATTGGAACCAGCTAGTTTGAATGTTTTTATCTATTTTGATTCTTATAGATGGAAAACTGTTATGCCATGCCTTCAAACTCCCATACTTACTCATGTCCTCTTTTGTGGAGCCATGCAGGCCAGCCATAAGCATTTAGGGACAGATTTTTAAAGGGATTATGTGCCTACAGGTACCTAGTAGGATTATGTGCCTAACTCTAATTGAAATGGATAGGAATTAGGTGTCTAGATGCTGTTATAATTTCCATTAGGTGCCTAAATACTTTAAAAAATAAAATCTAGCACTAACTAACTTTATGCATTTTCTTTCTGTCCCTAGAGTGCATGGTCAGTGTAATACCCATTTAACAACATCCCTTTAAGAACTGTCCTTGTTAGTCTAGCATTTCCCTTTGTAAAGACTTCTGGTATGTTCAATACATTTTAAAGTGATACTCATAAATTCATACACTTTTTCTGCCTGATTGGAGAGAGAAATTGATTGATTTTACATATTTATTAAATATATCTTAGCAGGATGCACACACCTGCTTTACTTGGTTTCATTTACAATATGGTCCTTGTTGCAGTTAGTCATTAAATGGAAAATACTGAATGAAAGCCCACATTGGTTTTGTGCAGTGAACAAGATAGATGACACAGATAGACGAGATTTACAGTATGAGATGGTTCTACAAAATAAGAAAGGGGGAGCCAAGCTGAATTTTGCCATTGAAGTTAAAATAGTATGTGTGGTGTTTACAGATTTTTCACGTTAACCCAACATCTTCCACATTTTTTAAACATAAATATTAGGCTTAAATATTATCAGTGATATGTGAATGATGCTCTTTGTTCCCTTGTACAGGTAATCTGAAAACAAAAGAGCATGATCCAAATCCTTCTCTTATTAAATCACTGTGTCTAGAACTTGGTTTCTCATGCACTACTGTGCTTTATTGTGGGGTGTGTGTGTGTGTGTGAGAGAGAGAGAGAGAGAGAGAGATTAAATGCCCATTCCTATAACTCTGCACAGGGTTTCCTTGTGCTCTTTTGTTTCCCTCTATGAGAGTTACCAGAGGGCTCCAAGTTAAAGACCTAATAATGGAAAATGATATGAATTCAGAAACAAAACAGATACTGGTATTTGTGAGCCAAGTATCCAGCAATGTATATAGCCATTTATGCTACAGGTACTGTTTTTCTTAGGTCTTCTTGAGGCTGGAACATCCTCATTTGTGTGTAATATCATGTCTCCAATCTCTTGGGATGTTGTTATAGAACATCTTCAAGGCACTTTCATCAAGCAAGGGCTCATCTTGCACAATTTGCTCTGAGAGTCTAAAGATAACATTTCTCTCCTAATTGGAGGGAAAAAAGTTATGCCACCAATAGAGTCACTAAGTGACATCCAAATAAGTAGCAAGTAAGGACCTCATGGTCAGTGTAAACAGAATCTGCATAGTATCTTTTATTTTCTGTGCAGAAGCAAAATGGATAATTGCAGCATTATAATGGAAACTCTCTGGATTTTATTTGATCTCTAGAGGCCTACAAAACACAGTATAACAAAGGTAATTTGTACAGCCCTATCAAATATGAACAATACATTTAAAGTCATGGGCCCACTTGGGCAAAGAAACAAGGTAGGAGAGAAGCTAATTGTGATCAGTATATTTTCGTTTCTGTAGAGCGTGCTTTGGACGTTACTGATAACAGAAAAAATTCTTCCACTGTCTAGGGAAGGAATCTTTCTTTTCCAAATGCTGTGGTATGTAAGGTCCAGGATTTGGCCCTTTAAAGAAGCAAAGCCAAAGAATGAGTTGTTTCCCCCACCCCCTGGAGGAAAAATATAGTAAAGGTCAAATGTAGAACAAATGGAACATCTAAATGTCTTCTGAATCAAAAAGAACCACAAACCAGAAATTTTATACTGGGTGCTGCAAGTGATACCTTTGAATTTGAGGTGTTTAGTCATTACTTCTCAGAGCATAGACCACTCTTTTTTATAAGACAATAACTTTAGAATATCCCTTTCATGAGTAGTTTTGTACCATGACTAAATTTGTCCACTTCCAGTAAAATGAGAGAAGTGAGTTTCTGTTTCAAAACCCAGTGTTTTCTTTTTTTAGGCATGCAATCCCTACATTACGGCTTGGCTGAAACCCCAACTTTCCAATTACTTATGCTCATGATATCCTGTAATGTAGAACTATCTTGTGGACTGGGCTGCACATCCACCCAGGGTCAAAATGGGATGCAAGACCCCAAACAAAGCACGGTGCAACCTCCTTGAACTTTGGGTGCACATGCTGCACGTTTGCCGCCTCCCTCCTCCTCCTTGAGCAGGTGGGTAGGAAAGGACTGGTCCACTCTCCATGCACCAGCCAGCATGACTGAGACAGTGTTGGGGTGAAGATAGCAATCTGTTAGTGCCAGACTGAAACAAAGGGGGTGGAGGTCAGGGAAAGAACTGTCAGAGGTACTTCTTTCCTTATGCTGTTCCTGAGATGGAGTAGCGAAGTGCTGCCTTTGATGCCGGGCAGAATGTATTGACATAAACTAACTCATGCTCTTTTCCCTTGTGTCTAATTATTATATTATATTTCGCTTGAAAGCTTTGAAGCTAGTGAGTATTTTAGAGTATTGAGAGTTATTTGGGTTGTCACTGTCTGCCCATCACATGGAAGAGCATATATGACATTGGGGTTTCTCTGTAGAAATGTATATTACTTATGGCAGAAAACCTTTCTTCGGAGGATCTTAAAGATTTACAGGATTTAATGGAGCCTTGCATCACCCTTGCAAAGTTGGTAAATCTTATATTCCTTTTACAGATGGGTAAACTGAGGGTCAGAAAGGTTAGAAGACCTAATAAAGGTGATGCATTGATTAGAGTGGCAAAGCTGTGTATAGAACCCAGGACTCCAGGTTCCCCATCTGTTAATCTCACCATTACACCATATTGCAACCTGGGAAGACAGTAGTATGTTTTAATGACTCTTGAGTCAATTTCAGTAGTACTGCTTCCCAGGAAAATTCATAATATACAAAATCCATCCATGCATGTTGTTAAATGACATATTTACATCCCTAACATTTTGGTTTGGGGCTACTCATATGAACAAGTACTATCTAATGTGAGTAAGGTTATGTCTACATTACATTACAAATGTTGCAGTGGTGCAGCTGAAGCACTGTAGCTATGCTGCTGTAGCGTTGACATTTGCTACAGCAACAGAAGGGGTTTTTCCATCACTGTAGTAAAGCCACCCCCTTAAGAGGTGGTAGCTAAGCTGACAAGAATTCTTCCATTGACGTGGTGGTGTCTATACCAAGGCTTAAGTCAGCTTAACTATGTTTATTGTGGTGTGAATTTTTCACAGTCCTGAGTGATGTAGTTAGGCTGACCTAAATTGTAGGTTTAGACCAGACTTGAGAATTGCAGAATAAAGACCTAATGTGTATCAAGAGGGTGCTACAGATTTTTATTCCTTAATGTAATCTGCTAAAGAAGTAGTAATCATAATACATGATTTAATAGGTGAGATTTTATATAACAGTGATAGCTGAACAAAACAAAATCTGAATTTTAATGTTTGCAGTTTACTGACAATGAATGAGCTACAGAAGGGGTTTGTAGTAAACAAACAGTCAGGCAATCCTTTGAGCTTTCTTTATTGTTTATGCATAGCTTCTTTAACACTCACCATGTTAACTCTCTTATGCTTCCGCATCACAAAGCTAACTAGAGGAGCTCTCTGCAGGAATTCAGCAGTCAGGAAGAAAGTTTGAAAAGATTAGGGCTTAAACAAGGAGTGTTTAGGTGATGAGGCTACAATAGAATATTTTAGACAGCACACACTACAGGGTGCCAACTACAAAGACTGAGCAACACAGTGCGCTCAAACTAAGAGACATTAAAAGGAACAAGATGATTTAAGTAGTGGATTTTCTAGCTCTATCTTAGGCCTGGTCTACACTAGGCGTTTATGTCGAATTTAGCGCCGTTACATCGAATTAACCCTGCACCCGTCCACACCACGAAGCTATTTAGTTCGACATAGAGCTCTCTTAAATTCGACTTCTGTATTCCTCCCCAACGAGAGGAGTAGCGCTAAATTCGACATGGCCATATCGAATTAGGCTAGGTGTGGATGGAAATCGACGCTAATAGCTCCGGGAGCTATCCCACAGTGCACCACTCTGTTGAC
>NW_020664482.1:32182120-32201370 GCF_002925995.2 Terrapene triunguis | reverse complement strand
GATTGCACGGCCATCTCTGCTGGAGAGCTCTGCATCGTTGCCAGTGCTGCTGAGCTCGCCACGATGTCCAAACAGGAAATGAGATTCAAACTGCCCAGACAGGAAAAGGAATTCAAATTTTCCCGGGGCTTTTCCTGTGTGGCTGGTCAGAGCATCCGAGCTCGGACTGCTGTCCAGAGCGTCAACAGAGTAGTGCACTGTGGGATAGCTCCCGGAGCTATTAGCGTCGATTTCCATCCACACCTAGTCTAATTCGACATGGCCATGTCGAATTTAGCGCTACTCCCCTCGTTGGGGAGGAGTACAGAAGTCGAATTTAAGAGAGCTCTATGTCGAACTAAATAGCTTCGTGGTGTGGATGGGTGCAGAGTTAATTCGATGTAACGGCGCTAAATTCAACATAAACTCCTAGTGTAGACCAGGCCTTAGTATTGCACCTTTTGAGTCCCTTGCAATAACTACTACCTTTTTGAATTCCAGACATTGCAGCAGATATGTCTTAGCTTGACAGAATATTCTGCTTCAGTATTTTACAATAGATGTACTGTTGTGCCATAATGGTGTCTTGTACACTAGAATCAAAAGAGTGATGCCTTAATTATTGAAACAGTTCCCTCTACCCCCTGACCCTGCACACACATGTGGTATTCTGACAAAATCAGTGCATGGTGAATTTAACTGCACTTTAGGATATTTAGTCATAGAGCTAGTAGCATCAAATAGGGCATATTCTACTGCCTAATCCATAGATGTTTTGTCTGAGTAATGAGTGTGGAGTGCCTTGCTCTGGGTGCTGTGTGGGGCTGCAGAGCCCTGGGGGCATGATGCCTTCTAGAGCTCCTGTGTGCATGGGAGGAGTACAGCCCCTGCTGCTTGCTTTGAAAAGGCACCCCCTGTATTTCCCTTGTATGGATCCAGTAGTGCTGGCTAAGTAGAGGTGGCAGAAGGCCATAGCACTTGCCTTGCCGAGCCTGGCTCTTCAGAGATGCTAGTTGACAGCATTTAAGATGCCAGCCTGCTTTTGCTCCTTAAATGTGGGGACTTTAATTGTGCCTGGCCCCTACATGGCAGCCCAAGAACAAGCAGGAGATACTCCTTGCACTCTCTGCCTTGGCTTGTGCACCTGCTCACAGTTGGGCCATAGATTACCTAGCATTAAAATAACATTGCTATAGTCATTACGTTGGGGTCATTATTACCATGTTCACACCATTCATAGCCATTAGTAGTAATAGCAGCACTAGCTGTATTTTTATCAGCAATTCCAATGACCTTTTATATTTTGTGCTAACGCTGCAATCGCTCTCATTAACAGGACCCTTAAGATGTGTTGTGTGCTGGTACAAATTCACTGCCTCATTTGTGTTAATTTGTACATGGTTTTGTTGCATCTCTTTGCTTGACTTCTTTTATTAGTTCTTTTCTGAAGTTGCCCATTTCCTGTAGCACTAGCTTCTTCAGTAAGTCCTCCTATGAATAATGCCCATTTTCTCCAGTGCTGGTTGGCTTTAGGTTGTGGACCTAATATAGGAGCTATTGCCAAAGTCGTCATCTTTTCATTTTTAGTAGAGGGATTCCTCCTCAAAATGACTGACTTCTCTTAGATTTAGGGTAACATTTTCAAAGGCCTTTGTTTTGTCAAAAGTTGGGTAGGTATTTAGTGTCCTAAGCCTCATTGAAAGTCAGTCTCTGAAGTGCCTAAATCACTTTTGAAAATGAGATTTAGGCACTTTTGAAAACGTTACCCATGGACTTCAAAAGCAAGTCTAGTTTATAGACATCCCACACAGTTGCCTTGATTCACTGCCAAGTGAACTCCAGAACTTTGGCCACAAAGTTTAATAAAGCTTTGTATCTTACACTAAAAGCTAAGGTCTGATCAGATGGCCACACAGTGGAATTTGATGGGACCTTTCAGTAGACTGAAAAATAGCTCCTATTTTTTTTAGTAGTATGAGGGTATGTCCAGGGACCTCCAGGCAGATCTTGTTAGACTCTCTGTTCTCTGTTTTTGTATATTAATACTTTTAAATGAAAGAAAGCAGCCTCCACCTAAAAGGTAAAAACTAAAAGATGACTGTGACATTCTATACCTTGGGGGAGCATGCTGTAACGCCCATATTCTTCATTTTCACATAATCATGATCTTACGTATAAAGCATGCCTTATAAGGTATCGGGGAGAGGTTATGATCTGCTGAAAGTCATTTCTCTATCCATATATGTATATCACTAATGCATATGAAGTTATGAGACTTGTATAGTATAGTTGTCACTAAACTAAAGATGTGGGAATCAGCCAGATATTAGCTCCCCAGAGGCAACAGCAAGGAAAGTAACCAATGCCTGGGCAGGGTGTCAATCAACCCATCAACAACCATTGTCCAGCAAGGGAGCTACAATGCAATGACTCACCTGCATGAAGCCACACCAGGGGAATTGCTCAATCTTGCTTGGAGAGACTCAGAAATGCTCATCTGGCTCTGAAGGGCGGGGGGGAGCCAAGAGGGAAGAAAGGACATGATAAAAGGGAGAGACATTTGCCATGCTCTCTCTCTCCCACCTAGATCTACAGACACCACCACCACCAAGTGACTGAAGCGCTGATCAAAGGGGAGAGCCTGGCTGAAGAGCAGCCAGCCTGTGGTGAGACGCATCTAAGTTTGTAAGGACACTGAAAGTCTTAAGATCAGCTTAGAATGCATTTTGCTTTTATTTCATTTGACCAAATCTGACTTGTTATGCTTTGACTTATAATCACTTAAAATCTATCTTTATAGTTAATAAATTTGTTTGTTTGTTCTACCTGAAGCAGTGCATTTGATTTGAAGTGTATCAGAGACTCCCCTTGGGATAACAAGCCTGGTTCATATCAATTTCTTTGTTAAATTGATGAACTCATATGAGCTTGCAGTGTCCAGCAGGCATAAATGGACACTGCAAGACAGAGGTTCCTAGGGTTGTGTCTGGGACCGGGGATATTGGCTAGTGTCATTCGCTTGCAAGTAGCTGGGAGCAGCTTACATGCCAGAAGCTGTGCATGAACAGCCCAGGAGTGGTGGTTCTCACAGCAGAGCAGGGTAAGGCTGGCTCCTAGAGTCAAGGATTGGAGAGGCCTAGCAGATCACCGGTCCAGATAACACCAGAGGGGAACGTCACAATAACATTTCTTTACAGAGATTTATACTAGAGAACAGCTCTATACAAAATAGGAAAAGGAAAATTGAACTAGTGTTGAGCTAACAAGATGGTTGAAAGACCCAACCGCAAGTGTAACAGCAGGGATATCCATTTAATACCATACCACAGTTCTGTTGAATTACCAATGATAGTCATGCCTGTCTAAAGACAAATCAGGTTTATTTTACAACCCCTGCCTCGACTTCCAATAAATAATAAAAAAAATATCTTACTGAAGATTTGGAGAAACTACTTCTTGCTAGCCTCACCGCCATACCTGCAGCTTGACCTGCTAATTGTGCTCTGGGAGGTGTAGCTGAGTGTCAGACCTAAGACCTCAGCTCTTTGATCTACCTACTAGATGAACCTAGGGTTTTGCTTCCTTCTCCTAACTTTCTTTCACATTAGGTTGTGTCTTTTTCTTCCTCCTCCCTTTCCTACCTCCCCCCACACCATGGAAACCTTCGAGAATCTGCATCCAATATGTTTCTTTGGCACAAGAAGAGCATAATGTTCTATGGCACCTGGCCATTAAAATTCACACTAATCAGCAGCAAATGTTACCCCTTCACTTCAACTTAAGCTGTATAATGATCCTATCATGCCAATGAGATTTAAGACAAGTCTGCCAGTTTGGCTTTTGTGAGTATCTGCATTTTTAACTCATTGGCTCAAAATGATTCCACTGTAACAACCTTGTATATTCTTTAAAATAATAATTAATTAAAAATACTTCCCTAGTATTTTACTACTTCAAAGTACTGTACAAGTAGTAATTAATAAATACTAACTTAATAAGAAATCTTGATTTAGTTCCTCTTTATTGAAGCTGGTGAGCTATACTTCATTGATCTCCATTAGAGATTTCAGAATTTGTCCCTGTAAGAAAGAATACATTAATCATACTGATATTTAAATGGTCAGCAACAGTCAAAACTTATGTAATGTTAAACTTGCCTTAATGGCATGTCACCAGAGCCAAAAGTTTCGTTTCAACAGTTGGTGGTGATTAATTTGCTAGTGAAACTCCATGTAGCATGCTATCGGGATAGATATATGTTAATTCATATCATTTAGCACACTCCAGACTGGTGCTTCTCAGAGCACTTATTCAATTCCTGAGAAAAGAGCATGGGCTAATAAATTGAGCATAGGAACCTCCTTGGTTCTAATCTAAGATCTTTTACTGACTCCCTTCTGTGGCTTTGGCAAGTCGCTTAACTTCTTCGCCTCATTTCCCTAATCTGTGAAATGGAGAGAACTACTTTACAGGGCTGTTGTGAGGATTAATTAGATAATATCTGTAAAGTGCTTTGAATATTAATAATTCTCCTTAAATATTGTATGCTGCCTTACAGCTGAAGATTGTAAACATTAAAGAACTAAGTTTGACAATGTGAAGTGAAGCAGTATTATTATTCCTGTCCTGCTGGCTGGAGTGGTTTGTGATCATGAGTGCCAACGTCAGGGTAGAGTGTCAAGAAGCAGGGCAGATACCCCGAACTGGTTGTTTGTTGGATAATTAGATTCACCAACCAAGTGACAAGTGTAAGCTCCTAAAACACTATAACAATCTTACCATGGAGTCACAGACTATCTCCTTAGGCATTCCGGTCTGTCTTGCCACCCGGGCAAGCTGGACTTCGTGACAGTTGGTTGCTATACACCAAAGATCACAAAATATTCAGGTTGCTTCCAGTACCAAGAGATCAGCCACTTACCCCAGGTCAATCTGTACCTTTGATCTCTCACCAAAGACAATGCTTGTTGTCAATCCTGTAATAAACTAACTAGAGATTTACTAACTAGAAAAAATAAATGAGGGAGTTATTAATGGTTAAAGCAGGCAAGTCATTTATACACAAATGAGTTACAGTCTATGGATTTAAAAGGTCACAAAGTTGTAGTGATCTGTCAGCTCTGAATGTCTTCTAGGGCAAACCCAGGTTGACCCTGGGGATCTCTACTTCTGTTCAGTAGCTCCAGCACTATGAAAGTCCAAACAGCAAAAGAGAGATGAAAAAGTTTCTTGTCAGCTGTCTTTATTTCCTTCTTCCAGAATTCAAGCTGATGGGACAAGCACATAGCCTCTTCCAGGATGCAAAGGGGCAGTTAACAAACTCTTTGTATTTTTGCTAGTTGTAATTTTGATAGATCTTTTTGATGGTTGGGAGACGATCCCTCCTGACTGGGTATATAGTATCAGAGCAAACTTTTCTTTTACAGTCATAAATAATACTATAATACTTAGTCCTGCCTTGCGTGCAGGGACTAGATGACCTCTTGAGGTCCCTTCCAGTTCTATGATTCTATAAAGCAAAAACTTAAATACTGCCTTATAGCATGTGATAAAGATGATATAACTGAGATAAATGCATGCAGCTACTTGCAAACATTTTATAAAGTCTAAACACATAGTTATAAATTCAATCCCATCTTAAGCATACTAACACACAGGTGAAACAGACTGACAAAGTCATTGCTGGAAATCAATGCTAGGCCTTGGCAAGAGCTGGCACCTGGTCTGCCAGTGGCACAATCCCCTCTTTATAGATAGGAAAGCTTATATACAGAGAGGTTAAATGACCTGCCAACATCACAGAGGAAGTTTGTCTCAGCCAGGGATAGCTGTCTTGGCTCCCAGATTTAACTCTAAAACTATCCTTCCACCCATAAAGTGGAATGTGGTATTTTATTTTCTGTCTTGGATAACGACCAACCTGTCTTTGTTGTTCAGGGTGAAATCTTCCCCTGCTTCCTCAGCTGTGGCAGTGCAACCTGTGTTGGGTTTAAAAGGGGAGTTTTAAAATGCACACCAAGTAATTTGGATTTTAAAAATTACTAAAAATATTTAGTTTAGAAAAAGACGAAAAGGCCAGCTCCTATTAATTGTTTCTTTTACTGCCAACTCAGGGATGTGTCTCCCATTGTTTAATCACAGCATTTATTTTTATACGTTAGGTGACACCATGATCAAGACTAAGCAAAATAATCAGTTATTAGCCCTGGCTATTTTATTATTAAAGGAAACATTTAACAAAACAACACAAAGGACAGAATACAAGTGATAAACTGGTGACTGCCATTACAATCTCTTCTGCTTGTCTTTCTGTGGAGAGCTTTACTAGTGATTACTCCCCTGAGAGTGAGCTGTCTCTGGGGATGCTTTTCTCTTGGTAAGTTAAGACCCAAGTATTTTATTTTCCAAAATTATTGTGAATCTATTCTTTAGTATGACCTTAGACAACTAAGAATGTTTATAGATAGGCAAAAATATTTTGTTTCAGGGCAGGTGGACCTTTGGTCATTAATAAATAATGAGTCAGTAGGCAGAGTAAGCAACCTTAACTAAATCCTGTGAAACCAAGAAAAAATATTTAAATGAGTTACTTACAATTAGCCCTTTAAGGAGCTGCCTTAAGGAAGGTCAATTACAAATATTAAGAATTTTAAATCCAATTACATTCCACTGTTTCTGTTTCCCAATGTTTAGTCTGTCTCCTCTAGTGGAATACACGGTCTAACGACTTGGTGATTAAGGAGAAACTGTTAGTCTTAAGTTACAATAGCATTTCAGTATTCCAACAAAATCATTACAACAGTTTTAAATCTAATCGCTTGGGAGTGACTTAGTTAACTTCCTCTCACCAATCCATGTTGAAGTCTTGGGAAGAATTTCCTCAGGTTGGTTTCTTTTTGAGTCTTCTCTGTTTTTCTTATCTGACTGTGGCAGCTGGCTTGTGAAGTGCTGTGTTTGAGCAGGGTAGCAGAGGGTGTGTGTGAGGGGTTCTTACTTTAGAGTTTTATTACCCATCTCTTTCCTATTTTAGTGAAATTATAGGAAAACACACCTCTTTCAGGCTTATTTAGATTCACAGCTGGTTGCTGACACCCTTTCATTGGCTTCAGGCCTTCAGGGTTGGCTTAGGTGACACTTTCAGCTCCTGAATATGCAGTCTGTTTAATGAATATGCAGCATTTCTTTCCTTGCCTTTATTCATCTTGTGGAAGGAAAGATCCAGATAACTTTGAAAATTAGTTTTAACTCTTTCTTTTAATTCAGCTGAGTTTGAGATATTCTTTCAATTTTACTAGAGTTTGACAGGAAGTTAAATTCTATTTTCAAAAAGTCCAAACACTCCTCTTCTTTATTCAGAAGCTTTTAGTTTTTCACATAGGTGCCAACTTCCTGTGTTCCTTGAGTGTGCCCCACCCTTGCTCTGCCCCCTTCCCCCAGCGCCTCGTGTACACCGCTGAACAGCTAATTCACTGCAGGCGGGAGGTGCTGGCAGGGAGTGGGAAGGCCTGATTGGCGGGGCCTGCCAGTGGGCAGGAGACACTGGGGGTGGGGAAGGGAAAGGAGCTGTTCGGTGGTGCTGAGCACCCACTATTTTTTTTCCTTGGGTGCTCCAGCCCCAAAACTCCCACAGAGTCAGCACCTATGGTTTTCCAAATAATATTTTAAAATTAAATAACTCTTACAAAGTCTTTAGCTTAAATAATTAAAAGTTGTTGACTTTGGGGAGAGGTTTATTTTCTTCCGGATTTGGTTGCGGGTTTGATTGTGCGCTGCCAGTACTTAATTAATTCTCCATTAATATAAATATTCTTTACTTAAAACACTTCTTAGACTAGTTTAGCAAAGTCATTAGAATCTACGTTGGTACATAAAGCTTTTTACCATTTACATAGCAATGTCATTGGGTGCTATATTAGGAGCTTTGCATTTAGCCAATTTGCATTTTGCAGAGGTATTTGTCATTTCAACATGTAAGAAATAAACAAAAGTTTAAAACATCTCCAAGTACACCTGGGTATTTTTTTAACTTTTTTTTTTTTAAAGAACACAAGTAGGCTTTCTTGCAAGAGGATAATCATTGCTAGAGTCCATTTTACCTAGATGTATTTCTCTAATTAAAACATGAATATTTTGCATGGTCTGTCATCTTAATGTTTGCTTGTCCTTGGGAGAGAGAAGCAGAAACCTTCTGGAATGTCTTTGATTACCTTTTTTTTGTAGCATAACTAGCTAAACATGTATTTTTATATTTTCAGGCATCCTGGCTGTAACATTCTTATGGCTGCATCTTAATACTCAATAAAGATGCAAACGAGTTTGTAATTTCTTAAAAATGAAGTTATAATAATTGTATCAATATTGAGGACTCTTCCACACACCAGTATAGTTCTATTGTGCAATGGGGGCAAGCATTTGTTTCTTTGTGGGGGGAGGCTGCACTGAGGTGTGCACCTGTTACATGGCACTGATCTTTGTTCTCTGGGAGTTCATGCATGGAAATGTGCAGCAGTAGTTGGGAATGGTTAGTCTGGGTAAGAGAGGGTGGGGCTAGACAAGTATCTTCCTACTCTTCATCCCTTGGGGGATGAACCCCATAAGGGGCTGACTTTGGCCTGGTCCACACTACCCCCCCACTTCGGACTAAGGTACGAAAATTCAGCTACGTTAATAACGTAGCTGAATTCGAAGTACCTTAGTCCGAACTTACCGCGGGTCCAGACGCGGCAGGAAGGCTCCCCCATCGATGCCGCGTACTCCTCTCGCCGAGCTGGAGTACCGGCGTCGACGGCGAGCACTTCCGGGATCGATTTATCGCGTCTAAACCAGACGCGATAAATCGATCCCAGAACATCGATTGCCTGCCGTCGGACCCTCTGGTAAGTGTAGACGTACCCATAGGCTCTAAGGAATGGCTTTACAGCTTCTCTGTCATTTGCAGTGGAAGATTCCTGTTCCCCGGTGCTTAATTTGTGCCTCAAGGCTTGGTAGTTCATAGCCCTGGCACCTCTGGGCTTGTCGGATCAGTTATGAAAGTAAAAAAGTGGCTTGAGCCCTGGCACCTCTTTCATTACAAATTAAGCACTGCTGTCCCCTAACTTATTTAGATCTGTTGGTGCTGAGCCCAGCTCCTCAGACAGATAATCTGGGCCTCATAAGCACAACTTGAACAGTATTTTCACAGCGTCCTATTCTTGAATAAGTTAGACCTGGGTTTGTATTATAGTATTGAAAATCTTCCATGATATAAGGAGCTGAATTGGGTGGCTTAAAGGACAGGGTAGAGAGTGTTTGATGAAAAATTGTTGCATTTGCTAAACAACTTTAGAATATGCAAAGAGTTTTCCAGCATTGAGTTGCACAGTTTTTATTTATTTATTGAATGGATGTCTGGAACTATTATCTGTATTGAATTATTCAACTTGGCATCCTAGCCGGACATGTAAACTACTGCTCATATAAAACTGAAATTTATCCTGCATCAGGAAAAAAAGGGAGACAGGAAAACCATACTTCAATAAAAAGAAATTCCCTAGTGCCTAAGTATGCCTATTATATTTTTGAGATTCCTTCTCATATTGTGCCTTCCAGTTATTCACTGTAACAAAATAAATAGAAACTAACCCTATTTTCTAATTTATTTTGCTTTTATCTGCAGTACTTATAGTGTATGTGGCTCTCTATACCTAAATGTGTTTTATTCACAAGCTTGGAAAACGCTACACAAGGAGGGGGTGCGAAGGGGGAGAATTACATGTTATTTTTTTTCCTTTGGCAACACAAATAACAGTTTCTTGAACTGAAAACTGGAGTAAAAAACCAACCAACTTCAGTTTTTTAATACCAAGAAAAAGCAAAAACAAAAAGGCTATACCACCAAGAGGAGAATTGCTTGTTTTTCATTTCCAACTTCCCTGTGTCATAAGACGCTACTGAATATCTTGGCTGTATAGCTGCACCTTGTAGGTCAACAAAATCAATCTTTGTCTTGAAAAAATGGTGGGGAGGACAAATAAAAAACAACATCTTTTCATTATTTACATGTTTAGAGGGACGAAGTACAGTGTGCTGGATGTTTATTGTGTATTATATGATTTTTGTTCTGTTTGGATAGCACTCATTAGAGAATTCTGTCAGTCAGGTCAGGACAAGCCTTTCTGGCCCCTTGGTCCCAAATGTAATCAGAACTTCAGAAAGGCAAAATGAGTCCTGAGTTCAAGCACCCTGTTTTTTAGGACATAAGTAATGTAATAGCAATGGTCATGGTTGAAGGTCCATATATCATGACCTTCTTTCAGACATAGCCATACATTAATAATTTTTAAAACACTTAATATGTTGGACTGTTCCATCTGATTGATTTGCCTTGGCTGTCAAAGCAAGTGGTGTCCTTTTAGTCTTCCTTTGCATTAAATATTGAATAGGTTATTTGTTAGCTCCCTCCTTTTTTATTTTGCTTAAAAACTGGCCACTTTGCATGTGCAAATTAGAGAGCACAATATCTGTTTAAAGAATCATCTTTGAGAAGCATAAACTGCACTATATGAATAAAGGCAGAAATGTGAGAGTTTTCTCTTTGTCATCAGTGGAGGTCGACAATATGTTCATTCTTGGTTGCGTGCTGTACGAAAACATAGTTAAGATCTTTGTCAGCAAGGAATTTGCTTGGTCAATGGATGCAGGAGAGAGAGTCTGTAACTGCCATACTTCTACAACAGCTAGTTATTGCTGGTAACTTTAAGATATTTGTTCTGGAAAACTAAATGGAAGTAATGTACATCACCTAGTATCTAAGCATATGCCCAGGCCCTAGTTCTGGTCTCATACTGGTGAGAATCCAAAGCAATTCCACTGAAATCAATGGCGTTAAACGGGCATAAATTGAGATCAGAAAGTATCTAGAAAATGTACAAATTGCCTATGCTGTTTGCGCCCTTAGCTCCAATTATCTATGAAGAATGTATGTTTTCATAGTAGTGCCCTAAACAGCACTTTCCAATGTCCATACACCACTTTACACTAATTGTATTCTCCGGTTTACCCTGTTCTTTCTGTTGAGAGATGAATTCATTGGCATTGCTGGAAAGGATGCAAGTTCTTTTTGAAGGATGTCAGCAATGTCCTTCACTATAATAAAGATTATGATTATGACTATTTTTAGCATGCTGTAAATGAGCTGAGATATACTGCCCCTGTCTCTTGTCACTGCTCAAAGTCTCGGATTCTCAGAGACTGGTGTGGCTTAGCACCATGGAAATAGGAGACATTCGTATGCACCTATATTCCCCCTTGGTGGTCCACCAAGGGCACTCACTGTTAGGGTTCTGGCTCCCCAGCTGTCACCTCACTTGGGTGGAGAGTTGCATCTCCCTCCCTCCTGACTATGGTTTTTCAAGGCTGCACAGTTCGCTTTACCCTGTGAATTCCCCAGCAAGTCCAACTGCCTAAGCAGGCCTGTTTTGCTTTCTCCTCAGAGGCTATAATAAACAGTATAATTGCCCACAGTTAAGTTACCACACAACTCTTATTCCTAAGGTGAGAACATTACAGTGAAAACATTAAAAGAGTAAAAAAGCCTACACACATGCCTATAAATTTACCGGAGATCATCCTAATTCCAACAAGGGCTCTGGCCAGTGAAAATTCCTTCAACCCCCCCAAAAATTAATAGCCTCCTTGGCTCAGAACAAGTGTTCCCATGAATCTGAGAGTTCCTTTTTTATCCAGTTTGGCATAGGTGTTGACTTACTCAGATCCTGAGGGCGCTTGACCCCTACTCTGCCCTGGCCTTGCCCGCAACCCACTTCCTTCTGTCCCCTCCCCATCTCTTCCTGCCCCTTCTCCTCCCCCCCCCCCACCAGGGCCTACTGCACACTGCAGAACAGCTGATTGCGGCAGGCAGGAGGGGCTGGGAGAGAGAGGGAGGAGCCGACTGGCAAGGCCGCTGGCGGGTGGGAGGCATTGGGGGGAAGTGGGAGGAGCTGATCTGCAGGGCCGCTGGTGGGTGGGAGGCGCTGACCCAAGGGGCTGCCAATGGATGCTGAGCACCCACTATTTTTTCTGTGGGTGCTCCAGCCCAAGAGCACCCATAGAGTCAGCCCCTATGCAGTTTGGGTCTTTAATCTGTCCTCACGTAACAGGTGATCAACAGATAAAAGGTCCCCGCCTCATCGTGAAGCTTCAAAGGCTGAATTCTTGCATATGCAGCCATATTTAGATTTGCATACACCTCCCCCTGGAGAGTTCCTGGGAAATTCACTTAACTTTAAAAAGTTTACATTGTATCAAATTATCTTTTTGAAGCTCATAACACTTCACAGGGTTTACATTACTCAGGTCTCCTCCCTAGAGATGTTACATACAATTCCATAATACATAAACATTTGCATTTTAATACAATGTACTCCTAAGTTACTGAAAGTTAAATCAAGAAGGTTTATCCAGGATACTGCAGGAAATTGGCATATCTTTCACAGTAAGTTTGGGGTTTTTTGTTCTTTCCTCCATCTGCTTTGCAGACTCCTTCTATGGTCACCACTACCTTAGATTCCTAGGACAATAAAGATTAAGCCTTTCATATTTTATCTTTGGACTCTGAAGGTTTAACCATTTCTCCACAGGAATTAGAACAACACAGGTTTGTTTTTCCCTCTCTCTCTAGTGTAATGAGGAGTCATATCAAGCATCCTTCAGAGATCATTGCAACAAAACCCTTCCAACTCTACTTCTCTCTACTGGGCAAAAGCACTGTATGACATATGTAGTATGAGGAAAGGAAATGACTGCTCTTTCTGGTACCTGTGAGTTTGATGTAGGCATAGCTAAAGAGAACTCAGTTCAATAACATGCCAAATTGTAAGAAAAAGTGAGACCCATCAAGTATTTGACTGGGGTAGATATGACCCACCAAGGAAAGGTTTCTGTGTTATATGAAGGGGTGAACCCCTGTGTCCATTTGCCATTACTGTCCATTCCTGATCTAGTAACAAGTTGCTACATAGTGCAATGTCATCTATGTTGTCTCTTATCTTTCTCTCAGAGGTCAGGTGTGTTTTTTCCTCATAGTTTTCAACAAGACTGCTACTATTAACTTTTCAGATTAATATCCTACATTATAGAGATACAGTTACATTTTAAGACTCTTCTGTATATATGCAAGTCAGTCATACCATATAGGTATTTGTATATTTCTGCTTCACTCTGGATCAGTTTCCCAAACTGGTCTCCCTGCATTAATTTTGGTTTCAAATGAAGTCTGGGCTGTGCAGCAGCCCACACACAGAACTATGAGCCAGAGCCAAACAATTACTAACCCAATTATTCCTTAAGAGAATCAACTTTGGAGAGCAGAACCTCCTTATGTATATTAATGAGAGGGGCACCCATTGCCTCTGACTGAGCCTTTGTGAATCAGTAAGGGAGCAAATGCAACAAATCAAGGATCCCGCATCACAGAATATTGTTGTCATTTCTTTTGATAATTTAATGATATTTCAAAGTATAAAGTAGAATATTTTGTAAGAACAATGAACCTTTAGTAATCAAGACTTCATTACCATGCTCTTTTATCAAAACTTAGCTAAGAAATGGCAAGAGAGGACCATTTTTCTGTGTAAATTATTAAGTGTCTGGATTAGCAGGTTTCTACTTCAATTATCTGTTACAGTATTTGTTACTTTTAATGAAACAAAAGGAATTATGAAGTAATTAAAACAGTTCTTCTCTCCATTAGAAACCAACATGACCACACCTATCTATACCACGTATGTAATTTCTGGTATAGGTAATTAATCTGAACTATTAACAGAAATTGTAGAGACTCTTTCTAGGATTTAAAAGAAAATATCACATTTAATCTCCAGGGTTGCATTCCATAATGATTTGTGATAAAATCTTTAACTGCATAGCCTTAATTATTTTAGATGCTCTCAACTGCTACCATGCATTATTCACTGTAGTGGTTTCTACAGCAGATGAGTTCTAGTATTACATATGCAGTATGAGAGAACACCAGTTGTGGAGCCAGTGTTGATTAACAGGACTAAAAAAGCCCCCCAACAAAACAGAAAAAGGGAAAAGTTTTGGCACTGAGGTTGTGAATAAATTCTGGATTGTATAATATATTGCCTCCAAAAGGTGAATAAATATTAGGGCCTTCTTGAAAAATAATTGAGTCAGACTCAGTCTGGGAGGTTATGTTCATAGGAAGGTGAAAAAAAGCATGTTGAAGCTGGAACTTTTTGTGACTACATCCTCCACTGAAGTTACTAGTACCCCACCCTCCATCCAGTTGTCAAGGTGGTGTAAGGTAACCAGCCAGCAAGTATGAAAAATAGAGACCGGGGGAGAAGGGATAATGGTGGGTAATAGAGTCCCATATAAGACAAAGCTCCTAATAATGGGACATCTGATCACCCTAAATTAGTGCATGCACAGTTTAATCGAACTCATTGATGCTACTGGAGACCCAAATAGCAATAGCTGTGGACAGAAACACCTTTTTTGTCTTCAGTTTGTAGACTCTTGAGCTTATTCCTCTCAAATGCAGATCTAATCTCAGTGATCCGTGTGATGAGTATCTCCAGGCTTGATTGTTGTTATTGATTTCTATTATCAGGGCACCTAGGAGCCCTATTGCAATGTGCTATTTCTGGGATGAATAATAATACCCAGCTCTTACACAGCAATTTTTCATCAGTAGATCTCAGTGATTTATGAATGTGGTAACTATCCTTATTTCACTTTTTCAGAGGGGGAAACAATCAAACCTATGCTTGTATAAGTCTGGCTGATGTGACCACAACTCAACAGTGCTTTATGTTGTATGTGTGATCCATATGTTATCAGCTTCCAGCTCTATTAATTTTAAAGCCCTTAATGGGCCAAACTGTTTTTGAGGCAGCCTCAAAAGGTAGATAAGGGGTAAATAGAAAGGAGCATAAACACTGCCAAATTAAGTGTAAAAATGTAATAAGAAAAGCCAAAAAGGAGTTTGAAGAACAGCTAGCCAAAAACTCAAAAGGTAATAACAAAACGTTTTTTAAGTACATCAGAAGCAGGAAGCCTGCTAAACAACCAGTGGGGGCCCTGGACGATCAAGATACAAAAGGAGCACTTACAGACGATAAAGTCACTGCGGAGAAACTAAATGAATTCTTTGCTTCAGTCTTCATGGCTGAGGATGTTAGGGAGATTCTCAAACCTGAGCCGTCCTTTGTAGGTGACAGATCTGAGGAATTGTCACATATTGAAGTGTCACTAGGGGAGGTTTTGGAATTAATTGATAAACTTAACAGTAACAAGTCACCAGGACCAGATGACATTCACCCAAGAGTTCTGAAGGAACTCAAATGTGAAATTTCGGAACTATTAACTATGGTTTGTAACCTGTCCTTTAAGTCAGCTTCTGTACCCAATGACTGGAAGATAGCTAACATAATGCCAATATTTAAAAAGGGCTCTAGAGGTGATCCCAGCAGTTACAGACTGGTAAGTCCAACATCAGTACCGGGCAAATTAGTTGAAACAATAGTAAAGAATGAAATTGTCAGACACATAGAAGAACATAAATTGTTGGGCAAAAGTCAACATGGTTTCTGTAAAGGGAAATCATGTCTTACTAATCTATTAGAGTTCTTTGAAGGGGTCAACAAACATGTGGACAAGGGGGATCCAGTGGACATAGTGTACTTAGATTTCCAGAAAGCCTTTGACAAGGTCCCTCACCAAAGGCTCTTACATAAAGTAAGTTTTCAGCTTGGAAAAGAGGAGACTAAGGAGGGATATGATAGAGGTATATAAAATCATGAGTGGTGTGGAGAAGGTGTTAAGGAAAAGTTATTTACTTGTTCCCATAAAATAAGAACTAGGGGCCACCCAATGTAATTAATGGGCAGCAGGTTTAAAACAAATAGAAGGAAGTTCTTCTTCATACAGCGCACAGTCAACCTGTGGAACTCCTTGCCTGAGAAGTTGTGAAGGCTAGGACTATAACAGGGTTTAAAAGAGAGCTAGATAAATTCATGGAGGTTAAGTCCATTAATGGCTATTAGACAGGATGGGTAAGAATGGTGTCCCTAGCCTCTGTTTGTCAGAGGGTGGAGATGGATGGCAGGAGAGAGATCACTTGATCATTACCTGTTAGGTTCACTTCCTCTGGGACATCTGGCGTTGGTCACTGTCGGTAGACAGGATACTGGGCTGGATGGACCTTTGGTCTGACCCAGTATGGCCATTCTTATGTTCTTATGTTCTCTCCCTCTGTGGTCCACAAAGACAACTGCAGATGAAAATGCTACACTGATGGTCTCCATAGTGAAAGCCTTGGGTAGTGCCAGACACAAAGCTATCTTAGTGGAGCCCTAAGTTGTAGGCACAATAAATCAGGCTAAACTGAAGTTTGCTATGTAAAAATTCCGTTTCAAAACTCGCCCCTAAGAAGTTTTTTCCCCCCAATAAGCTATACCCAAGTCAGCATAATGGCCTGGCCACATTTCTCCTGGTAGACAACCTCCAGTACTGGTCCAGTGTGGGAAGTTGCCTTTAAAAGGGGAAAGAGGGAGGTTTATTTTTGGACAGACAGAGTAACTTTGTATTATTTTCTATATTTATTTAGGTTAATAAAAGTTAACCACAATTCATCAGGCACCCATCGAAGGTGTATTAGAAATGCCACGGTCAGACAGGTTATATTAAATAGACATACAGAATATTGCTTATGATGAATGTGCTCATGGGATTGGGCAGAAATGCCATGGATGCCAAAGTGCACTGTTTCAATTTCACAGGGGCAACATTCTTGTCTCTTCTCATTCTTTTCATCCCCATACTGCTAGATCGCTCTATTTAAATACCTCTGAAGTTTGTGACCACACTGTGTATAATGACATGTCTACCTTGAAACATAACAAGTTCAGTGTAGGCAGGGGGCCAAAGACTGGCCAGATTTCATACTGGGTGTGCTCTGTTCTGTGAAAGCTGCATTCCTTCAGAGTCTGACATTTGTAGGAATGAAATTGGTAACTGCATTAAAATGTTACCGTTTAGGAACATGAGCTAAACTCTCATATTAGAACACATCCCTGAATAAGAGGATACTTGGCACTTCTTTTCCCTAGTGACAGCTCTGGGATGGCATTGTCACCTGAAATAGCAGCGGCTATGGTAGTCCTTGGTAGGGTCTAGCTGTCACCACTGGCCTATATGGATTCTTGCTCCTCTTCTCCCAGTGGCTCCCAACACCTTTTGGGTGGCTTGTCCTCCAGGTATGCCAGTAAGGATCAGTCCCTGTGTTCAGGAGGGTGCAGGGGCTGCAATTGTGGCTGTGGGCAGCAAAGTGGAGAAGACTCTCTGAGCCTTATTTCCTGGCCCAGATGCATCTTGGCTCTCTACTAAAGATGGGTATGTACACCACAAAGTATAGCTTTCATGTTGCAACATGGGGTTTGGTAATAACTAGTGTCATAGCTTCCAATGCAGCTGACAGTGACAAGCAATCAAACCTCATGCTACTTTCCTTTGCATATGAATCAGTAAAAGGTGGATTTATACTGTATAACTGGTTTTAATAATGTATGTGTGGTTAAAGGTTGGAACAGTTTCCCTTACCCCTCCCCCCCCCCCCCCCCCCGTTTGCAATCACAGTGCAAGTTTTCCCTTGATGCAAAGCCTAATTTTCCCAGTTGCTGTCTTGCCCCCTTTGTTTCAGTTCTTAGTTTACATTAATTGAATGGTTTGAGCTTTCAAGCAAGACACATAGGAACTGAGTAATTTAGATTTCTCCCTCCTTCTCCCCCTCCCCCAACAACAAAAAAGATTTGGTTACAAATGGAACAAAATGTCTTTATTTTATGGAGATAAAAAGTAACCAGAAGTAAATTCCTTTCTGTTTCAACAGGATAAGAGACCTTTAGCATCTTGCTTTAAAATGGCTTAAAGTAGAGCATTTTTTTTTTGTCATCTGTCAGCTTCAAAGGTCATGGTTTAGATGGCCATTCCTAAGCCCCTTGGATAATGTTTACCGTGCTCTCAAATGACTTAAAATGGACTAAATTGTTTTGAGCCGACAATAGTAAAGGTCACGGAGGAAATCAGTTTAGTCAGCCTTGCCTGGTTTCTAAGTACACATAGTAAAATCTGCCATAAACTACAGCAAGAAAGAAGTTTTTAACTGTAAAAGACACTGGAAGTCCAAGGGAATGGAATGTACTCGTTGTGGATGTAAATTGCCTGGGAGAGATTTTGCCAAGCAGGGTTATTTGACCAACTTTTGACCAATCACTACTGCTTTCTACCTTTTTACTCTAATCCCTGGCCATGTTGTAGCTCATGACTTAAAAGGAGAATATTCAGATTTAGGGGCATATTCTTTTCTTAATGTGGGTGCTCATAACTTCCAGAGACTTTTATGGGAGCTAGGCACATGCTTTGAGAGCAAAATATGCTCCCTGGCCTAGGATTTTATCAGACTCCTTTTCAGAGCTCACTTAGGGCCAGATTCTATCACAATTACCCTCACAGAGCAGTGCCTTACTCTGCATGTCATCTGTTGATTTCAGTGGGACACTTTGTCAAGTAAGGTGCTATGTGACATAAATAAGGGTGGCAGAATCTGTCCATTTGAGAACAATTTAAAAAAAAAAAAAAAACTGTCTCGTGTGTGTTAACAAGGCAGCAGTGCTGACCTAGGTCAGAAGGACTTAAAAGCCAGACGCTAAGCGACCAAAGATGACCTAGTGAGCAGAGGAGTTTGTGAGACGGAGAAAGGCCGCATCGCTAATGCCAACACTGCTCCTAGCTCCTGCACCTGTGTCCAAACAGAGACCTTGGGTGCCTCTACCCAGGCAGGTCCTGGTGTGGATTTTCAGAGACTATGGCCAGCATTTCCCCATCATAGAAAGCCAGGCTGGGGAGACTATCCAGTGTGAGAGGTGCCTATTAGTAGGAACTCTCAGGAAGTAGGTGGGAGAGCTACAGGAGGAGGTGGCTAGGGTTACGAGCATCCATGCACTCGAGGAATTCATTAACATTATGCATATGGAGATCTCTAAAGTTGAGGGAGCAATCTAAGGTGGAGAGGACTGCAGTAGTATCACCAGAGGAAGAGGAAATGGCTCCTTCACAGGGAGGAAGCTGGCTGCTGGTTACTTGTGGCAGCAGGCAGTGCTCCACCCCTGCTCCCAACCCACTGACTATAGCAGGGGTCGGCAACGTTCGGCACGCGGCTCGCCAGGGTAAGCACCCTGGCGTGCCGGGCCAGTTTTATTTACCTGCTG
>NW_020664482.1:32166540-32181720 GCF_002925995.2 Terrapene triunguis | reverse complement strand
CCTAATCATTTTAGTTGCCCTTCTCTGAACCTTTTCTAATGCCAGTATATCTTTTTTGAGATGAGGAGACCACATCTGTACGCAGTATTCAAGATGTGGGTGTACCATTGATTTATACAAGGGCAATAACATACTCTCTATCTTATTTTCTATCCCCTTTTTAATTATTCCTGTTGTGGGAAGAACACCTCAACAGCCCAACACTGTGGCATTTAATTTCAGAAAGGGGAACTATGCAAAAATGAGGGGGTTAGTTAAACAGAAATTAAAGGTACAGTGACTAAAGTGAAATCCCTGCAAGCTGCATTGACGCTTTTCAAAGACACCATAATAGAGGCCCAACTTAAATGTATACCCCAAATTAAAAAACACAGTAAAAGAACTAAAAAAGAGCCACCGTGGCTTAACAACCATGTAAAAGAAGCAGTGAGAGATAAAAAGGCATCTTTGATTATGATGATCCTTGACAATCCTTCCGCAATGTTTCGGATACAGGCCCCAGGCAGGCAGCACACCTCCCAGGATACCTCTGTCCCCCATAGAAGACAGTCACTGACTACCACCACCCTTTGTTTCCTCTTGGAAGAGGTAGCTGCAGGTTAGGCCTGGTTACTCAATAAGGAGGAGGGGAAATAACATAAAATGCAGCAATGGCTGAAGTGTTAAATGCCTTTTTTGTTTGTTTTTGTCCTAAAGGTTAGCAGTGATTGGAGGACTAACCTAGTGAACATCAGTGTAAATGGGTTAGGATCTGAGGCTAAATTGGGAAAGAACAAGTTAAGAATTATTTAGACAAGTGAGATGTCTTCAACTCGGCAGGGCTTGATGAAGTACATCCTAAAATACTTAAAGAACTGGCTGAATAGATCTCTGAGTCATTCAAAATTATCTTACGGAGGGCCCAGAGGACAGGAAAAGGGTAAATATAGTACCTATCTATAAAAAGGGGAATAAGAGCAACCTAGGGCATTACAGACCAGTCAGCTTGACTTCGGTACTTGGAAAGATAATGAAGCAAACATTCAAACAATCAATTTGTAAGCATATAAAGATATTGTGATAAGTAACAGTCAGCATGGGTTTGCCAAGAACAAATCATGTCAAACCAACCTAATATTCTTGTTTGACAGGGTAACAAGCCTGGTGGATGGGGGGAACCTGTAGATGTGATTTATCTCAACTTTAGTAAGGTTTGACTTTTTCACAAACCAACTAGGGAAACAGCCTACATGAACCTACTATAAGGTGGGTGCACAACTAGTTGGAAAATCTTAATCAGAGAGTAGATATCATTGTTTCATTGTCAAGCTGGAAGGGTATATCAGGTGGGGTCCCACAGAAATCTGTACTGGGCCTGATTCTATTAAATATCTTCCAAAAAGATTTGGATGATGGCATAGAGAGTATACTTATAAAGTTCGCTGATGAACCAAGCTGGGAGAGGGTTGCAAGTGCTTTGGAGGACAGGATTAGAATTTGAAATGATCTTGACAATCTGGAGGAATGTCTGAAATAGGATGAAATTCAGTATGGATAAATACCAAGTATTACACTTAGGAAGGAATAATCATTTGCATTAAGTGGGAAATCACCACCTAGGAAGAAGTACCCCTGAAAAGGATCTGGGGGTTTTAGTGGATCACAAACTAAGGGCTTGTCTACAGTGGCAATTTACAGCGCTGCAACTTTCTCGCTCAGGGGTGTGAGAAAACACCCCCCCTGAGTGCAGCAAGTTTCAGTGCTGTAAAGCGCCAGTGTAGACAGCGCTGGGAGCCACGCCCCTTGTGGAGGTGGGTTTTTTTCTTGTGTGGTCGCTGCGCCGTGGTACGTTAAAGCACTGCCATGGCAGTGCTTTAGCGTTGCCAGTGTAGACTAGCCCTAAATATGAGTCAACAGTGTAATACTAAATAAATAAATTTGTTAGTCTCTAAGGTGCCACAAGTACTCCTGTTCTTTTAGTGTAATACTGTTGCAAAAAAGCGAACATCATTCTGGGATGTATTAGCAGGAGTGTTGTAAGCAAGACACAAGAAATAATTCTTCCACTCTATTCAGCACTGGTAAGGCCTCAGCTGGAGTGCTGTGTGCAGTTCTGGGCACCACACATCAGGAAAGATGTGGGCCAATTGGGAAAAGTCCATAGGAGAGCAACAAAAATGATTCAAAGTCTAGCAAACGTCCTACAAGGAAAGATTGGGACAAAAACTTCCGAACTGTCAGTGTAGTTAGGCACTGGAACAGACTACCTAGGGAGGTTGTGGAATCTCTGTCACCGGAGGTTTTGAAGAACAGGTTAGACAATCACTGTTAGGGATGGTCTAGGTAATACTTAGTCCTGCCTCAGTGCAGGGGACTATATGACCTAGTGAGGTCTCTTCCAGTTCTACTTTTCTATGATTCCATGTAGTAACATATTTCTAATTTGATGTGAACAATATAGGGCTGGATTCTCAGGTCCAGTTGAATTACACTCAATGCAGGACCTGGCTGGATTGAAGGAAAGGGGAAGTTGGCTTTCTGCCACCTTTACAGCTTCCTGATCTTTGGGCTTAGTGTGGGCTGCTGTGGATTGCATCCAGCTGCCTATGGCCCCCAGGGGCCACTCTGGCAGCTGGGAATTGCCAGAACACAGTTGTGCTCCAGCCATGCCCCCGTTCTTCCAGCCCCACTCCCTGAGCCAGAGTTAAGGAAAAGGGTGACATACAGCTACTACACTGGTTCCATACATCCCAGCAATTCCCCAGTGCTGTGGGAAATTTCAGGAGACAGTTAAGTTGTCTTTCCAGCCCCTTTGTCCTGCCAATATATTGCAAAGGGTCTGTGGAGGAGCCAAGGATCTAGCCCCTAATTTCCATGCTGAGACCCTATATTAGCATTTTATGGGATTCTATTTATAAAGCCTTTAAGAAACGTATTTTTAAAGTAGCACTTTTGGCACTTAAGGGGTTATTTTAAAAGAGGCACATTGATCTGAGATATAATATTTCTGCAAATTCAGTTTTATTTGTATTTAAATGTTCTGGGAAACTTGCAGCAGTGTATAATGTTGGCTTTTCTGTTCAGGAGAAAATCTAAATACTAAAAATAAAAATTTGGTTAGCATCACTGATGAGTTTTAATATCATTATCCCTGTTAGCTGATACTATTCAGTGATGAGCAATCTCTCCTGAGGTCCTTGTTCCAAAGAGGTCTTACTAGCTTCCTCATTGTGCTACCTGCCATCTTCCACAGGAAGGGTATTCACATGTATACTCTACAAACATTGGTCACATTTGCTTTGGCATGTTTGAGGCTTTTTCTACAAAAATAAGTCTTTGTCCCCCATGATAAAAGCGATGTAAACACTGGTTTTGCAGAATTGTAATTGTTACACTCACAGTCTCGACCTTGCAGTTTATACTGCATGGGCAAGACCCCCTGGGCCTGTTCAGAGCCCCCTGGATTTAATGATCCATCCACTAAGAGTGAGTTGCAAGATTGGAGCCCAAGTAAAAATCGAACTTTGGATATTATTATTATAACTTTTCTGTAGCACTTTTCATCCACAGATCTCAAAGTGGGTTACACAGGATATAAGCATCATTATTCCCGTTTTACAGATGGGATAGTTTAGACATAAGCAGAGAGGTGCCTTTTTCAAGACAGAGGTGATGCATGGGGGGAGGGGGAGAGCATGCGAGGTCACATGTCCCCACAGATTTTCTGCTTGGCTTGTACTGAGCATGCTCACACGGACTGAGCATTCTCAGTAACATCTGCTGAAGCCTCTGCCTTCACTCTGTACCTCCCCCCGCACACTGTCAGCAGGTACAGGTCATCTCTGTCTCAAGTTCATGCAGCAGGCTAGTGGCAGAGGTGGGAATGATACTCGCACCTCTGGAGTCACAGTGCTCTTGCATCTAAGCCATGTAACTGAAATTATTTCAGTAATAAATTCACATAGTTTACCTTTGTAATCAGTAAGAAAAAATTGAACAGCAGAAATCAAAGGACACCCCCCAAGCAAAACAAACCCCTTCCCAAATTAAAATAAAACAAAAAAACTAAACCAACAAACAAAAATTAAAAAAACCCAGCAAACTCTTCCCAGTGATTTTCAGCTTCCGCTATTATTGATTTGGACTTCAATGGGATTTTTAACTTGGTACAAACTGCAGGATTTGGTGTAATATTAAATATGTTTTTAATCTGTGGACATTTTAATGTGTATCAACAGATAGATCCATTTGGTGTGTGTGAGTGAATTTTTTCAGTATCTCAAGGGATGATCCTGCATGTCAAGTTGATGAGTTTTGTGTGTAAAAGAAATGAAGGCTTGAAAGGATAAGGGTTTCCGAAACAATGCCTTGCTATTTGTAATTGTCCCTATCAAGAATGTAGGGGGAACAGTGTATTTGTACTTCAATATATTCCTATAGGCATTGGCTTCAGCTTGTGTGGAATGATGTTAACGTTAGAACATAAGTTCTTGCTTAATAAGGTCTTCTGGAGTATAACTACTTAAGATACAGATAGATGTAACTATAGATACATAAACACATTTACAGATACCTATTTACTTGTAAGTAATTCCAATGAAAAGTAAGTTTAAAAACTACACAAAATTCTGTTATTTCTAGTGTGAATTAGTAACATGCATCACTTGCTTAGGGTCCAGGATAATGAAAAACGTAATGTGATATCGAAACAGACAAATAGGCAGGAATGATGTCAGAACTAAACAACCCTGGAATCAAAGAATTTATCAAGTTAAGTTACATATTTATCAGCAAGTGAGGTGTGAAGACTTGGTTGATTGATTTGAACATTAACTTCAAAATGTGTTGCTTATTTCCAGCCAGAGGCCCATGGAGTGTCATTTTATAATACACTGAGTTGCCAAAGCAGTGTGCCCGCCTAATCCAACTGCTCTAAACACAGAGCATGAGCCAGTGACTATTGCATAACTGTTGGAAAGTCCTTCAAACGTGACTAAAAAGACTACTTGAAAGGAAAACTTGGGATGGGTCAAAACCATGGAGTTGAGAGGGTAAGGGGGAATTGGTAACAGCCTTCTGGGGTTCAGAAAACTGGTGTGTATTCATGAACTTTTCGCTAGTTGAATTCAAATCCATGCTTGTTCCAAGGGCAATTCATTCATTTATTTTCCAGCTAAATGGCTGTCTGTGCTGTGAATTATGTATAAAGCTGACCTCTGGTGAGACAGGTTTGAACACTATATATATGCTGTAGATGTGTATATTATGGGCCATAGCTTCTGGCATGGCCAAAAAGCACATGGTGCAGGTCAGGGGGTGGTGTGCAAAGGAGGTTTAAAGCTCTCTTTTGCACTCCCATAACCTTAGTTCCTTCTGTATCACATTAGAGCAGCATGAGAGCTGCTGTAACATACAGTATGCCAGCTTTTAATGGTTATAAGTGGACAAAATCACAGCCCAAGGTCAGGGTGGTATATAGATATTGCGATCGTGTTCCCTTTTCTCTAGACCCACCCCCTTTCTGTATCTATGCTGCAAGGTGGATATGTGGTGGCCAAACCTTTATGTTGGCTCTGTGCCACTGAAGGATCAGCCTTGCAGTGAGATTCTGCCTGGGCCGGGTATGCTGGATTTGGTGTGATACAGAACGGCACGTCACCTGAAGAACAAGTGCTACATTTTTTCATTAGATGTTTTCTTCCTCCCTTTCTCTGCTCCTCTTTTCCTTTTTTTGCCATCTCTGAGTTGCTTTTTATTCTCTCCTCCTCTGTGCTCCAGTTTTCACCCTATTATTTATTAGACTTTTCCCCTTTTGTCCACATTCTCCCATAAGTGGGATGTGACTATAATAATGGTTGAGTCTGAGTGACTCTTTGGAACACACAGTGTTCAAGCAGGTTGGAAATCAGGGACAATAAATTCAGAGGGTTCCTGAGTATTCTTTCAAATGCCTCTGCAGTTGCAATGAATTCCCAGCCACTGGGCCCCCAAGTGTCTTGTATCCTCGGAGTCCTGTCTTGAGGCAATTGGCTCTGCTGTGGCAGCAGCTGCCATTTTTCTTTCACTGACCAAAATAGGAGCTATTGAAAGCTATATGGAACCTCACCCACAGAGGTTGGCCAGGGCCTGCAAATCAAAGTATTCTGTTAATCACTTAGTCTTATCCCTCTCAGTGCTGAGTACCAGTAGCAATCCGATCTTTGTGCTCTTCTGTGCAATTTCTGTTGTCCCTTTCACATTGAGGGACTGCCTCTCTGTCTTGAGATGGAGAGGGGAACATAGCTGCCTGACACGTGCTGTTCACTGCTGTAAGGATGCTGTAGGGAGATGACATGAGGCCTTCACTGTAGTCAAGTGCTTGGTCACTTTAGTGAGAAGTGTGAAAAACAGTTACTACTTCTGTCTTGTATGACAAGGAGTTGACAGCACCTCTTTTCTCAAAGGTAGTGATGTAGGATGGGGTGAGAGGCTTTTGAGCTGTAAAAAGTTCACTTGTATCTTGCTCACACATGTAGATGTATTGGCCGCTAGCTGAAAGGTGGTTTGGGATAATCCCTACATAGTGTTTCAGACTAGGCACAGAGCCTTATTGACGTATCTAGGCCTTGTTTTTCAGAGCACCCGTGACTCCATCTGAGGTCAATGGGAACTGCATATTCTCATTGCCTCTGAAAATCAGGCCAAAGATATATTGTAGATGAGGGAAATGTGCAATTAACAGCTACAGCACTGTGAGAAAACCACAGGAACAAGCTGACTAGGGAATAAGGGGCTGAGATGGTTCTGAAGGATGGATACTGAGTTGTGAGCTATGGTGCTGCATTTACCATTGAATTCATCCTTGCTGATGAGGAAAATAACAGGTGCTATGGGCCAACATTTTCAGACTTGGGTTCCTAAAGTTAGGAACCTAAATCCACATTTAGGCACCTCCGCAGCTGACATGGGCTTCAATAGGAGTTGGTTCTCAACATCTGAAAACCTGGCCTTTTCTGTCGGTGCCTAATTATTACTTTTTTTGCCCAATTTCAAAGATATTGTCTATAAAAATATACCTTTTGTGTGCAAATACAGATTAGGACAGAATTTCCTCTGTGTGTGTGCGCCTAACAAAGAAAGAACAACTCACACTTGCAGTCAAAAGATTTCCTGATTGCTCAAATGACTGGAAGAAGCAAGTGCTGTGTATGTTTTGAATAAATGATCACAGGAAGACAGGACAAAGTTGTAAATGAGTCTGGAAGGGGAATGGATTTGCCTCAGATGACAACTCTTCATTCCCATTCCTGGACGGAGAAGAGTGTTACCTGCCATAGAGAGAATGATGTGAAGAAAGGTAGAGTGGGGGGAGTTCCTGTACTCTCTGTGCTGACTAAGCTCCTGCAAGATTCTGGGCACCTCCTGAGAGGCATGGAGTGCTCTCAACTTCCACCAAGGTCTGTAGCAGATGAGGGCACTCGGTACCTTCCAGGATTGAGTCCTAAGTGAAAAGAACCAAACAGATGGAAAGTTGGTTATGTTCTGCTTTCTCTTACAATTACACAGTGTAGCAAGTTGCTAGGATCCTTATGACCATTTCATATTTGAATAGGCTACATTTGTAATGTTTTTATGCTAAGAAAAATGGTTTCAACTAGGCTGCCTCCTCTCTTCTTTCCCTCAGTTTAATTTATATTAGGTGTTGGTATAACAATGTAACTGGTATGTAAAAATGCAAATAGGGCTTGATTCACACGTGAAATTTTTTTAAAAAAAGGATGGGGGTGAGCTGAAGTTGGATCATGCATTTATATTTTATTTAAAAAAAAAGACTATTTTCTGTACTGTGGCACTAGGCACAGGAACTAAGGACAGGGAGACTTTCTTCTGTGCTTTCAAGGTTCCCTTTGCTGGTGTCCAGGCAGCAAGAAGGAAGAGGAAGCAGCCTAACTTAGAAGTTGGAGGGATGATGAGGCAGTGACTGAGACAAGAGTTGGGGGGTTGGGACTTGGGGTGGACTTCTAGGGCTGGGACAAGCAGGGTCGGCTCCAGGATTTTGGCCGCCCCAAGCAGCCAAAAAAAAAAAAATTCGGCGTAAGGTCCTTCGCTCCGAGCAGGAGTGAGGGACCATCAGCCGAATTGCCGCCGAATAGCTGGACATGCCGCCCCTCTCCGGAGTGGCCGCTCCATGCACCAGCTTGCCAAGCTGGTGCCTGGAACCGGCCCTGGGGACAAGAAGCTGAGGGGAGACTGGGTAGTGGGAGAGGCTAAGATGAAGCTCCAAAGGAAGGGAGACGAGGGCAGAAGGGTGTGTAACCACTAGAGCACACTCCCTTACGACCTGGAATACAACCTGAGATTCCTGTCTCACCATTTCTCTGCTGTCAGCAAATAGCTAGTCAAGTCACTTAAACTTTTCACAGATGGCACTAAGTGTGTGTTACTTATTTGTCAGATGTCTGACTTGGAACTGTGCAGTCTGATTTTCAGAAGTGCTGAGCACTCACAGCTGCAACTGAAGTCACTGGGTGCTGTGCTTTGAATATATGAAATGCTATGTAGTGCTAAGTACTCTGGAAAAAATCAGGTCATTGGCATCTTAAATTGGGCTGCCAAAATCAGTGTACACTTTTGATGTTAATGTCTCTATGTCAGTTCTCCATCCATAAAATGGACATAAGACACTCTTATTTCACAGGGGATGTTGTGATAGAATCATTGTTTGTGAAGGACTCAGAGGAAATTAATAATTCTGTACTCAGAGATGGGATTGAATAGTGTGCTTTAAATAAAGCATGGAAGCATACATTGAACAAGGAGGATAAAAGGAAGTTCTGGATAGCTGCTCCTTCAGTGACCATTGTCTATCCCGTGCACTGATTGAGGCAATCAGTCTTGCAATACATCACCTTGTATAGGTCAGTGTAGGAACCGAGCAAGATTCTCATCATATCCGCTTTGATAGCCACTGTCTTACACTGTTAAAACACAAATAAGTTAACCTTCAATCCTAGTTAAACCAAACCAATAAGACCTCTACACAGGGAACCTGGCAAGAACATTTTTTACATTGTGTAATAAATTGGGATATTTTCAAAATGAAAGATCACCTGATAGGCAATCAAATGTCAGCTGAAGTGTTTATGTGAAACCTGAACATAAACAGTATTTTGATGCTCTTTGATAGAGCACCATATTACAGGAAACTAAATGTCAACATGCTGGAGCCACTCTCCCCCTTTGCTTTCATGTAATGCAGGCCAAAGCATTTGTCCTCAGAGGAGTTGAATATTAAGGATTATTCATAATCTATGTGGAACTTCTGGGAAACAGTGCCTCCTCTCCCACTCACCCCCCAAAAATTCTGAAATAAAAAACCCACCCAAGATAAAGATCCGAGATCAATATGTGTTTTACTGTGATAACTTCCAGAGATGAATGTATATAAAATATTCATACACGAGCATATAATGAGCTAAATGAGAGCCTGTTGAATATGGTAAGTAATTCATTTCCAACCCCTCTGCAATTTTTTAAATTGTTGGGAAGACAGAACACCTCAACGCAATGAGGCTGTTGTTGTTATGGCACCATGAAGAAGCAGGAGAAGGAAGAAATGCCTTGAGGAATGTGAGGAGAAGCAGGAAGATTTCTTCTAATAAAGGGCCAGAATCATATTTCTTTACTCACTCAGAGTAGTACCTCATTCTCTGAACAGTCCTATTATTTTCAGGCTACAATACACCTGAACAGGGGTATCGGAGTATGGCCTCGAGGGCTGGTTATTCCTGGGTTGAATTTTCTCAAGGCAATGCTTTCTTACAGAAAAAACAACAAAACCCCCATGCTGACTAACAGGCAGACAGTGATGTACGCAGCAAGAAGCATTAGGTAGGCTGAGCTGTAGTAGTTTGGTCAGTCCTTGGCTTTACAGCATTGTAACTAGGCAGGCAGTGTAACAGTAGAATGGTTGCTTAGCAAGCTTCAAAAACCCAGCAAAGGATATTAACAAGATGCACTTTCTGACTTTTGAAGAAAATAGAGTTAAATAATTTTAACAAATACAGAGCTCTCCCTTCAAGTGGGACCAAAAGTGTGATGTTTTTTTGTTGTTTGTTTATTTTGTGCAGCACTGTCTGCCAATGTATCGTTATGAAAATCTTAGTCATATGTGCAATGAATCTGATCCAGAGCTCACTGTTATTGATGGGAATCTTTCTATCGATTTCAATGGCCATTGAGTCAGGTCATATGAGATTAAGGCAATAAACCTGCCAAATTATCAAAAAAGGAGAAGATGGGGGGAGCAGAGTTCCATATGCATTCTGTTTTCACATTTGCCATGATTTCAGTGCTGATTGGGTGATAGTGTATTTAAACCATTTACACATGCAATCACCTGATTTTCACATGCATTTGTAGGCAAGGAAACTCATTGAACTTTAGGTCTTGGGGACTGAAAACTTTATCCTGAGTGTCCACAGGACAATCAAAAGACTGAGAAGAACTGGTGAAAAAAAGAGGAAAAAACCATAATATTTAATACTTCATATTTCTGTAAATGGCAAAGTAACACCAAAAATAAATGAGCCATAAAAAACCAAATGGCCTGTAATAGGTATGAAGACCAAAGCATAATTTTTTTTTCTTGAAAAACATTGGAAAAAATCTGATAAAAGGTCAGATTTCTCCCAACAACTATCAGACAAGGAAGTAAGAGGGGTTGATGTCCCACTTAGGCCAAATGTATGCAGAGAATGTGCTATAAATAAGTGGCCATGTGTTCTGATAAGAAGACATAACACAATATGGTTTCACAAATTTAAAGGGGAAAAGTGCTATTTTAGGGACATCTGATTGGTTTCCCATGTGAGATCGTGTACATTGTAAGCAGATCAGCTTTCTTTTAAAAGAATTTACTGGATACTTTTAAAGACCTGAATAATCCATTTCCTGTCCTCTCTGCTCCCCTGCCTGTAAAACAAAACAAGAAATCTTAGTCTCTTTTTATTGAAAAGTGTCATTTTGAAGGCTGATAGTCACAAATTTAACCTATTTCTTCTCCTCCACACCACACACCGCTTATATTTGTTTGCAAAGTCCATATAATTCTAGTACAGCATGTTATTCTTCAAAGCAAATGGTTTATAGCCATCAGTCCAGTACCCAGGGAGACCCTTTCAATAACATGTGTGTACATGTCAGAGGAAAACAATTTTGAAGAAAACCGATTTCAGAGGTAACCCTCCCAGGGACTGTTATATTGAGTGAGTGGCAAATCCATTAATAGACTGGAGGGAGCCACCAGAGTTCCCAATTTAGTGGAAATGCATCGTTTCCAATATGCTAGCAGGCAAGCTGTGAAGAACCGAGGCAAGGGGGCTCTGTACATCCCTGCCTGCTGCAGACATCACTTCCATTGCCATTCTCCACAGAGAGAAGAGTGTGGTGAAGTTTAGTGAATAGTTAATGAACTGTGATATGAACTATAATGAGCTATATAAGTGCTATGCAATATTATTTTTTCCTGACCTACATGCAAGTATATATAGGAAATGTACCTCTTCCATTACTGTACAGGCGGGAATATGAGGCACATCCTTTTCTTTTTTTTTCTTTTTTCTTTTTTTATGCTCTCATGCAAAATCATAGATAACTTTATCAAGAATCCAGTGTTTTACACTCTTTTTGCAAATATACATTTAAATGCAAAGGAGGTCTGTCTGATGGACTTCCACACACCCTTTCCTTTAAGTCTATTGGAGTGATGCCTGCTGAAATCAATCAGACTATATGTATGTGAATTTTAATGTGTTTAGGGCATTTGAAGGTAAATCTGTTTTCTATTACTCCCTGGTTTAGAAATTCTAGCCGAGATGTTGCTAGATGGATTGCTGGTTCATATTTTACTAAAAACTGCATTACTTCTAAATAAAAGGAGAAAAAAACCCTCTGCATTTAAATAATCACTAGAGGCCAGAAATGTACAGTTTAAGTCTGAAATTCTATCTAGATCATGCTCTGTTGTGGGTACAGGACCAGTTCTCACTCTCCTTACTTGCACCACTTCACTGGGAGTTTGGAGTGCTGCATTTAACCCATTACACCTCCAGAGAGAACTTAGGGTACATCTACATTTGAGCTGGGTTGTGTCATTGCCAGCTCATGCAGACATAGCCACTCTGGCTCTGTTCAAGCTAGCACGCAACAAATAGGAGTGTAGCCGAGGTAGCATAGGTGGTAGCTCAGGTTAGCTGCCTGAGTCCATACCTGTGGAATCTGTGTGGGTATGTACTCTAGGCAACTAGCCCAAGCCACTGCCCATTCTACCCCAGGTACTCTGCCATTTTTAGTGTGCTAGCTCGACCAGCTGATATGTCTATGTGAACTGGGAATCATACACCCCAATTCCAATGTAGATGTACCCATTGTGAGACAAAGAACTTATTTTTCACCTTTTTATTGTTGCTTTTTCCTGGTTATGGTGATAAAATGCTGGGTTAAAGGAAAGGCAGACCTTGCACCTACATAGTGGTGTCATCTCTGTGTCAACGTGTTTCAATACGATAAGGATCATTTCCCCCCATTTCACAAATGAGGAAATGAGGCATGGAGAAACCGTAAGTGACTTGCCTGAGCCTGTAAACTGCATCGCCTAGGTCTCAGTCCGGTGCCCCAATCATTAAACCATATTTCTTCCATAGTAAACCTTGGATGGTGATTTACTAAAGCACATGGATGGTAAAAACGTGTGTGTGCGTGTGTGCATTTACGCGTGTGCATGTGTTTTATGTTGCATGGTGGCAAGATACTTCATGTGGTTGGTAAATAAGATGTCCTGCACCTCTAGAAAACACACACAGTTCTGACTTGGCTTGGAAGTGACTGGAAAATTACCATCTATCTGATGTCTGCTCAGAAGCCTTTTTGTTAAATGAGTTGGTGATACAGTGCAGTTTGTAGTTAACAAATAATCAAGCCACAAAGACAAGCACTGAAACCCCTCTTGGTATTCTCAGCAGAAGTCCCAAATTAAATGGGATTGGAGACTGAATTCTCCTCCTATGCACAGGCTCATTTAATTACTAACCTATTTGCTCCCTAACATTCCCACTTGTGGTAGCAAATATGTAGTGCTATGGTAGCCTGTCCACTGATATTCATGATCCGGGCAGTGCTAGATGACATAGTGATTAATGGACTGTTGATGTGCACTTAGTACAGACAAACTACTATCTCTGCTTGGGGCTGCAATCAATGGTGGGACACTTAAGGGGAAAGTTCCAGTGTAGAGAAGGCTTTACTGGGACGCTGTTTCTGTCCCAAAAAGTTTGAGGCATATGCATAGGGAAGGCTGGACTGCGGTTGCCCATGCTATGTCTGTGGACAGATATAGGACTTGGGTCTCCAGGGCTGTCAACATGTTGTTTTCTGAGCGAACACCCACACCCACCCACCTACCTCCCAGCCAGGCTCTTTCAGGCAGAAGTGGCTCCGTCTGACTCCACACCTAGCAGCCAAACGTGCCAGGGGAGAGGCACAGGGAAAAGAGGACAGAGAGCCTCTCCGCACGTCAGGTAATGTAGGGTTGGGAGAGTGCTGTGGCCCCGGGCTGGGCACAGGGTGGGAGGGGTCACTGGGCAGGGGAGACATGTGCGGCGGTCACGTGTCCTCCCCTTTAGCTGTATGGGGAAGCACCAGTCATCTATGGCTTGGGATGTCTAAACCCTGATTGTCAGAGCTACAAATTAGAACACAATGTTATGTATACAGCCACATTTATGTGATCATTTCCTTGTGAGATATAATATTTAATTAAAAGCAATCTATTGTTAATTGTTCCATTTGATTTGATATAATCGCTGGGGCCTTTTCTTTTCTTTTTGGTGCCCTAATAATTTTTTTAAAGCCATCGTGAAATTCCCAAACTATTAAGTAGTGTTGTTGAAGAAAAGATATTATTAATATATTATTTATTGATGTCCTAATTGATTGGTATGGAATTGAAGTTAGAGAGGCACAAAGCTCACTTTACAATGCAGCCTTGTTATATGGGCCTTTTTATACTTCAAATGTAACTTAACACTGAAACTATTAAACGTTGCAGTAAAATGCTAGCTCTGCTAGCAGACTGAGAAGAGAGATATTGACTAAGTGTTGTGTCACTGGAACCAGACATTCGGACTCCCTGATGTTTTAATTTTTGATTTAATTTTTTGATAATGCAGCATAGTTGCAGCTGTATGTCTCAGGCAGAGAAGAGCGGGCGGGGGGGAAATGACAAGCTGATCCATTAGGGAATTTGTATCTTCTGACTGTTTTTTTCTGATTTATTTTAATATCAAACATCCAAAATTCTCCCCAGGTATAAGCAATGTGATAAGAGACAGTGACTCTGACAAAATAAAATAAAAGAATTTTAAAGTTAATTGCTAGCACGGCTCTGATTAGCATGCTTTCATTTACTTTAAGAGTATAAATATGTAGAGAAAGGGCCCAAGTTGCCATCAGATTTCAAACATTCCAAGTTGAAGTGTGGTCTTGATCCGAAGTTTTGAATGAATCCTGTTGTACTTATCTATATTATATAGAACTATATTGCAGAGAACTTTTTTTCAAAATATGGACCTGATTTGATCCCATTCGTCTCCCAAATTTCATGTGAGGAGGGGTTGGAATCAGGATTTTGCTGATATATATATATCAGCAAAATCCTGATATTTTATATAATGTGTTTAGTGGATACCACTTTTAGGACTCTATCGTGCAAGGTGCAGAGTCTTCTGACATCAACCCAGTGAAATAATTAAGCACATGAGTAGTTCTATTCATTTATATAGAGCAGTGTTAATTTACACTAGCTGATGATCTGGCCCCATGATGTGTGTACACGGTATCTGGAGAAAATAGTAAATTAGGTGTTTTGCTGAAGGCATCTGACTGATATTTCAGGTATCGATTATATTCTGAGGTTCCCCCTCCCTTGCCCCAGATTATTTCCCCACCAGGATCCACCCTGCTGCATGAGAGTCAGAGACAAAGCGCCTTACTTGGATGGCTGTGATGCATTATTTAATCTTATACTGATACCAGGGCCGGCTCCAGGCACCAGGCACCCAAGCTGGTGCTTGGGGCGGCACCTGGAGGGGGGCGGCGCGGCGCTCTGGCTGCCGGGGGGAGAGCCGAGCCCCAGCCGGGGCTCGCTGCCCTGCCCCCGGCGCT
>NW_020664482.1:32164709-32166440 GCF_002925995.2 Terrapene triunguis | reverse complement strand
GGAGGCTTTTTTGCCTGGGGCGGCAAAAAAGCCAGAGCCGGCCCTGACTGATACTACAGTGATGATGACTCTAGAAATACAGAGATAGAAGGATCTAAAATAGGTGATCTGCACAGTTAAGGCTGAGTCAATCTGAAATGTCTTATGCTGAAATAAATTTGTTAGTCTCTAAGGTGCCACAAGTACTTCTGTTCTTTTTTTATCTCTGTGTGTTATTTAGCAGTTTTCCAATAACTTTATGTATAAATCAGGTTTTCAGCTGCTAAAGTTATGCTATTTAGATGAGAATGTTTTCATTTTTGTTCCCAGCATTCAATACTGTTTCCCGCCCCCCCCCACCTCCACCCCCCAGAATGTAAGTGAAAGCTAGAGTGGTGACAGCTTTAAGGAAAATTCACTTGTTAGAAGCCGGCTTTCTTTATTACAGAAAAAGTGAGCCTGAGAGAGAGAGAGAAGATGTAATATAACAGTCTTCTATGAAAGCCATCAGAAGCTTTGCAGGCCAGGGTGGCCTTGCAAAGGAAATAATAGAGAGAACCATCATCACAGAGGACAAAAGACCTACAGAGCTACTCAACTCTAGCTGCTACCCTCTTTTTATTATTTTACATTGAACTGAACCTGGAGGATTGCATTGTGTGCTCGGAGGAAAAAGTGATAGTGAGGAGAGGACAAGTGGGATTCTGCTCAGGACTTTAATTAAGCTTTATTTATTTCAGATTGAGGACAGATGCGATGGAAGATTTGCCATCTGAGCTCAGAGAGAAGAGAACAATAGAGCTATAGCAGAAGTGCTACTCAGTAGATTGCAGGCTCTTTTGGGGGCAAGAAGAGGAAGACAAGCTGCAGAACTGACCTACCAGAGAGATAAAAGTAGGGAGCATGAGCTTAGAACTGGGGCTGAGATAAGCGAGTGATGCTTGAACAGAGAGGATAGAAACATCCTTTCCTTCAGCATTAGGCATGCCTGTCACTGCCTGCTTTGTACAGAATCATATTGATTGTCCTAGTGTCAGGAGCTAGGAATACAATACAGCATCTTACTTCCCACCTGATAGTTGTGAAAGAGATCCTAGAAAAACTAAGTACCAGAGAAAAATTAGTTGTGCCTAAGGACCCAATTCAGGAAAGCACTTAAGCTTGTGTTTGAGTCCCATTGACTTCAGTGGGATTTAAGCACATGTTTAAGTGCTTTTCTGAACGGAGATGCTTTCCTGACCTGGGCCTACTAGCCCCCCCACTTTGTCCTGTGCGTGGTTTTACAGGGGGGAAGGATAGCTCAGTGGTTTAAGCATTGGCCTGCTAAACCCCGGGCTGTGAGTTCAATCCTTGAGGGGGCCATTTAGGGATCTGGGGCAAAAATCTGTCTGGGGATTGGTCCTGCTTTGAGCCAGGGGGTTGGACTAGATGACCTCTTGACGTCCCTTCCAACCCTGATATTCTATGATCTATGAAGGACTAGGCTCACTGTGAGTGTGTTTCAGTGTGAAGAGCCTGCGTTTCCACTGCTTTGAACCTGACATAGTAACTTATGCATGTACAAGGAGAGTATAAAATGCTACAATTCTGCACTGACTTAGTGCTTACCGAGCTTGATTCTCCATTTTGCTATGGGTTTCTTACGTGGTTTTCCTGGCACAAAAGGATAATAAACCCAGCAGAACTCACCAGCTGGGAATTCCTTTTTGTCATGAACATCCTCAGGTGGCCGAGAGCATATGTAATGTAGAA
>NW_020664482.1:32058791-32164699 GCF_002925995.2 Terrapene triunguis | reverse complement strand
GTCCCTCGCAGGGGCGACTGGGAGCCAGGCCGCCTCACTACAGTCCTGATCTGTCAATTGAATCCATGCAGACAGAACCCTATTCCTGCCTGGAGCCCCACTGACTCCAGTGAGTCTCCGTGTGAGTGCCAGGGTTCACCAGCATGGATCTTATTGAAGGATCAGGGACTAAACTTGTTGTGAGAATACAAACTCTGCTGTTATGTAAATCTGAAGGGTCTGTATTTCCTGTTTTATGTATTTGTTTATGTAATTGTTAATTTGCATATACACCCACAAAGCTGAAAAAGATTGGACATTTTATTTTTTTCTTTCATTTCACAATTATTTTCTAGACATAAGATGTACAAAACATCTTAAGCCTGGACAGCTAGCTTCACGAAGGGAGATGTGGTGTAGTGCCACTGAAATTGCAAATCTCCAAAGGAGGTATGGTTATCAGGAGATACATATATCACTTAGTTATCACAAGATGTGCAGGGCACAGACTCAGTCTTTTTATTCCACTAGGGTTTTGATTAATTTCATGATATCTTTATCCCCTTATTGCTCTTTGAGGCAATGGGTTGCATATTTTTTATGTTGTGAGAAGATAAAATTTGCTGCTCACGGCGTAACGGCATTTAAAACTGAACAAGATGGCTCATGCAGGCTCTGTATATCTTCTGTGGAATTTTGCAGTTCTATCACTCTCTCTACATTCTGGGGCACATAAGCAATAATAGTGGTGTTGTCTTATGGCGTGAGCATGAAACTAGGAACTAGAAACACTTGTTCTAATCCTGCTTCCAATAGAGGTTTTTCTGTGAACTTGGGCTAGTCACTTAGCATGTCTGCTTCTGTTTCCCCATGTTGCATAATGGGGGTGCTGAGAGCCATTGAATGAAACTGTAAACCCTGCCAAGGGGTTCAAGCCAGGGGATGCGGCAGTACACCCATCACCCCTAGTTACAGCACCTATGAGTGTTTGTAAAGTGCTTTGAAGAAGAAAATTGTGCTTATTAAGAACAATACATCACAGGCCCTGTGGTGATTGTGCAATTTGTATGCATATGTCTGACATGAGGCCAAAATCAATATTTGACCAGGGTTTTGAAATTCTTGGATAAACAGCACTATATGGACCTGATTCTGCTCTCTTGCTGGTGTAAATCAGGAGTACCTCCATGGAAGTGAAAGGAGCTACACCTGTCTAAAACTGGTTTGAGATTAACATCCAACCTGGTGCATCTCTAGTGATCCAGAAATGCATATCAGATGTTGTGATAGTATCACTAACCCATTTAGAGGAGGACTCTATCTTTATATAATATCTATATCTATCTATATATAGGTCATTTAGTACATGGCAATGCTGGTTGTTATTAATTTGTATTGCTGTAGCATTTAGAGGCCACTATCAGTGCTGGGGCCCAACTGTGCTAGGCATTGTATGAATGTACACCAGAAAATGGTCCATATCCCAAAGAGCTTACAACCTTGTCACAGGGTGGCACTCTCCATTTGAGAGAAGAGGCCAGTGTACTTGTGACTAGTTGGTTGATCCCATTTAGGGTTAAAAGAAGGCACTGGGGCCCTAGAGGAGGGAAGTCGCTGAATGGCATCAAGAAACGGGCATATGAGAGTTGCCGGAGAAAAGCAGACTATAGGAAGTCTATGAAGGAAGATGTAGGTGATTCCTGGGAGACATTCTGAAGGCAGGAGAACAGCAGAGGGAGTTGCCTGCTTTCTTCCAAGTTGTAGAGCCAAAGCCAGGGGTCAGAGAGGGCTGTAGGAAGGGGAGCAGTGGGGAGGGAATTACTTGCTGATGTCTCCACACTAGAGAGTTGGAGCCAGAGGGCCAGAGAAGGCTGCAGGCAGGACAGCAGCAAGGGTTTCCTGGCTGACGTCCTCAAGCCAGAGAGCCACAGTTTGAGGGCTGGAGAAAGTTGAAGGCAAGAGAGCAACAAAGGAGGTGCCTGCTGGCTTCCCAATTGGAGAGCTGGAGCTGAGGGCCAGAGAGGGCTGAAGGTAGGGAAACAGTTGAAGGGGTACTGGGACCGAATGCACCCCTGTATTCACACCCTACACACTATTCTAATAGTCTTTGTACAAAAGTATGCCTTGTGAGATATTATTTGAAAACTAATAACTCACTGGTCAATAACGCCATGGTGAAATGTGTGTAGCAACATTATATATAAAGTTATGAATACCCCCGTATGATGATGTTAGCATGTGTTCAAACCCACGTAGCCCTGACTACAAAGACTAGGCAGAAGTTGTTAAACAAGTCTGTCCTAACCAGAGAAATGTGTGTTTACCTCAATTTCCATACAAGTAGTAATAGGGTCCTTGGGACAGCAAGAGGAATTCTCTTTCACCTAAGAAGACAAAGGAACCAAGACTTTTGACTTTGGGAGGGATCCTGACATGAAAATTTGGTCAGCAATGTTGCTGGGAACGTGTGGTAAAGATTTTACCTTGAACCAAGTCTAATTTAAGTTTTAGGGTATGTCTTAACTACCCGCCGGATCAGCGGGCAGTGATCGATCCAGCGGGGGTCGATTTATCGAGTCTAGTTTAGATGCGATAAATCGACCCCCGAGTGCTCTCCTGTTGACTCCTGTACTCCAACTCGACGAGCGGCACAGGCAGTGTCGACGGGGGAGTGGCAGCAGTCGACTAACTGCAGTGAAGACACCACGGTAAGTTGATCTAAGTACGTCGACTTCAGCTACATTATTCACATAGCTGAAGTTGTGTAACTTAGATTGATTCGTGCCCCTCCCCCCCCAGTGTAGACCAGGCCTTAGCTACTCGAGAGTGTTTTATCTTTATTTCCCTTGTAACATTTCTGACTATAATACCTTATACTATACTCACGTAAAATATATCTCTTTGTAATTAAATAAACTTGTTTTATTTTTTAAATCAAAACCAATCCGGTGTTGTATTTAAACTGAACTGTTTGATAACTCCAGTTAAAATAGCAAACTGTTGCATATTGACCCTTACAGGGGCAATGGACTTCTAAGATCTGAACTGCACAGGAGAGGACTGGACAGTGCAGAACTAACGTATGGGGAAAATTCGGGACTGGGAGTTTGTTGGGGTCACCCAGCAAGTGGTAACCACGGCTGCTGGAAGCCCGAGTGTGGCTGATGTGTTGCTGACAGACTCCTGGGGTCAGAGTTGCTGGAACAGGGCTGTAGCTATACACAGACACTCAGGGTGTGACCTGCATGCTGTTTGTGAGCAGCCCAGGTTTGGAGCCACAACAGCAAAGCATAGCATTTTGAGCTACCCACACAAGCTTTCACTGGTCTGGATTGCTCCTCAGAATGTGACACTTAGCCACTGATGTCTGCACACCAGACAGCTGGAAAAGGTGAAGGCTACAATGGGAGTGATGGGTGATGGTAAGGATGATCGCCCAGCAGAAATGCTTGGGGAATTCCTGCCAAAAAAAGCTGAGTTACACTATAGTTGGACGGGCTCGGTTGGCTGTCCTGGTAAAAGGTCAGGAGAGGTCCAGAGAAGAACCCAGGTGTGATGGCAGACACTGGAGAGGGGTATGTGCTATGTCGATGGAATAGAGGATGTGGGATTTGAAGGACTCTATTTACACTGGGCATGAGAATGGACTACCTTTGGGATTTTTGTTATGGACTATTTTGAACTATACCAATTTGACAGAGGGCATTAATGAGTCAAGAAGGCTTGTGTGGAGTTACTGAGGTCTCTGAAGGACAGAAAGTGAGTCAGATGGACCTGTTCTGTCACAGCGTGCCACTGGAGGGTGCTCCAGGCGGGGCTGCCTTATGACAAAGCTGTATTTAAAACTGAAGACGTATGATTATAACAAACAGATAGGAAGAGCCTGAGGTGATAGTGAGAAAAGTGTAATAAGCAGTGGTCACAGCACAGCACCTACCTGTCTGTTCTGTTTGTTATATAAATAGTAAGTGATGATATCTGGAGTGCGTCACTGAGGTTACAAAATAGCTGTTTTCATGTTCTGTTAATAGGTTACAATGGATACGTGCCTGGTGAGGTTATTTTATGCTTCTCCAAAGCCATATCAGCTTACTACACTATTTCTGTACATCTATACAGACATAATAACATGGTTTACAAATATCTAGGGCTGGTAAAAGAACACAATGCTGAGAGATTTTTATGAGGAATTATTTTCAAAATATTTTATGCATAACATCCCACTCACACTTTTCAGTGTTTCCCCTCTTTCTCTTTCCCATCCCCTGGCCCTGCTTTCCTGTGGCAAAATTAAAAAGAGAAAACAGGAAAGAAAAAGAGGTGGGGTTATGAATAAATCTGAAAAAAAGGGGGGGGTGTGTGTGGGGAAAAAGGCCACTTTTCACCCGAAATGTTTTTTAAATTTTTTTGACAATCTCTACAAATAAGCATTTGCAGGCTTCTTGGTTATTCCCAGAACCTGGGCATCAGTATGCCTGTGAACAGAAGATTTGCCAACCCTTCTGTTTAATCACTGTAAACTCCAGATTTTGGTTCTATCCACAAGGAAACTAGAACAATTTACTTGAGATGCTGGTCTCAAAGTTCAGTGCAGGGGTATTGCACATAGAATCTAAGAGTGATTTGTTTGTGTTAAGTAATAGCCCTGCCATTATAAAGTTCAAAATCATCTTGTTTTACTGACTTATCTCATAATTCAGAATGAGCAAATTCAGATTCACTAGAATCTTTGAATTCTGTGCAATTATTGGTTTTTTTTCTCATGTCTACATTTCTCAGATGTTTCATTTCATCCTATTTGAGTTTGAAATTTGCTGTGATAATTTCTTGGGGGTTTACATGAGGATTTTTATGGTTGCCATGGGAGGCTGAAGAGCAAACGTTTCTGCAAGAAAAAAAAATACAAAAAGAATTTCCAGCATACAGCCATAAGAAGTCACCACCAGTTCTAAGACTACTATTTTAAATGGCATGCATTTCTCCATTTCCCTTTGATGCTTGCGAGGCTAATTAAGTGATAATTGGTCAGTGAGTACGATAATTTTAACAGGTACAGTCTTCCTCTCCACCTGCTTATGATTTGTTCCCATGAAAAAGAGTAAACACACTGCAAAATATGGTATGGATTTTTCTTTTGGCTGCTTGGATTATTTATTTAATGGATTTATAAACAGGACAGGGCACATATAAAACACTGTAGGTTTCACATAAACGCATGTAGTTATTTACCCGGTGTTGGGGCTTACAACATATTTTTGAAGTGGGATGGCATTCACTTCTGATTGTTTTGCTTGATTTTTGCTTATTTGCTATCTACAGTGCTTTATTTTTGTCAAGAGGAGGTCTGAAACAGGAGTGACCTGGAGACACATTCGGGCTTTAGATAACTTGCTAAGCATCCCATTTTGCTTTTAAAATTCCCAGAATGAATAGTGCCTCAACGTGTAGCAGGGGAAAGGAAAGGGAGAACGTGTACTCCACCTCGTAGAAGAATCAGGAACATAGTTGTGTAATTTTAATATATATACCATTAAAATATAAAGATCTGAGCCATGCTGCGGTAAGGCAGAGCATTGTAACATGCAGTGTTTGAATACTCTAGCAGTCGGGTCTTCCAATGGTTTAAGAAACAATGTCATTGTTTTTATTAAGATTTGTGCACTGTAGTGTACGTATCTATTCTTGCCACCGTGCCAGGCTGGAATAATCAACAGAATGCAGAATGTGGGTTGTCACATCACAAACAACGAAGAAATGAACAACTTACTTACAAATGAAAAACAGCTATGTAGATTTCAAAATATCTTTTAGGGTGTGTGGGGAAGAAGGCAGCTTCCATTAAGAATCTGCCTTTATAAATGAATCTCATGTTTACAGAAAGATATTAGCTGTTATTTTCATGCTTCCTTGCAGTATCATTTTTCTTCACTCTGATTAGACATTGATACATAACAAATTGTGCGGATTTGTTGTTTTTAACATGTTCTTAATTTAGGTTATAAATAACTGTTTTCCAAAGTATAATATTCTAAAATCCTTCAATTTTCTTAAAGGAAAAGAGACACTGGATATTTATATAATCAAATTAAACTCATCTTAAAGGAAGGAACACATCAACTCAGAATGGAACCTAAAGCATTGGTTTTTAATAAGATTTGATTTCATAAACCAAGCTTGAATTTGCATGTTGAGTGCCTATGTTAAGGTACTCCATTCCATACATGGGCAATCAAGTTGGTACACAGGCGCCAAAGCACCTCTTTGTGGCATTTCAGTGTTGATTTGAGTAAGCAAGTGATATATTGTGCACTGGGGCTTAGGACTCCACGTTTCCAAATTGGACCCACAGTAATATTTTAAAATGTACTTTTTTTTTAACGAGTCAGTAATGGCTCATAGTTTTAAATATCATATCACCAGCATTGAAACAGCTACCCAGCCTTGCAACAAATGTTTCATAATAACTCTGTGATGTTTATAAAGTGGCTGTACAAAATCCAATATGGTGCCAATTCTTGGACCTGTATGTTGATGGAAGTTATATAGACAACTGGCTGGTCACTTTTCTGTGAGCCAGGTCATGTGTCTTTCCTTAATTATCATTCCTGTCGTAGACAATAGGGACTGTGTGACACCAGAAAAAGCCCTCTGGGTTTGCCCCTAAGAGCATTTCAGATGTGGAGATGGATCTACAATTGATGGTGATCTAGATAATAGTTCTGAACCACCTACTGGTGTTACAACAAGCAACCTTCCAGTCCCTTCTTAAATCAGTTACAATCGTCTGTCTCTCCCTAGGGGCTCTCAGTTATGCAGCTTTAATCTTGGAACTGTGTGGATGTGTATGTGTTAGCCAGAATTTTCAAACTCTTGTCACAGAAGAAATTGGGGAAAACTCTGGCACACATAAGAGATAGTCAATGTAAATGTTTAATGGAAAAATGACATCTCCAAGCAAACGGGAGCATTAAAGGATCCGCTTCTGTTCTCAAGTACTTATAGTCATAAAATAATTAGGGGGATGGCTTCACCAGTAATGTTAGGGTCTGCATTCAGTAGGAAAATGCAAGGTCCCGAGGCGTTCCTGAGGGAACTTGTGGGCCTGCAATTGCATTAACTTCCATATGAATTGAGATGCAGCGCTCTGCACCTTGCAGGATTGGCCCTAACAGTAAAGAGGCCCAGTACTGATTGAAGCAATTAGATGAGCACTCATGTTCTAAAATGGCTGCCTCTCACTGACACTGTTGCCAAGTGTATAGTTTTACATGAATGACAATATAATGATCCCCGCATCCCATTAGTGGGGAGGATTTTAGACTGAAATCTGAACGCTATGATTCAGGCCTCTCTTTATAATGGGATGAGCTGAAACACTGAATCCCAATGTGCTGAGATTTGGGGATTGGATACGAACATTGTAATTCAAGTCCACCTCTAATGCAGATTTGTACAAATTGAGGCAAATCACTAAAATAAATAAATAAAAGTCCTGTGTCTTAATTTCTGAAGTGTCAGGAGGTAAGCCACTGTGATGCATGTGGGAAGAAAACATATGCATCCATCTACCTAGATTTTTAGATCTTGTTCATCACCAGCCCTCCTCGAAACTCTGAAACACTTTTTGTTACATGTTATGCAAAATCTGATTTCTGTTCCCCCCCCCCCAGAATTATGTTTTACACCTAGTCGTATTCAGATCCATGGTATCTAAGCATCCATAAATGCTAAATAATTATACTTGTAGAGGCATCAACCAGTCAGGGCCTCACTGTACTAGGTGATGTACAGATATAGAGGGTGTTTTTTACTGTGTCCTTAAATGTTCACAGTCTTAAAGCATGTATTTAGCTCTAGTGTGAACTGGCCATGCCACTTGTGGTTTCCAACAAACAATGCACCAAATTCTTGGCTGCAGCTGACTCTTGCTAATATGAACAGAGGGCAAGGGGAGTCAGCTGCAGCTATGAATTTTATGAATGGTTTGTGAGAAACCACACAGTCACGGTGATAAGTTGTTTGCACTATGTATTTGCTTCCATGGTTGCCGTTTCAAGCAGACTCACTTGCTTTAGAGCAGCTGCTTTAGAAGATTTTGGTGTTTGCTCTTCTTCTGGTCTTATAACATCTAGCTTGCTCTTGGGACTGCTGTGAAGCATTAGAAAATGAATAAACACAGATGTTTCTTCAGAACTTGCAAGTTAAGGATGGGCAGGCAACTGCAGAGAGTTTCAAGGGTAAGCTCTTATAACTAGTACAACAACAGTATTGGTAGGGGGGGAAATGCAAAACAAGAGAAAAGGGTCAAAATAAAATAAAAACATGCAAATCAGTAACGGATGGCAGAAAAACTCCACCCTGTGCATAAAGGGCCTGATCCAGCACCCATCAAAGTCAGTTGAAAGACTCCCATTCATTTCAGTAGGCTTTGGATCAGGCTGTCAGTGCCTCATGTTACAATAAGACACTCAAATATTAATGAACAGAGATGAAAAATGAATGGTGAAGTAGCAATGAAAACCAAATATACCTGAACTATATATGGGCTACTTTCACTGTTAGCAAGGAAAAAAAGGCATGCTACTGTTCAGATTCATTAAATCTCTTCAGAAATGAATTATCTTTTCTCTTACAAAATTATTAATACTCTTGTTTCTAAAAATAAAGTGGATTAATGCATTTTGAAAAAGTTACAGGTACTGAAAGCTCTTTGTCTTATACTACTGATTGGAGACTTCAGCTAAAACATAAGGCTACGTGATCATAATAAAATATAGTTTGCATGAGTAAAGAATTAGGCAAATATGCTCCCTATACACTGTGTGTAAATCTGGATTAACTGAATTCACTTCATCTGCTTTCCATACACTTCAATTACTCTAGGTGTGCATTGGTGCCGTGACGTGTTGCTGCCAGAGGCTCACTCAAAATGTTTTGCATCTCATTGTTATGTGTAACATTTTCTGGGTGAATTACTCTTCACCCTCAATTCATCCATCAGTCTAACACTCTTATTCTTCCTTTCCTCACAAAACCCATCAATGACAAACTGTTTCCCCATAAGATCTGTCAATTCTGTACTCTTATCCCTTCTCCAATCCAACTAATTGGCCCAGTATCTCTCCCCCCACCATGCAGGCCCCCCCATGAATGATTCATGATAGCTCTACTCCGTGTTTCTGTTGCCATGCAGCTTTGTCTCACAATGTTAGAAGAGATGGCCCTTCTGAGTACTAATTGGCATTACTTATATACCTATACTTGGTGTTAGAGCATTGAGCCCAGGGATGGGGTAGGAGAAAGGAACAAACCAGATCTTTAGCAAATGAAACAGACAGAGGCAAATCTCAGCTGGGTTTGTGGTTTAGTCACGTTGGTGCTGCCATGCTCACAATAGGCATGCATGGGAGAGAGAGAAAACATGACTATAGAAACAAATCCTCAGCTGATGTAAATCATCTTTAGATCCACTGAAATCTGTGAAGTTTATCCATTTACACTAGCAGACCCTCTGGTCCATAATCTCTGTATTTGGTGTTTCCACATGCGTGAAGACTTTCCAGGGTCATAATGTCCCCCACACTCTAAGGTCACTTAAGGACTAATTGATGAATGAGGTAATTCCACTTATGGGCTAAAATGCTATTGGCCACCATTATAATACACCACCCCAAGTAACATTCCATTAAGGGAAAGTGCTTTGGACAAAACTGGAAGTGAGATTCCTGTGACTTCTTTTATTGTGATCTTTTATTTTAGAAAAAATAATTCAGTAATGCTGCATTTATTGTTTAAAAATATTAGGCTTAATGCTTGCTTACTTACAGTGTCATTTTTCCTGAATACTAATTCTTATTTGAGGGCTGTTTATAAAAGTCATTTTGTTCTTTATTATGAAGTGGGTTTGTAAATATAGAATTATGTTATACATATACATACCCTTAAAGATTTGGAGCGTGATTCACCTTTCACACAAGTTTTACACTTATGGATATCGCCTTACTCCTGCTTCGCCCCTTGTGAGATGAGAATCCAGACTCCTCATATCAATCAACCTTTTGATGTGCAAAACATTTGAACATGTACCACAACATAAATACAACTCACTCAGGAATTCCTATGATATGGCTCTATAAATACTGTGAATTTAGTGCTTTTTCATAATTCATGACTGAAAGATGACACAAGAGGTACGACTGCATCCAGTCCCTATTGTGGGTTAGCTGAACAGCTCATAAATTCGAATCACTCCTGTTTGCTCTGCTGTTCAACACACTAAGGAATCAATTCAGCAAAAGTGCTACATTATTGTATCCTTATGAGTCTGAGACCTGCCTGTTCCATACTTCCTGATTGTCCAGACACGTTTCAACCCAGTGATCATCACAAAGAAGTGTTAATGTCTTTGGTATCACCAGTAGTAACTTCTCATTTCAAACACAGTAACACTTCTTTTCTCATTCTTTTTGTCTTTCCACATATTAAACCTAATATAATCCTGAATACAAAACTTTGACTCTTGCCTGCTGTTATCAAAGAGGAAATAAGATTGTAAGGGAACTATGGATGGGTCACTGTGACCTGTTCAACTTTATCCTTTCAAAGAAAATTGTGAGACGGTGAAGCCACTTTTAAAAGAGACAGGTTTAAAATTGGATAGCAAATGTGTGAGAATAAAGGGAAATTATAATTATCAGTTTTGTGGTGTGTGTATGCATTGGAAATTGGCATCCCATTTTAAGTTCTTCATTAAAGTACAATTTTCTCCCTCAATACAAGCACTATAGATTTATTTATTATAAAGAAGGGGTGCAGTGGCAGATCAGATGGGAAGAAAGGAAGACGGCACTTCACCCTGCCTCACAACCTATCCCTTCTTCATGATCTTCATAGGCATCTGTAAAATCAAACCTTTAATTTTTTTGATTAAGGTTTTTGATTAATTTTGCTTTTCAATACAAACATTACACTACAAAAGAAAACAAAACAGAAAATTATAAACTTTAAACTACCACCAGTAACATACAGCAGAGTGTTAACATACCTATACAGACACCATTTTTAACAATCTTGATATTAACTATGAAATCAAGTAAATCCATACTATACTATTAACAGGGAGACAACACAGACAAGAAATCTAACCTTTAAGTAAAATATATGTACGGTGAAGAAAACTTTAAACATGTACTATACTAGGGGTGCTACAGTAGTGTAGCGTAGACGCAGACTTCAGCGATAGCCGGGCTTTTCTACTCTGTGGAACTCTGCCTTCCTGAGCAACAGTCACTAGGTTGACTGACAGAAGGATTCTTCTGTAGCTTTGTCTTCATTAGGGATCTCTTGGGTATAGCTGTGATGTTCAGGGGTGTGGATTTTTCACACCTTGAGCACTGTAGCTAGAGTGATGGCTTTCAGGGTGCCTTGGACTGATAGCCACCTTGTTACCTCCACTTCTCCAGCGAAAGGAAGACTTGTGGTGCCTAACTGAGCATCTACACTGGGAGGGGGGGGGGTCTATGCTGGGGGTAGGTCGGTATAGCTACATCTCTCAGAGGTGTGGATTTTTCACATCCCTGGGGGATGTAGCTAAACCATTGTAAATTCCTAGTGTAGACCAGGACTCAATGAGACTCAGTCTTCTAAGTACATAAGTGACTTTTGAAAATGGGACTGGGGGTCTTAAATCACTTTAGGCACTTTGGAAGTTTTACTCGTGGATTCTATGGCTTGGCAACAATGGAGAGGTACTGACAAGGAGAGCAGGCCATTTCCCAAGCATTACTGAATCTCTGGTGCAGTGGGACCCAGTATCCATATATTGCCAACACAGACTACAGCTATTCCAGAATGTTCTGCATCTACACTTGTTCACCTGAGAAACTACTGATGTGATACAATAACTGAAAACTGTTTGAGTGGACTGGCTTTGTGTCGATTCAAGGTGCTAATGACCTGGGAGAAAATGTAACTTATCATCTTGCCAGACACTTAAGTTATCGAAGAATGTTGTCTGTGTAAATCACAAGTTATCATGCAGTTCATGGCATTGCATATGTTTGCATAATCCTACTTGGATATTGCTGTGACCCAGCTGTCTCCACATAGCTAATGCTAGAGCCTCTTCTACAGAGATGCTTTATCACTACACAGTCTGGAATGACTACACAGAAAATCTTACTATATTTAACATTTCTTTTAACAAGTGTAAAGTGATTGTTAAAAATGTCAATTTAAGAATTCACAAAGCTTTTCCTGAGAAATCTTCACTAATAAAGCCATCTGTCCAGCACAATTTTCTTCTAATTAACTCTTAACTAGATTTTTTTAATGATGAATAAATGCAATAGCTAGAAAACACTGCAAAGTTGGAGACTTGACTTCATAAATTCCCAAGACTTGTTTGATCTATGGAATCTTTTTAGAGAAAGTATAGATAGTTGTTAATTGTATTCATGTGCTCAAGAACCTCAGATCATTTCCCTGGTAACATCTGTTCCATTGTAATAACCAACACAACCTAACAGTCAAAGAGAATGGAGTGTGATTCTCATCTCAGTTTCTTCAGTAGTTACTCTCCCCGATTTTCACTGATGTAACGAAACATGTCCCATTGTCATGCTGCCTTCCTGGTGACAAACATCTTTATAGCTGTATGAAAGATTTAATTCTGGGCACAACTCATTGGGTAAGCATTAAAAAGACCGAACTATAAAGAGATTAACACAGTCCATTGAGTCTGAGCTTCACTATATCTATAAATCCAGAAGTCCTTATTCTGCAAAGTCCCATTGCAGTCAATGGGAGTTTAACTGAAGGAAGAAATGTGTAAGGATTGCAGGATTTAACCATTGGTTAGTTATTCTTGTTGTTCACATCACATCCACTGCCTTTCAATCTCTTTTTAAATTATTGGACTGTCAGCAGTATACAACTTTTTCCAAGTTTCTTGTTTACATAGTAGTGTTTTGTTCTTTGGCAGCTGATCTACAGAGGAAGCTAATTAACACAAAGCAGAAAAGAGGTGTTGGGTGCTGGTGATCACATTTGTTAGATTCTTTGCTGACACAGTAATATTTTCCCTTAATTTAGAATGCTCAAAATGCCACTTAGTTATATATAAAACCCTAAAATATACATTTATATACAGGTAAGACCTGCAGTAATAGAACTGTTCTGTACCATATGCTTGTTTGTATGTCTGTTTACTATCCAATACTGTATATATAATGTGGTTTGGGCTTTTTACACATTTTAGATTTATTGTATTTCTTTTACCTGTAACTTTATATCTAGTTAGTAGAAGCAAATGATCTCAAAAACAGAAATCCTTTGCTGTTGGGCTTTCCAAGACTTGTTTAATCTCATGTTTTTCAGTGTTCCTAATGAGCACTAATTAGTCAGCAATTACCTGTGCAAATTAAGAGGAGAAAATAGGAAGAGGTTGCTAACGTGAAATGTTCTAAAGTAAACTACCCCAATTTTAATTATGGTTTTCAGTCGGCATAGGCCAAATTCACTGCTTGTGAATTCAGTAGTCTTACTGGGTTATGCCACAAGTCAATTTGGTCCCCTGGGGGTTGTTGATAAGCTCATTCCTATGTAAAAGGAATACTGTAGGTAATTTTGGAAGTGGTTTAAAAATATCTAAACATTTAGGGGTGTGTGTGTGTGTGTGTGTGTGTGTGTGTGTGTGTTGTATATAGGCAGACAGTGTTGCTCAGTGCCTACAGTAGGAAACTGGGAGTTTACCCATCTGTGAAATGGAGGTTACGCTTCCTACCTTTTGTTGTGAGTAATTAGTTTGATGCTGATAGAGCATTTTGATATCCTATATACATGAAAAATACTGGCTAAAATGGTTGTCATTAAAAACTCAGCTGTCCCCACTTCAGGTACCTACAGTGACACAGGGTCAGAGTGTTGGTGAAAGCTAAAGAGCATATAGTGCAGTTCAGGAAGGAGGAGAGAAGAGGTTACAAACGTGGTATTTCCACTCACCCAATCCTGGGCTGGTTGTTTGCTGCTGCACTCAGCGATGTCACATAGAGCAGGCTGATCTGAGTAATGCTGACTGCCAACAGCCCCACTGGGCTAACACTATAGCCACACACCACTAGGGTTGAACAGTCTTGAACTCACTCCCGTTTGTCTAACCATGCCTCCAGCTCTGGGCCGCTGGCAGATCCTATTACACTGGAGTGATCATATTCAGGTGGCTTGAGAGGCATGTTGTGCTAGCAATTAAGCACAAAGCAGCTCAGGATCTGAGACTATATCTTCCTGTACCCAGAACAGGAAAAACTCGGATGCCACAATCATTGAGAAGTGGCAAACACTGAATTTTTAAAGGCATCTACTGTACTTGTGGTTTTCTTAGCCTTTAAAGTGCTGTCAAGCGATGACAATGGCGGGATTTACTGTGTCAGAATATTCTGGCTTTCTCATACTGGCAAAGCATGAGAAAGCATAAGCAGCTGGAAGAAGAGGAGAAAAAGTGGCTATAAGTAAACAAATTAATAACCTGAGCTGGTACCAGTGTGACTCTTACAGACAGAAACTGTGCTGCGCTCTAAGTGAATAGATCTCCAAATGTTTGGGGTATAACCAGGAAGGATTGGTAGCAAATGGCTGGGCTGATAGATTGTTTACTTCAGCCGTAACCACCTTTGTGCTACAATTCCATCAGATCTGACAAGCTAAGATGGGCTCCATTAGTTGGATAAGGAGACCTACCTAGGAGTGATGTGTGTGCTCCACTGCCTGCTGCGTTATTACTGAACCACTGACGCCAGCACATTTGCGGGAGACAATGTTCCTCTGATGGTGATACCGCCTAAGTGAAAAATCAAACAGTGACCATGTCTTCTGTCTGATCACATGGCTCTTTTTGAAAGAGCAGGGCGTTGACTACAGTTTCTAAAAACAAATTCCATCTCAGATAATTAGATTCTACCTTCCTAAAATCCCCAACAGTTTCAAATGGATAGAATATTTTCCTCTTCCTTTTGTGTAGCGGTAGGGTACATTGTTAAACAGTTGTTAGGTCTTACTCAGAGGTGTCTGCCTTACAGTAGTGAGTGAAGTGAGCTGTCTGGGTATTGTTGTTTGTGTTATGGTAGCACCGAGGTGCTCCAATCAAGGATCATGACCCATTTTGCTAGGTGCAGAACAAATGCATACAAAAGAGTTTTCTAACCAGAGTACACAACAATGCTGTGCCCACGGGAGTCAGTAACAATATTCCCAGTTACTTCATTGGGAACTGGATCAGACCCAGAGCTCTGAAGTATGCTGAGATCCTATGGGATTAAAAGGCACCATATACTACATATGCTTTGGCTTTTTTTTAATTGAGATGTTAAGACTAGTAGTGGCCAAGTGTCTGTCAGAGTTGTTGGCCATACCAGCAAGCACTGAGCCCACTGGGGGGGGAGAGATTACTATCACCTCCTCCCCCTCTTCCAGGAAAAAAGCTGTGAGTGAAATATAAATCTCTGGCTGCTAGCCAGTAGAAAAAAACATACACACCTGTGTGCAAATACGTACTGTGATGGGCATGGCTCAGACAGCTGCTAATTTGCCTGTAGGACATGCAATGTGTCAGCTTCCCTTCACTTGGGATGGGACTGAAGGGATGTATTAGTAGAAAGTTGCCTACAGCATAATTAAGAAATGTTTCTTCTTTCTAATTTCCTTTTCATCTTGAAGGTGCTGATGCTACAGCTGTTGAGATAGCTTCAGATATGGATAATGCCACTCAGTAACTGCCAAACGGGTGTGAGCCTTCCTAGGATTCATGATTAAAATGTTTCTGTGAAGGGCCTAGAATGCTAAATCAGAGGCACACCAAAAAATCAGTGTTGGTGACTGAACTCAACCCTCTTTCAGTAAAACCCATCGGAGGGTTCTTTGAGAGAGGAGATCTGAGTAAGGATTCCTTCATATAGATCCCACCATGTCATCCCTCTGAGAAAAGGGCTGTGCTTGGTAGATCCCCAGGGATTTGTGAGGGGTTAGAGCCATTCCTTCAGAAAGTCGGTGCAGCTGTACCAGCTCTTATCATTGTCCTAGCATTGTGGCTCCAGAGTGGATTTCCTACCAGGGCTTCCCCCTTGATAGTAACTGTCCCTGGAGCCCCCTAAAGTAGGGGAAGTTCAACTGAATAAAGAACACCCCTGGGCTATATCATTCTCTACAGGGATACTCCATGGGGCTGGAAGGGGGATGATGGGCACTCTCCAATCCTCCAGCCACCCACTTTTCCACCACCTTGCCTGCCCTCTACACCCTCTTCCCTCGTGGTTCATGGACTTCATAGAGAGGCCTCTGTGGCTGGGAAGAATGTTGCCACAGAAGTGGCTGAACTCCCCTTCTGTATGTAGAGCTGGGGGCAGGATCTGACCTCACATAATTGCATCTGTGCAAAACAAAAAAGGAAAAAAAAACCCTCCATATTTCTTTATCAGCAGGGGTTCCCCCAAGCTTTCAGGGTGCTAATGGCATCATACATCACAGCTTATCTGGGCAGACATAGAGGTGTGCAGCCTTTCCACTCCTTAGCACGTTTCACACAGTGATTATTTATGACCATGCTAGAAGTAGGAAGCCATACAGCAAACCTGAAGTTGCAGACTAAGGTAAAATAGGGTGTAGTGTGTGATAACTCACACCACAGATAACTGAAAGGTGAGTAAAGTACATTTCTTGCTTGGGAACCTATTGAATATTTAGAACTAGGGAACAGGTAGTTTTCCCTGGATTATCCATTACTAACAAATCACTGGCTTAAAGAGTCATGACACATCTCTGGAGGCGATAGATTGACAAATAATTTGTCAAAATCAGGACTTTGTTTCCATGCTTTGGAAAACTTTTAATGGTAATTGGGTTGGGTTTACTTTAATCATGAGGCTGCCACAGCACTTGTTTTAATAGAGTAGTTCCAAGATGATATTGTAGAAATTTCCTAGAGTGCCTGTAAGAAACTGCAGCACCAAATGGAGATTCAGAGATAACAAACTGAGAGCCTTCTCTTGTAATCCTTGCTTGCATGCATATTCCCACTGACCGAAATGGAACTACTCTCATGATTAAGGAAAAGTTTCAAGTCAAGGAATGCTTTTTAACTTACTTTATTTTTTGTGGGGGTTGGGGTATGACTAGTTGTGTGTAGGAGGCAGGGTAACCCAGAAGGGAGTTGAAAGGGGCAGTTTGCTCCCAGCTCCCTCTTTTAGGGTGCCCCCAAACCTGTGGAATAATAAAATAGGGGAGAAAGCAGCAGGCAGCCAGGCTGAACTTCAATGAGCAGTGTTGTGCCCTGGCACGCAGGGTCACAGCACCATTCAGGAGTGGCTCAGCTCCCCCTCTGTTATGATAGAGGGATATTCAAGCCAAATTTGAGAGAATGGTGAAATGACCTGATGCATGCTGTTCAGCACCATTATGGCTAGAGCAGCCCCTGCATACAGTGTGCCCTGTGCTGGACCCTCACCTGCTGGCTGCCAAAACCATGGTGGCTCATGTTAGCTCTGGGAATCAGCCAGGAAGCTATGCTGGTGAGGGTGAGGCTTGCCAGCCAGGACGGGTAAGGTAAGGAGTGAGGTGGAGTAGGCAGGGACTCCTGGGATGGGACAGTAGAATGGTTCCCTTGAGGGCTGAGTCTCCAGGGTGGGTGTGGGTGCAGGGTGTCATGGGCTGGGGAGGGAGGGGATAGGCTTTTTGAAAGGATCGGGAGCCTCAGTTTCAGATTTTGCCCCAGGGTCCCCAAAACCTCTATGTGGCCCTAGACAAAGGGGAGGAACCCACATTAGTTTGTCTATTAAAATACGTTATTTACTTTGCTCCACAACTTCAAGGCCTCTCAGTAGCTCTGGGAATTGAACAAATAAATCACTATTGAAAGTATAACAAGGAAAGTATTTTTGAATACTTTCAGAAAAGGGCAGACAAATAAACAGTGACAAGTTTTTAAAGTGTTTGTACGCAAATGCTAGAAGTCTAAATAATAAGATGGGTGAACTAGAGTGCCTCGTGATAAAGGAGGATATTGATATAATAGGCATCACAGAAACCTGGTAGACTGAGAGCAATCAATGGGACACAATCATTCCGGGGTACAAAATATATCGGAAGGACAGAACAGGTCGTGTGGGGGTGGGGGAGGTGGGAGGGAGTGGCACTATATGTGAAAGAAAATGTAGAATCAAATGAAGTAAAAATCTTAAGTGAATCCACATGTTCCATAGAATCTCTATGGATAGAAATGTCATGCTCTAATAAGAATATAACATTAGGTATCTATTATAGACCACCTGACCAGGACAGTGACAGTGATGATGAAATGCTAAGGAAAATTAGAGAGGCTATCAAAATTAAGAACCCAATAATAGTGGGGAATTTCAGTTATCCCCATATTGACTGGGAACATTTCACTTCAGGATGAAATGCAGAGATAAAATTTCTCGATACTTTAAATGACTGCTTCATGGAGCAGCTGGTACGGGAACCCACAAGGGGGGAGGCAACTCTAGATTTAGTCCTGAGTGGAGCTCAGGAGCTGGTCCAAGAGGTAACTATAACAGGACCGCTTGGAAATAGTGACCATAATACAAACATCCCTGTGGTGGGAAGAACATCTCAACAGCCCAACACTGTGGCATTTAATTTCAAAAGGGGGAACTATGCAAAAATGAGGGGGTTAGTTAAACAGAAGTTAAAAAGTACAGTGACTAAAGTGAAATCCCTGCAAGCTGCATGGGTGCTTTTTAAAGACACCATAATAGAGGCCCAACTTCAATGTATACCCCAAATTAAGAAACACAGTAAAAGAACTAAAAAAGAGCCACCGTGGCTTAACAACCATGTAAAAGAAGCAGTGAGAGATAAAAAGACTCCCTTTAAAAAGTGGAAGTCAAATCCTACTGAGGCAAATAGAAAGGAGCATAAACATTGCCAAATTAAGTGTAAGAATGTAATAAGAAAAGCCAAAGAGGAGTTTGAAGAATGGCTAGCCAAAAACTCCAAAGGTAATAACAAAATGTTTTTTAAGTATATCAGAAGCAGGAAGCCTGCTAAACAACCAGTGGGGCCCCTTGATGATCGAGACACAAAAGGAGCGCTTAAAGACGATAAAGTCATTGTGGAGAAACTAAATGGGTTCTTTGCTTCAGTCTTCACGGCTGAGGATGTTAGGGAGATTCCCAAACCTGAGCCGGCTTTTGTAGGTGACAAATCTGAGGAACTGTCACAGATTGAAGTGTCACTAGAGGAGGTTTTGGAATTAATTGATAAACTTAACATTAACAAGTCACCGGGACCAGATGGCATTCACCCAAGAGTTCTGAAAGAACTCAAATGTGAAGTTGCGGAACTATTAACTAAGGTTTGTAACCTGTCCTTTAAATCGGCTTCTGTACCCAATGACTGGAAGTTAGCTAATGTAACGCCAATATTTAAAAAGGGCTCTAGAGGTGATCCCGGCAATTACAGACCGGTAAGTCTAACGTCGGTACCGGGCAAATTAGTCAAAACAATAGTTAAGAATAAAATTGTCAGACACATAGAAAAACATAAACTGTTGAGCAATAGTCAACATGGTTTCTGTAAAGGGAAATCGTGTCTTACTAATCTATTAGAGTTCTTTGAAGGGGTCAACAAACATGTGGACAAGGGGGATCCAGTGGACATAGTGTACTTAGATTTCCAGAAAGCCTTTGACAAGGTCCCTCACCAAAGGCTCTTACGTAAATTAAGTTGTCATGGGATAAAAGGGAAGGTCCTTTCAAGGATTGAGAACTGGTTAAAAGACCGGGAACAAAGGGTAGGAATTAATGGTAAATTCTCAGAATGGAGAGGGGTAACTAGTGGTGTCCCAAGGGTCAGTGCTCGGACCAATCCTATTCAACTTATTTATAAATGATCTGGAGAAAGGGGTAAACAGTGAGGTGGCAAAGTTTGCAGATGATACTAAACTGCTCAAGACAGTTAAGACCAAAGCAGACTGTGATGAACTTCAAAAAGATCTCACAAAACTAAGTGATTGGGCAACAAAATGGCAAATGAAATTTAATGTGGATAAATGTAAAGTAATGCACATTGGAAAAAATAACCCTAACTATACATACAATACGATGGGGGCTAATTTAGCTACAACAAGTCAGGAAAAAGACCTTGGAGTCATCGTGGATAGTTCTCTGAAGTTGTCCGTGCACTGTGCAGAGGCGGTCAAAAAAGCAAACAGGATGTTAGGGATCATTAAAAAGGGGATAGAGAATAAGACTGAGAATATATTATTGCTCTTATATAAATCGATGGTACGCCCACATCTCTAATACTGCGTACAGATGTGGTCTTCTCATCTAAAAAAAGATATACTGGCACTAGAAAAGGTTCAGAAAAGGGCAACTAAAATGATTAGGGGTTTGGAACGGGTCCCATATGAGGAGAGATTAAAGAGGCTAGGACTCTTCAGCTTGGAAAAGAGGAGACTAAGGGGGGATATGATAGAGGTACATAAAATCATGAGTGATGTAGAGAAAGTAAATAAGGAAAAGTTATTTACTTATTCCCATAATACAAGAACTAGGGGTCACCAAATGAAATTAATAGGCAGCAGGTTTAAAACAAATACAAGGAAGTTCTTCTTCACGCAGCGCACAGTCAACTTGTGGAACTCCTTACCTGAGGAGGTTGTGAAGGCTAGGACTATAACAGCATTTAAAAGAGAACAGGATAAATTCATGGTGGTTAAGTCCATTAATGGCTATTAGCCAGGATGGGTAAGGAATGGTGTCCCTAGCCTCTGTTTGTCAGAGGATGGAGATGGATGGCAGGAGGGAGATCACTTGATCATTGCCTGTTGGTCCACTCCCTCTGGGGCACCTGGCATTGGCCACTGTCGATAGACAGGATACTGGGCTAGATGGACCTTTGGTCTGACCCGGTACGGCCGTTCTTATGTTCTTAATACAAACTTTTTTGTCCACGCAGCGACTTAGATACCACAAATATTTACAGATGATGACAAGTACGCCTGTTTCTCTTCAATTAGTTATGTGGAAAGTGCCTTTTTCCATGACTCCTCCAGCCCCCTCCAATCCAGTGATGGCAACATGGCCAGCGCAGTAGCTACACTGCTGTTGGCTTCTGAGCAGTGTTTGCACTCAGTGTGTGCTCTCTAACAGAACTCGCAGAGCACCTGCTCAAAGCCCACTGAAGTCAATGGGAGACTTTCTAATGACTTAACTAGGCTTTCAATCAGGTCCCAAACACTGAAGAAAAATTAATATTGCTCCAAGCAGCATTAATCCCTCTTATTTTCTGTATGTTTGGGGCTGCCTAGGAGAAGCATGTGACTTAGATTGGTTGTTTCCCTGATCTCTGCCCAATTTTGTTGCCATGGTTTTTCTGTATGGCAGATGGGCCCTATAGAGAATTCATGATGCGAGTGGCTATGGGTTACAGGAGTGTCTGGGCTCTGGAACATTCAGTATATCTGCCTATCCTCTCTGTAAGGCTTCCTCCACCTTCACTGTAGGTGCACTGTATCACTCAGCACAGGGAAACTTAAGGCCCTAAAACTTTTAGTTTAATTTTTAATTAGAATATTCATTTGTTTTCCATAAACCCTTGCAAATCCCATACTTCACTTACAGCTGAGACCGTATGCAGGCTCCATTATGAAGCAAAGATAAAAGGCATACTGACTCCAGCGAAATTTAATTAAATAAAATAAAATAAAATTATTTTGAGCATTACATATCCACATAGCGCAATTAATTTCAGTTTCTCCAATACTGGCTCCCCACTACATGTCTCCCCCCTTTTCTTGCCTGTTTTTTTTTTGTCCACTGGAGGCTCACATGAACTTTGCAACATTTTAATTTAAAACCGAGACATTTCTTTGGGTGCCGCAGTACAAGCAATCAGTTAATTATCCGATAAAGATTAAAGGAGGCGTGCAATACAAAATTCAATTAAAATGAGGACGATTGCTTAATATGTTGAGAGCTGTTTCTACAGGCAACCAAAATTATAATTATGTGTAGCTAACAAAGTATTGTTTTATCTTCTATATCTGTATTTCCCATTGACTCTTAATGCTTTTTCTCCATTTTAATGCAATCCCAGCTGCTACCAAAAGCTACTGCTGAATCCATCCCCTTAGTTATTTTATGACAATACATGCTGTGGCGGCTTTTGAGCTTTGAAACAAATGTTTAGTCATCTGGATATTTCTAAAGAAGTTTAATTACAGAAATTTAAGTGGATGACAGCATTGCCCATGAAAAGTGAAGTGATATTTATTCTTGTGTTTAATTGAGCACTAGAAAATGAAAAAAATTTGGATTGACCACCTGCCCATTGATTCTGAGTGCTGAATTGTCTGAAATGAAATTGTATGTGTTATCCCCTTCCAAATGCGCTTTAAGGGTATGAGTATAAATTATATTGCATTCTTTTCCCCCATTAAACTGAAATAGTAAAGTGGCCTTATCTGAAGTTACTGCTAATCATTAAGTAGGCACTTCACTGGGACGGAAAAGAAACAATTTTCTTATTCTACAAATATCTTTGAGAGTTCAAAATTTTTTTGTTCTTGAGTTGGGGATGAAAAGTCAAGACCTTGAAATTATTTGTGAACAAAAAAACCTGATTCCCACCCCCCCCCATTTTGGATCCATCAAAACATTTCATTTAGATATCCACCTTTTTGTCTTCAACTTCTAAAAATCTAATTCGCTTAAATATAGAAATGATAAGTTTTTGAATCAGAAAACAGGATTTTTTAATTTAAAAATGGTAAAAAGGAATGTTCACACCATTTTGAAACTTTTTTTCTCCACATTTGAGTTGGGAAATGTTTCAAACCTGGCCCTATTTTAAGAACAGAGTTTCAGTTTCTACAAATTGGCATTTTTGAATTTAAAAAATGACTCATCAAAAAATTCCTCACCCACTCTACACTTCATGCCATTTGTTAACTGTCACTCAGAAGTCAATATGTAAGTCCTGTCGTTAATGCAATGGATTCCATCTGGCAGGCGAAATCCTAAATTTGAATCTGTCATGTTTTGAAAGACTTCTTGTACATATGTTTACTACAGACATGTCTACACTTAGACACACTGTCACAGTGTGTAGGGGGGAACTCCCACAGACAAACAGGAAGTAAGGAGGGGTGGATAATGGCTCCACCCCCTAATACTCTGGTTAACCCGTGATCACTACTTGACTAGAAAATGGATATGGTATTATTAATTTCTTTCTTTTTACAGTTGTATATTTTTCCTGTGCACTGTTAAAAAGATGCCACATTTCACTGGTTGGATGAAATAGTCCTTATGTATGGCTTGCATTTTCATTAGTTAACTTTGTAAAGCAATTTGGGAGGGTAAGGTGTTTCTATAAATGTAAGTTACTATTAAAAGTTAAAATTCTATTCATTTTTTCTTCCTCAGTCTCCCCTATATCTTCTTTGAAATAGGCAAATATTACTATTTCATTATAGTATGGAAGCTTTGTTTAGTCAAAGGGAGACATTTTAAAGCCATGGAATCATTTCTAAAATGTTATCTAATAAGTATCTTCTAATAAAAATCAGACCATCTGACTCCTGTAAATTGCTGGGTATATTGTTCAGCTTCATAAGCTGGCCACACACACAATACAGCAATAGCCAGTGAGTCTGAAATGTAGAGCACGGGGCTTTCTTTTTCAGAATGACAGGTAATGATATATGTTTTCAGCTCCTTTAGGAAAATTTCCAGCCTGGGGCATCATAATCTGTGACTATTTTGAAGGGGAATGAAAGCCTCATCTAAACATCCATAAATTCAGAGATGTTTCAGCACAAATTTGAAAAAGAAGCGCATGGTTTAAATTAGAGCTGGTTGGTGTTTTTCAACTGAAAAAATTTCCTGCCAAAAATAGGGATTAATCAAAAATGAATTTTTTGACTAAATTTTGTTTATTTATGGGAAATTTCAGAATGAAAGAAATGTTAGTTGTTTCAAACATCAAAAACAAATTTGAAATTTCAAACGTTTTGCTTTTCCACTTTTCTCCCTCTTTTCCCCACAATGTTTCAATTTGTCACTCAGCCACTTTCCCAAAGTGAGAGAAGTTTTTTGAAAAGTTACAGGAAAGCAAAAAGAAATATGAAAATTTAAACAAAATCAAACCCCTGTGTGTCATTTATTTTATTGAATTCAGTGACAACAAAGGAACATAAATGAGTAATGGGGGAGAAAAGGTATGTGTGGTGGAATTAAAAAAATTAAATTAAAAGAAAAATATATGAACCACCTCCCAACAATGTTCCATTTTGAACTTGTGAAGAGAAAAGGCTGAAACACTGACATTTTTTCTATAATTGATTTTCAGTTTTTTTATTAGGTTCTATACAGGCAAATATGAGCAGAAGATATTTTCGCTCTTCATTTTCACTCATTTCACACCAACCTAATAGCATTCTTTGACAGGTTAACAAGCCTTGTGGGTGGGGGAAGTGGTAGATGTGGTATATCTTGACTTTAGTAAGCCTTTTGATACTGTCTTTCATGATCTTCTCATAAACAAACTAGGGAAATACAACCTAGATGGAGCTACTATAAGGTGTGTGCATAACTAGTTGGAAAACTGTTCCCACAGAGTAGTTATCAGTGGTTCACAGTCAAGCTGGAAGGGCATATCCATTGGGGTCCCACAGGGATCCTCGATCCGGTTCTGTTCAATATCTTCATCAATGATTTAGATAATGATTTAGAGTACACTTATGAAGTATGCGGACGATACCAAGCTGGGAGGGGTTGCAAGTGCTTAGGAGGAGAGGATTAAAATTCAAAATGATCTGAACAATCTGGAGAAATGGTCTGAAGTAAATAGGATGAAATTCAATAAGGAGCAATGCAAAGCTCCACATAGGAAGGAAAAATCAGTTGCACACATGCAAAATGGGAAATGACTGCCTAGGGAGGAGTACTGTGGAAAGGGATCTGGGGGTCAGAGTGGATTACAAGCTAAATACAAGTGAACAGTGTAACACGGTTGCAAAAAAAAATCAACTATAATTCTGGGATGTAATAGTGGGAGTGTTGTAAGCAAGACACAAGAAATAATTTTTCTGCGCTATTCCATACTGATTAGGTCTCAACTGCAGTATTGTGTCCAGTTTTGGGAACCACATTTCAGGAAAGATGTAGACAGATTGGAGAAAGTCCAGAGAAGAGCAACAAAAATGATTAAAGGTCTAGAAAACATGACCTATGAGGAAAGATTGAAAAACATTGGGTTTATTTAATCTTGAGAAGAGAAGACTTAGAGCGGACATGTTAACAGTTTTCAAGTTCTGTACATAAAAGGTTCTTGCAAGGAGGATGGAGAAAAAAATTTCTGGGGATAGAACAAGAAGCACTGGGATTAAATTGCAGCAAGGGCAGTTAAGGTTGTACATTAGGAAAAACTTCCTAACTGTCAGAGTGGTTAAGCACTGTAATAAATTGCCTAGCGAGGTTGTGGAATCTCTGTCATTGGAGATTTTTAAGAGCAGGTTAGACAAACACCTGTCAGGGATGGTCTAGATAATACTTAGTCCTGCCTTGACTTCAGGGCACTGGACTAGAAGACCTCTATGAGTCTATTATTCTGTGATTTTATTTAGTACTTTGAAGATCATGTATAGATTTCTAACTTAGTATTATTTATTATTCATATTTAAGACAAATGAAGGACCCCCCCAATCCTACAAAGAACGCCTTGTGGCAGATCATGCAAGAGCCTTATTGACTTAAACTAGTCCCTGATCATGCAAGGAGATGTATGCAGGTGACCCTTGTATCTGCTTGCATCTCTTTGCAAGGTAGGGGTTCTTGTTCCATACAGCCAAGATCTGTAACATTAGTATCCCAAAAAAGGCTGCAGTTCATAGGGTAGGCCAGCCCTCTTCCCACCCCCAACATTATTGAGGTAATGTTTTTGAAGCCTCAATCCAGCATTTCTTGCACATCCCAAACTCCCATTGATATCAGCGAATCAGTTTGAGAATGTAGGGAAATCGAGAATCCTGCCTGAAATCTGCAAAGGAAATCATGCCCTGGAAATATTGAAGTGCATATAGAAATTTCAAGGTGAGATGCTAAAAAGTCATGAAACAGGTCACTATGGTAGGGAATTCTCCCTTTTCTGAAATGAAAGCTTCATATGAAAGGCTAGGAAACTTGGTTTCTTTGTCCAAAGCCGCATCCAATGAACAAATGGATTCTTAGACATTGTAAGTAACAATCTTTACAGATGACATATGATCAGGTAGAATACTGTCCCCTGATGTGTACCTTTTTTTGGACAATTCCAAGGGCTTCTTTGCTGTACATTATTAGCATTCAGACACCTCTGCTCCTCACTACTCATTGGTATACGAGGTGATTTGCCTATAGAAAGGAAGAGATTTGCATGAGTACTTAACACTGAAAATATGAAGTCTGAGATTATTTTAATGGTTCTCAGAACAGATTCTTTTTACCAGACTTTCAGATTCTTATGTTTCTCCCCATTCTAGTATCTTCTAGAGCTTCTCTAGACAGCTTCATTCTTCTCAGTAAATTTTGACCCCATTGTTGCTTATTACAGGTCTATAGCCTAGAATTAACTCAGAACTGAAGTATATGCATCTGAAGAAGTGGGTTGTAGCCCACGAAAGCTTATGCTCTAATAAATTTGTTAGTCTCTAAGGTGCCACAAGTACTCCTGTTCTTTTTGCGGATACAGACTAACACGGCTGCTACTCTGAAACCTGTCAGAACTGAAGCTGGCCCTTCTGCTTTATTTATTTATTCTTGGCCAGAATTACTCCCTAATTTGGTTTCATTCAGTTTCACTTTAGTGATTTCACAAATTCAATATAAAAATGATCAATATCAGCTCTCTTTTAATAGCAAAAACTGACACCACAGTCATCAGCTAGATGCATATAAAGTATGTGGCAAGGAGCCTGTGGTATATGTTTATAGCTGGCATGACCATTATAATTCAAGGGAATGCATTACATTTGCTTTAGCTGTTTTTGTGAGTAACCAGTCCTAGGTTGCTGTCCTCCTGCAGATTCCACTCTTGACTTTCATTACAAGCACAGTACATTTTTTTAATTCCTGAAATTTGTAATAGTCTCAAAATCTTCCCACCTGCCCCCCAAAAGCAAAAACCCAAATGTCAATGGGTGAATGGGAAGAGGTATTTATCACTCCATCTTCATGTTTTTCATCTAAATCCTATCACATGTGGTAAGCCTGGAAATGGCAGAAATTGGGGTTTTGTGCATTTGTAACTGTGAAGTAAGTGTCATGTCCATGACACTAGATGAAATGAACCATTGATCTGATCCTGTGGAGCAATTCCTGTGTCCTTGATAAAATTCAGTTTTGCAAAATTTAATGGAAGAGTGAGGGTTTTTTAAATTCATACAATTTAAAAATGGAAAATTTTGCACAGCTCCAATATGTCTGGATATGATTATATTCTACAGCAACATTTTAAAATTAATCACCAGTTACTAACTAAGGAAACTTCCATGGTCAATATTGCACCCCAGGTGAAATTCCCCCTTGTGTAAAGGACCCAGTACAAGACCTATTACTCGCTTCCTCAGAACAAGGCTTAAATGGAACTTAAGTAGTGCATGGGCCTCATGCTGGCCCTCTGCACATGGATGGATTTCCCTAGAGGGCCCGATCCTTTCCCTTGGCATTGATGGGACTACATGAGTAAAGATTGGAGGATCAGCATGTAACAAATATAAGCTCCAGATATAACCAAGAAAAGAATAACAATTTGTAAATATGGTTTTTTTGCTTCTTTTTTGTTACAGATTTAAAATGTCTAGGTTTCTGTTCCATTCACCAGATTATTTGGTAGAAACCAATCTGACCAAACCACATATGACTTCCATAAGCACTATTTCTTACAGTACAGTAACTCCTCATTTAATGTCATCCCGCTTAACGTTGTTTCAATGTTACGTCCCTGCTCAATTAGGGAACATGTTCGTTTAAAGTTGTGCAATGCTCCCTTATAACATTGTTTGGCTGCCTGCTTGTAAGATTCTGTGGCAGAGCAGCGACTTTACAAGGGAGCATTGCACAAGTTCCACTTCTCCGCTCCTCCCCCTCCCTCCCAGCACTTTGCACGTAGGACTTTCTGGGAGGGAGGGGCAGGAGCGGAGAAGCGCTGCGTCTCCGCTCCTCCCCCTCCCTCCCAGAAAGTCCTAAGTGCCTCCAAACAGCTGTTTGGCGGCGCTTAGGACTTTTGCGGGGGAGGGATGTGGCGTGCTCTGGAGAGGAGGTGAAGTGGGGGTGGGAAGAGGTGGGCCTGGAGTGGAGTGGGGACAGGAAGAGGCGGGCCTGGAGTGGAGTGGGGACAGGAAGAGGTGGGCCTGGAGCATTCCCGGCAAAGTCCGAGCCTGTTCTTCTCCGGGGAAGCTGCTGTTGCTGCTGCAAAGGTGCTTCCTAGAGTCCTTGCCTGCAGCGGGCTGTGCCTGTATGGGGTAAGCCAGGGGCACTTCCCAACCACAGTACAGTACTGTACAGTATATAATGCCCTTTGTCTGCCCCCCAAAAATTTCCTTGGAACCTAACCCCCCGCATTTACATTAAGTCTTATGGGAAAATTGGATTTGTTTAACATTGTTTCACTTAAAGTTGCATTTTTCAGGAACATAACTACAATGTTAAGTGCGGAGTTACTGTAAATAGTATAAGCATATAATATACATATGTGATTGTGAAATAGATGTAGGCAGATATATGTTTACTTCTGTAGAAACACAGCTAGGAAGTTGTCTACTGAAAAGTGATGCTGTGTAGGAAATTTAATAAGTTGCACTTGTTGAAACATTTTTCTTGTTTCTGCACTACTGGAAAAACTAAAACTACACACCGTATAATTTCTGATACAAATGCCTTTAATCATATGATGTATTTTGACAAATACATGTTTTCATGTAATAACTCTGCATTAAAATGAAGGAATAAGAAACATACAAGCAAAAGTAGAGAGAAAAAATAAAATTGGAGGGGAATTTATCTTAGACATGTTCAGCATTTATTTCACCCAAATAACTAAAATACAAAAAGCTTTTCCTTCCATACCTACTCTATTTTCTTTAGGGAAACGTGGGATTTAAGATTTAGGAGCACAAGTCCCAATTCAAGTCAGTTTAACAAATGGGTAAATAGAGGAAAAAAGAGTTTAAAGCTAATGCTTTCAATGGGAAAATCAATGGAGTTTGTGCTCCTAAATCACAAAGGTAGGTCCTTCTGAAAATCCCATGCTGTGTGTCTGTCTTTTCCCTCTCCTTCAGTTTCTAATTTCCTTCCCTGCAAGTCTAGCCTTCCCTGAGAAGACCAAACTCTCTTCTCTTCCAGTCATATTTAATTAGAATAGCATCTGCCTCCAATGTGCAAAAAAAGTCCAGTAGCCAACAAATTGGAGCTCTGTAAGAAAGTCGGTCCTTCCTTTGGATGGTGCTGACAACTCTGCAACAATGTACCTGGACCAGTGCACAAGTGGAGTGGTTTATCCTTTCCTACTCCCTTCCACTTTGGGAGAGAGTGATATTTGTGAGGGTGCTATGGAGAACAGTCTCTGACTTGTCCTCCCATGCAGAGACTGCAACAATCCCTGGCCCCTGTGAAGTAGAATAGAGCCCCTTGCCCCTGTATAAGGAAGAAGAAGAATCTAACACTATAGGATATAATTTTAAGGGGGAGGTTGGGTGAGAGTAGGGAGAGACAATTACCCAGTGTGTATCCAAGAACCTGAGGTGAGATGTGTGCATGTGTTAAGCTTGTATATAATCCCGTGCCCAGCTGTAGCTGAGCTGGAGTGAACCTTTGCTTTTTGTGACTATCATGACACATTTATGAGTTAATAGGAGATTCACAATGGCAAATATTTCTGACACAAGCTTTGAAACAAAGAGAAGGCTTCAGCACTCCTGAGACCCCTTGAAAAGAGCTCTCTGGAGTAGGGCAGGAAGTACACACAGACTACAAAATAATCCTCCTCTTTACAACTGTAAGGAGTTCAAAGGAAATAAATATCCATAGAGCATGATGAATAGGTAGAAACATAGTCCTGAATTGAATTAGGCTCAAATTCCAGAAGTTTGCTCTTGAAAGATTTCATAAACCAGAATAAGACTCTCATAATCTGCTTTGTGAATGACAGGAAGCCAATGTAAACCTGGTAAGGCTTGGTAAATGTGATCCCAGGGCTTTAATTTATATTGTATGAAGTAAAAATAAAGAAAATAGCAGCAGATCTGTGACTTTTCTGTACAGAAGCTTTCAGGGATGATCAGATTTTGGAGTGGGAGGCGGGGAAGACAGCAACATTATCCTCAGGTTAATCTGCACACAATGGGTGCATTTCAATACAAGTAACTGTGTGGCTTAAACTGCCAAAGCGCCCCCTCCCCCAAAAAAAAGTTGTTAGAGATGGTAATAAAATGGGGAATACTTCTGGAAAAGAAATTGATTAAAATGTCAAGAATTTCTGCCCATCCCTATCTTTTACTGGATATTTATAAACTAGTAGTGCCCCCAGGTCTGATCAACATCACGACCCCATTGTACTAGATGCCATACAGACATAAAGGGAATCCAGGAACTAAAAGATTATGTAGTTTGAAGAAAGAACCATTATAATTAAATGTATGGGTGGCTGTGTTTCAGTGGAAGATTGAGTGATGCCTGCTATAGGGCATGCTAAGGTTGCCTAACTTTTTTTTTCTTTTTGTTTTGAATTGCTTATAACTTTGCCAAACTTCAGTTGCTTGGACTGAAATTTTCCATGCTGACTGTCTGATATGTATGCAGTTTGGATCTTTGTAAAAGGATATCAAGAGTTGTAGATGGTGTAATATACACTAATATGAAAATATTATTTAAAAAGAGAATAAGAAAATTAGTGCTGTCAAGCGATTAAAAAAATTAATCACGATTAATCGTGCTTTTAAAAAATTAATCATGATTAATCACACTGTTAAACAATAATAGAATATGATTTATTTAAATATTTTGGATGTTTTCTACATTTTCAAATGTATTGATTTTAATTATAACAGAATACAAAGTATACAGTGCTCACTTTATATTTATTTTTTATTACAAATATTTGCACTGTAAAAAATAAAAGCAATAGTATTTCAATTCACCTAATACAAGTACTGTAGTGTAATCTCTTTATCATGAAAGTTGAACTTACAAATGTAGAATTATGTACAAAAAATAACTGCACTCAAAAATAAGACAATGTAAAACTTTAGAGCCTGCAAGTCCACTCAGTCCTACTTCTTCAGCCAATTGTTCACAGAACAATTTGTTTACATTTGCAGGAGATAATGATGCCTGCGTCTCATTTACAATGTCACCTGAAAGTGAGAACAGGTGTTCGCATGGCAATGTTGTTGCCGCCATCGCACAATATTTACGAGCCAGATGCGCTAAAGATTCATATGTCCCTTCATACTTCAACCACCATTCCAGAGGACATGTCACATTGGTACCCTCTTTGCATTTTGTCAAATCTGCAGTGAAAGTGTTCTTAAAATGAACAGCATGTGCTGGATCATCATCTGAGACTGCTATAACATGAAATTTATGGCAGAATGCAAGTAAAGCAGCAGGAGACATACAATTCTCCCCCAAGGAGTTCAGTTGAAATTTAATTAACGCATCATCGGCATGGAAGCATGTCCTCTGGAATGGTGGCTGAAGCATGAAGGGGCATATGAATGTTTAGCATATCTGGCACATAAATACCTTGCAACGCCGGCTACAAAAGTGCCATGCAAATGCCTGTTCTCACTTTCAGGTGACATTGTAAAGAAGAAGCTGGCAGTATTATCTCCCATAAATGTAAACAGACTTGTTTTGTCTGAGCGATTGGCTGAACAAGAAGTAGGACTGAATGGACTTGTAGGCTCGAAAGTTTTACATTGTCTTATTTTTGAGTGCAGTTATGTAACAAAAAAAATCTACATTTGTAAGTTGCACTTTCACAATAAAGAGATGGCACTCAGTATTTGTACTAGGTGAATTGAAAAATACTATTTCTTTTGTTTGTTATTTTTACAGTGAAAATGATTGTAAATAAAAAATAATAAAAAGTGAGCACTGTATACTTTTTATTCTGTGTTGTAATTGAAATGCATATATTTGAAAATGTAGAAAAACATTCAAAAATATTTAATAAATTTCAATTGGTATTCTATTGTTTAACAGTGCGATTAAAACTGCATGTAATCGCAATTACAGTAATTATTTTGAGTTAATTGTGTGAGTTAACTGTGATTAATCTACAGCCCTAAACGAAATGTATGACAAAAAAATCTAACCCCTTCCACCCCAAGCCGGACTGGTCAGCGTGGAACAAAGATGACATTGCTACTATTATGCTCTGGCAGGTTCTCAGATAATATAGTAATGTGTGCCAGTATAAGATTTTGGATATTTTGGACAGTTATTTAATAATAATCCCCCCCATCCCTTACCTGAGGATACTGCAGTATATGTGATCTAAGGTTTCATATTACAGATTTATATTTAACAGCAATAAGTCATCATTTATGTCACATTTTTCATCTTCCTAGTGCTTTTCTGCTATCAGTTAAGGAGGCCCTTACACCTGATCAGAGCTGGATAAATAGAAACAAATATTTCATTTTTCACTTTTTTAAACTAACTTTTAGCAATTTTTTTTCTTTTTGGAATTTGTCAATGAAAGGATTATCTCAAATTTATTAATTATTTCAAATAATATGCTGACTAGGTTCTATGAAATGTTCTCTCTCGGTGTCTTGTTTGCACTACAAGTATTCAGTAGTTGACATTGGAGATGTTTTTTAATGGAGAAGCGTAAGTCTGACAGGATTCCAGAGCAGATGCAAATCCAAAATCTGTTTTCCCACCAATATTTGCTTATGATTCAAGGTTTCAATGAATATTCCTACCAATAACCTCATTTATTAGAAAAGTAACAAAGTTTATACAGGGCTGTGAGTTAGCTGAAGCCTTAAAGGATCCAGCTACATGATATACTAGGCACAATTACATGACTTTAAGGAAGGCATTTCAGTTTATCAAATTGCATTGCCAATCTTGGGAAAGGCAACCTGTTGCCTTTATAGCTGACCAATTTCCCTCAGGTGACTGCAGATGTTTCCTGAATGCAAAGCAGGAGGAAGCAGCAGCAAGCTTCTAAGGCAGCTATGCTGCCAGAAGACAGGGAACTGGATGGAGGGGTCATCTATTTTTATTGATAAATTGAGTTCCCCACAGGTCCATTGGCTCTTCATGTTTCAATGATGGAAGCCCCTTCTCTGTCCATAAGACTCCAGACCTGAGGGGAAACGCTGTGCAGGTTCTACTCCTTCAGTACTTTCTCCTCCTCCTCCTCCTACAGGTTCTTCCTCGGGAGGTGAACATTTGTCCCAAAGTTGTTTCTGGCTTGCTGGAGCACTGAATACATTCCAAAACAGTAACTGTCATCTTTTCCCCACACTGTTTTTAGATAAAAAAAATCATCAAAAAGATTGTTTTAATAGAAAATGTATGAAAATATATATGTATGTATGTTTGGTTGCTTATGCCAATGTTGTGGCTGATTTATAAGACCCTGAATAACAATGGAGTTTCTAATAGAATCTCTGTCATACCCATAACTATTGTAGTGTTGGCAAATGCCGCTTAAGTAAAAGATGGGGTAGAGACTCAGCAGGCACAAATCTATACTTTGGATACATTATGGATCTTTTGAAATAAGAAGTTTTGGAAATGACACAGATGAGCATCTAAGTTGAGGTATAAATAAATCAAAAAGGAAACCATATTTCTTCACAACAGTGTTTAGTTTCTGAAAACACACCTCATGCATCAAATAATGGACAGAGCTTTGCTTTGTGTGATGTGCAGGATCCAGTAATTGTTACATGGTATATGTGTTGTCGACAATAGAGAGTAAAAATCCTCCACTCGTTCAAGCTCTATCATCTGAAACACAAGCAGAGATGCCTTACATAATCTTATATTCAGAATATCTCATGGAAACTTACAAGGATGCATTGGCAATTGACATAAAAAAGAAGAACTATTAATCGTTGATTCTGCATAACATCTCCAGTTAGACTATTTTGATGAAGACCCAAACCTAGGACAGAGCCCTCTATCATGTGAGCTGAGTCTCTGTTATGGAGATATAAAAGTAAATTTCTAATAACCAGGGTATACAGAAGAGTACAGATAGGATAGGAGCAGGTCGCTGAGAGAATCTGGTCTCACTTAGTCAAACAGTATTTCATGATTTATTGTGTTGAAAACTGCAGTTACATACAAAAAGAAAAGATTAATGGGAGAAGGTAACTGATACCACAGTTATTAGGAGCATGTGTGAGAAGAACAGTCTCAATTTCAAGGGCTGGCCAAATTCCAAGCAGAACTCTCCATAGGAAGAAAAATCATGTTGACAACAAGAGGACTCCAGCTGATTGGTCAGAGGGGGTTCCAGACTGTTGGTTTGAAAAAAAATATTAGATCTATGGTGATAGACAATGGGCAGTTGATCAAGGTAGAGAGAATCTCTCTACAGCATTTTTAGTTGTTGAAGGGATTTGCCCATGAGTTTAAAAAAACATATGACCAAAGAGATTCAGAACCTTGGAGCTGGAAAAGCACATAAAACTAAACGGGGAAGGAATCCAGTTAGTACAAATCAGATCATCTTAGGACAAAGCATGGAGTTGGCAAAAGTATTACTGAATGCTGTTAAGGGAAAAGGGCATTCCAGGTAAAACTCAAGCAACATGCTGTGTGTAATAGATATATTTAAACCTGTTTATTTCAATATATAAATGATTGGGAGTGTTAGACAAGTAAACACTGCAAATAAATAACTATCATTTGAAGTAAGACCCTATCCACAATGAGCTAGGTCCTGTTTTTTGTTGCATAGAAATCTTACAGACAGAGATCTCTCTCCAATGCCATTGCACCCATTCTTGTGCAGGACAATAAGCTCCTAGCATTTCCATGAGTACGAGGCTGAGGGAGTAGTTAATGGGCCCACTGGTACTCCAAAAACACAGTGAGGTGCTCTGTCCTCATGTGAATGCTGCAGCATGAACTAGGAGGGTTACATACTGGCAGAATGGCTGTTGGAACCCTGGCATAGGCAGCTCTACTCCATTCCCTTTTCCCCTAATGCAACTCCTAGCAGGAAGCACTGGATTTTGCCCAGTGTTCCTACTGTTGAATCTTAAACAGTGTAACAATTTCACAGAGTGAGGTAATGTCCTATTTTGCTTTTCTGAGTGACACCCGAATTCCCTTCCCAGTCAGTGTGACATTTTTATATTAGTCTCTGCCATGTTTTGAAATCTCTTTCAGCTTGCTTAGTCATTTGGTTATTCTGAGATTGGACGTTTTCTTTGTTCAGGCCCTTGATTTTGTTTTAAGCTTCCTAAATCAATGATAAGCATACTTATGTTTTTTGAGACCCCAATAAAGTCTAGACTCTGTGTAGCTAGGTTCATTACTGACTTATAAAACTATTCCTTGAAATGTATCTGGTCAGTCTCACTTTCTGGTTTAGAAAATAAGTCTCTTAACATTTTAACAAGATCGACTTTTCAGCTCTTGCTATACCCACAGTACTGTATTGTGGCAGAGGTAGGGGGCATAGTCTAGGAAGTGGTGACACAGTACTTTGTCATTGTTGGTAGCCCTCCCTTGTTAAGAAGCCTGCTATTGGTCAATCTAGGTGGGCGGCACAGCACCCTTCCTAAAGAGAGAGCCTCAGGTATGCACCAGCACATGGTTGTGCATGCTTAGTGTTTCAATTATTATTTATTATGTTTATGACAATAGTTCCTAGGAATCCACTGAGAACTGAGCCCAGCTGTGCTGGGCACTGCACACAGAATATAGACAACTCCTGCTTTGAAGAGCTTACAACCTAAACATACAAATCAGACACTGGGTGGGGGAAAGGAATAGAACGGCCAAGCAGAATGAACACAGTGATGGTTTGCAAATAGCATGTTAGTGCTGCGATTTTTATGTTTTTTTTCCCCCTTTAATGTTTTGCATGCAGTTTTGTTGGGAGGGATTATCTAAGTGGAAAGGCACGGGAAGGGAAGAGGTGACACTTAAGGGAGAGGGTTATGTAGGATAGGGTGAGGGAGAAGGAGGAGGATAGGAGGGGAGCATTAAGGGCAGGAGGAGTGAGGCTGAGATGAAGAGACTGTGAGGGAGGCAACTAGAGCCAACTGCCAATCAGCACAGGTGAGAGAATATCTAGAGTGAAAATTGTGGAAAACAGTGTGAGGACATCATCAGAGCCTGCTTCTTGAGTTCACTCCTGCTGGCTAGTTTCTGTGGCTTGGGGCCTGGGTTTCTCTTTGTGATAATGTAGCATCTGTCTGTTTTGTCTATAACTAACTACAAACTCCATTTTGTTTCATGAGCACTATTTTGGTTGTGAGGCCATAATGTGCTTTCCTTATGGTCTTTTTTGCCTTCATTTTGCATTGGAATTCCAAGAGGTGTTGACAGAGGGCAGCGTGATCAAGGGTCATTAACATGAGTCTTGGCAATACAATGAGTATGCTAAGGAGGGTGGCCAAGCTGCAAGAAACCAGGTTTCCCAATCTGGATTTGAGGTGGGTGGTAACCAAGCAACAGATCACCTGATGAGGGACCTTGAGCAACTAATGAGGTGTGTGTGGGGGAGGAATTCAAGGCTGATCAGGAGAGTCACACGACAGAGGGGACAGGGAGCTATAACAGGACAATATCTGCCCTTAGTGGCTATCTCTTTCCAGCCAGAACCAAGAGGCAAGGATGGCAGAGGAAAAGAAGGAGAGGAAGATTTTGGGATCCCGAAAGGACTTTCCATTCGGTCGTTAGAAAATGAGGACATTGAGGGGAAGTGTTTTGTGAGCAGTTTATTATTTTCGCATGGAGCTATAAGTTTCTTATGCTTTCTTGATGAGTAAAGTGTGTGTGTGGTGTGTTTGTGTGTTTATAAATTCTTTATAGAGTCTCATTAGTACTTGTTTATGTTGTCTTACAGCCCCCAGAGAGGGAAATAGTAACCCTGATAGTCTACAGCTTTGATGGAACTCTGAGAGCATGTAATACCTACTGGGGAGGCTTGAGAGAACTGGTGCCAGTTTCAGGGCCTAGGCAATTGGACTGCAGGGTTCCCAATGCCAAGAGGGGTGTCAGACATGCAGTCTGCACCTAGAGTGTGTGCGTAGAGGTCTGGAGCCAGAGATAGTGCCTCCACACTGCCCAGCCCCAGCAAGTCAAAAGCACACGGGACCCAAGGTTTCAGTTCATTACAGCAGCCTGGTGAGTGTGGAGCTCATCAGGGTTTAACATCCTTTGACAGAGTTATCTCTATAGATGGCCAATCCCATCTTAGACTTCGATCAATTGCTTATGGTTAAGTTTAAAAAGCAAAATTACAAAAATCTCAAAACCACCATTACCAGAAACCCTTGTTGGCACAAAAAATGGTTCATGTTTATATATAAATATAATATATAAAAAAACCCAGAGAGGCAGTATGTCTAGGTATTTGTGCAATATAAAGGCACAAGGTCATATTTGGTCCTCTGTTTTATCTGTGCAACCCCAACTATATTCAATGGAAAGGAAAAGTGCATTTTCATTTCTATCAGTTTAAGCAGCGTGATGATGAAGCTTGTGAAATGTCATCACTTCTTCATTTAAAAAATGTTAAAATTACTTGGAGAATATTAGTTACATAGCTGATCACTCAGAGGTCAGAAAATAACAATGTTAAGGTCACACATTACAACCTTAACTCTTCCCCTGTGTGTGCCCGCATTACAACAGTGTTGACAAGAACACGTACAAATACAATCTAATATTGTACATTTTTATCACAACCTGCACTTGCATTTCCAATATTTTTGTGGCAGTTGCAATTTTTTTTCAGTCTTGAATACTTACACAATTTCATTGTCACAAGGGTCCAGTATATCTCTATTGACTTCCTGTAGGCTTTTTTTTTTATATGATAAGTTTGTTTCTCTCTAAGTTATGTGTTTTAATACTTTTCATGGCTGCTACATGGTATACATTTTATTTTCAACCAGCAGCATAGCTTTCCTTTGGTTCAATTCACAGGATGAGGCAGATAACTATGAAGTCAAATAAACTATGGATTTACAGTAGGTGTCCTATCTCATACAAAAAAAGTTCTGTATTGTTATACTGAATCTGTAAGAATTGTTCACTCTGTATCTTTCATATAAATGACCTGAATGAACTTGTCTGGCATATGTATATAGTAGAACACAGTACTGTAGGTTGCTACACATGTGACTCTTAAGGTTATAGAAAAAATGCATTGTATTGTATCTTCATTTAGAAGCAGTAAGTGATCCCCTAAAGACTTAATTGTATTGCATATACAGAAGGAGATGAGTGTTAAGGTTGCATGTGCAATCTTAACTTTGTCATTTGCTGACTTTTGAATGCTTCGATATGCAACTTTAACATTTTGAAAGTAGGGATTGTTGCAGTGAAATTTCCTGGGTCTTCCAAAAAGAATAATAGATGGGGGGAAGTCCTGAATCTGAGTATTTGGCTAGATACCACTGGAATGAACAGCCATTACCTCAATCACTACATGCTGCAGAGGTGAGTTAGGTCTGGTCTACACTATGAGTTTAGGTCGACTTTAGCAGCGTTAAATCGAATTAAGCCTGGACACGTCCACACGATGAAGCCCTTTTTTTTGACTTAAAGGGCCCTTTAAACCGGTTTCTTTACTCCACCTCCGATGAGGGGATTAGTGCTAAAATCGGCCTTTGCGGGTCGGATTTGGGGTAGTGTGGACGGAATTCGACGTTATTGGCCTCTGGGAGCTATCCCACAGTGCTTCATTGTGACCGCTCTGGACAGCACTCTCAACTCAGATGCACTGACCAGGTAGACAGGAAAAGCCCCGCGAACTTTTGAATTTCATTTCCTGTTTTCCCAGCGTGGAGAGCACAGGTGACCATGATGGAGTCCCAGGATCGCAAAAGAGCTCCAGCATGGACAGAACGGGAGGTACGGGATCTGCTCGCCATATGGGGAGACGAATCAGTGCTAGCTGAACTCGGTAGCAGTAAACGAAATGGCAAAATATTAGAAAAGGTCTCAAAGGCCATGAAGGACAGAGGCCATAACAGGGACGCACAGCAGTGCCGCGTGAAAATTAAGGAGCTAAGGCAAGCCTACCACAAAGCCAGAGAGGCAAACGGAAGGTCCGGGGCAGAGCCGCAAACATGTCGCTTCTACGCAGAGCTGCATGCAATGCTAGGGGGTGCAGCCACCACTACCCCGACTGTGTGCTTTGACTCCGTGAATGGAGAAACACGCAACAGGGAAGCGGGTTTGGGGTATGAGGAAGATGATGATGAAGATAATGAAGAGAGCTCACAGCAAGGAAGCGGAGAAACCGGTTTCCCCAACAGCCAGGATATGTTTATCACCCTGGACCTGGAACCAGTAACCCCCGAACTCACCCAAGGCGTGCTCCCAGACCCTGAGGGCACACAAGGGACCTCTGGTGAGTGTACCTTTCTAAATATTACACATGGTTTAAAAGCAAGCGTGTTTAATGATTAATGATTAATTTGCCCTGGGAATCGCGGCCAGTACAGCTACTGGAAAAGTCTGTTAACGTGTATGGGGATGGAGGGGAAATCCTCCAGGGACATCTCCACAAAGCTCTCCTTCATGTACTCCCAAAGCCTTTGCAAAAGGTTTCTGGGGAGGACTGCCTTATCCCGTCCGCCATGGTAGGACACTTTACCACGCCGGACCAGTAGCACGTAGTCTGGAATCATTGCATAACAAAGCATGGCAGCGTATGGTCCCGGTGTTTGCTGGCATGCAGACAACATCCATTCCTTATCTCTTTTTGTTATCCTCAGGAGAGTGATATCATTCACGGTCACCTGGTTGAAATGGGGTGATTTTATTAAGGGGACATTCAGAGGTGCCCGTTCCTGCTCTGCTGAACAGAAATTTTCCCCGCTGTTAGCCATGTGGTGGGGGGGAGGGGTGAAGTGATCATCCCAGAGAATTGAGCGTGTGTGTGTGTGGGGGGGGGTAGTTGGGTTTGTGCTGCATGTTAACCCGGAAACCCCAGCCTCTCCTTTTACATTGCAAACCCATTTTAAATGGCCAGCCCAATGGGTCCTTGGTATGGGAAATGAGGGCGCTGCTGTTTGAAACCATTCCCACATGTTATGAAGGTTAAAAAAGCCAAAAGACTGTGGCTTACCATGGCTGCCTGCAAGCCGAATTCTGTTGCCTGGCACTGTGTGAGTGATCTCTCACACCAAACCGGCAGGCCCTCCAATATAAGAGGAAAAATGCGACCTTGTAACAAAAGCACGTGTGCTGTGTAATGTGAACAGCGAAATTTAACATGAAAGAGTGTACCCATTGTTCTCTAAAATGTGTCTTTTTTAACCATCTCTCCCTTCTCCTCCACCAGCTGCAAATGTTTCTCCTTCGCAGAGGCTAGCGAAGATTAGAAGGAGAAAACAGCGGACTCGGGATGATATGTTCACGGAGCTCCAGATGTCCTCCCACGCTGAAAGAGCACAGCAGAATGCGCAGAGGCGGTCAATGTCAGAGTGCAAAAAAGCACAATATGAACAAGAGGAGAGGAGGCGGGATGAATCGCGGGCTGAATAGAGCAAGTGGCGGGCTGAAGATGATAGGTGGCGTCAGCTTGCAGACAGAAGGCAAGAGTCGATGCTTCGGCTGCTGGAGCATCAAACTGATATGCTCCAGCGTATGGTTGAGCTGCAGGAAAGGCAGCAGGAGCAGAGACCGCCACTACAGCCCCTGTGTAACCAACAGCCCTCCTCCCCGAGTCCCATTGCCTCCTCATCCAGACGCCCAAGAACACGGTGGGGGGGCCTCCGGCCACCTACTCACTCCACCCCAGATGATTGCCTGAACATCGGAAGGCTGGCCTTCAATAAGTGTTAAAGTTTTAAACTGCAGTGTGTCCTTTTCCTTCCCTCCTCCCCCACCCATCCCGGGCTACCTTGGCAATTATCCCCCTGGTTGTGTGATGAAGTAATAAAGAATGCATGAATGAGAAGTAACAATGACTTTATTGCCTCTGCAAGCGGTGCTCGAAGGGGGGAGGGGAGGGTGAGGTGGTTGGTTTACAGGGAAGTAGAGTGAACCAGGGGTTGGGGAGGCGGAGGGTTCATCAAGGAGAAACAAACAAAAGTTTCACACCGTAGCCTGGCCAGTCACAAAACTGGTTTTCAAAGCTTCTCTTATGCACACCGCGCCCTGCTGTACTCTTCTAATTGCCCTGGTGTCTGGCTGCGCGTAATCAGCGGCCAGGCGATTTGCCTCAACCTCCCACCCCGCCATAAATGTCTCTCCCTTACTCTCACAGATATTGTGGAGCGCACAGCAAGCAGCAATAACAATGGGGATATTGGTTTCGCTGAGGTCTATCCGAGTCAGTAAGCTGCGCCAGCGCGCTTTTAAACGTCCAAATGCACATTCCACCACCATTTGGCACTTGCTCCGCGTGTAGTTGAACAGGTCCTGACTCCTGTCCAGGCTGCCTGTGTACGGCTTCATGAGCCATGGCATTAAGGGGTAGGCTGGGTCCACAAGGATAACGATAGGCATTTCAACATCCCCAACGGTTATTTTCTGGTCTGGGAAGAAAGTCCCTTCCTCCAGCTTTCGAAACAGACCAGAGTGCCTGAAGACGCGAGCATCATGTACCTTTCCCGGCCATCCCACGTTGATGTTGGTGAAACGTCCCTTGTGATCCACCAGGGCTTGCAGCAGCATTGAAAAGTACCCCTTGCGGTTTATGCACTCGGTGGCTTGGTGCTCCGGTGCCAAGATAGGGATATGGGTTCCGTCTATCGCCCCACCACAGTTTGGGAATCCCATTGCAGCAAAGCCATCCACTATGACCTGCCCGTTTCCCAGAGTCACTACCCTTGATATCAGCAGGTCTTTGATTGCCCTGGCAACTTGGATCACAGCGGCCCCCACAGTAGATTTGCCCACTCCAAATTGATTCCCGACTGACCGGTAGCTGTCTGGTGTTGCAAGCTTCCACAGGGCTATCGCCACTCACTTCTCAACTGTGAGGGCTGCTCTCATCCTGGTATTCTGGCGCTTCAGGGCAGGGGAAAGCAAGTCACAAAGTTCCATGAAAGTGCCCTTACGCATGCGAAAGTTTCGCAGCCACTGGGAATCGTCCCACACCTGCAACACGATGCGGTCCCACCAGTCTGTGCTTGTTTCCCGGGCCCAGAATCAGCGTTCCACGCCATGAACCTGCCCCAGTAACACCATGATTTACACATTGCTGGGGCCTGTACTTTGTGAGAGGTCTATGTCCATGTCAATTTCCTCTTCACTCTCGTCGCCGCGCTGCAATCGCCTCCTCGGCTGGTCCTGGTTTTGCTTTGGCATGTCCTGGCTCTGCATATACTCCAGGACAATGCGTGTGGTGTTCATAGTGCTCATAATTGCCGCGGTGATCTGAGCGGGCTCCATGATCCCAGTGCTATGGTGTCTGGTCTGAAAAAAGGCGCGAAACTGACGGAGGGAGGGAGGGGCGAGTGACGACATGGCGTACAGGTACAGGGAATTAAAATCAACAAAGGTGGCTGTGCATCAGGGAGAAACACAAACAACTGTCACACAGAATGGCCCCCCCAAAGATTGAACTCAAAACCCTGGGTTTAGCAGGCCGTTGATTTGATGGAGGGAGGGGGAAGCAAATGAATACAGAACAAATGTGGTCCATCTATTTTTTACATCTTAAGCTAGCAGCAGACGGTGCAGCATGACTGAATGCCATCGGCATCTTCTGGGTGCTTGGCAGAAAATGATGTACTACGATTGATAGCCATCATCATCAAGAATCAGATGCCCCCAGAGTGGAAAGTTTGGTGCAGTATTTCTTAGAGGAATCTGCTGAAGAACTTTCCTGGGTGCCTCTGATTGAACTCACTGAGGAGTACGAGGACGATGGATACCATTCGTAATACACCATCCACTCCCAAAAGGCAAGGAGCTGCTGCTGTGTGCAATGTAGCCCCACGTCTGCCAGCACCCAGATAGCCAATGATGGCTACCAGTCATACTGCACCGTCTACTGCCAAAAGGCAATTAGCTGCTGCTGTGTAGCAATGCAGTACCACGTCTGCCGGCACCCAGATGACACATGGTGACGCTGAGGTGAGCTGAGAGGGCTCCATGATTGCCATGGTATGTTGTCTGCACAGGTAACCCAGGTAAAAAGGCGCGAATCAATTGTCTGACGTTGCTCTGACGGAGGGGGAGGGGCCTGACGACATGTACCCAGAACCCCCCGCGACACTGTTTTTGCATCATCAGGCATTGGGATCTCAACCCAGAATTCCAATGGGCGGCAGAGACTGCGGGAACTGTGGGATAGCTACCCACAGTGCAACGCTCCGGAAGTCGACGCTAGCCTCGGTACTGTGGATGCGGTCCGCCGACTTAATGCACTTAGAGCATTTTATGTGGGGACACACACAATCGACTGTATAAAACCGATATCTATAAAACCGGCTTCTATAAATTTGACCTAATTTCGTAGTGTAGACATACCCTCAGTGATGCAACAGCTTTAAATCTGTACATTATCAGATCCAAAGCCCACTGAAGTTAGTGAAAAGCCAATCAGAATATTTCCATTTACTTCTGTGAGATTTGGATCAGAGTTTTAGGGAGAGAACTTTTGTACAAAATGTACTATGGGTACAGCAAGTGCTTTCAATGTATTGACTCAAAGGCTTAGCCGATGGTTTGACTGCACTCGCAGTTTGTTCTTGAAAATGTTCATGAGACCAAATAACTGAACTTAGCCAAATGTTTTGTCTAAAGACAAAATAATAGAATATGAAAAGGAGACGTACATGCCCTCCTTCTGGGAAACAAATTCTCACAGCATGTTTATTTTACACAGAAGATGTGCTTCAGAGATATGCATGTCAGGTAGCAGTAGTTATAGTATGATTTTACAAGTTACAAAACTCTTTGTGTCACTAAAATGCAACCCAGAAGTTCTTACCAATTCTCTAACCTATTGTTCTGCACCTCCCTTAGCTTTGTTTTGGATTCCAGGTACCAGTCTGTAAAGGTACTTCCCCAATTTGTACCAGGGCAGAACATTAATGTATTTTGCCTTTGACAAGTTTCCTATGTTCTAATGCCAAAGCAGCTTTGCAACGTATTGTGGGATACTTGACATGGGTGGACAGAATTGTGGAGAGGGCATAATACATTCAGGTAACAATTTCTGAACACTTTGATAAAATGTACATTTTATATATAATACTATGCACATAATACCTATTTAATGTGATGTATACTATACCTAACATATATGCATTGGCTAACAAATGGGTACATGACACAATAAAATAATACATAATTTCTGCCATAACACTTAGTCACCTCTCAATGTGGGCTTTGACTATACAGAATTTCATCTTCCTACCCAAGCTATTGCCAACTCTAGCACTCTTCAAAAATAGGTCACACATATATACCTATAATGAGGACAATATATTTTTCCCACTATCCTCCTATTTCCATGTGGCCAAACCACTCTTGCTCAAACTTTATAGAAAAAAACATCTTTGATTTCAGATGGAAACCAAGATTAGGAAATTTCAGCACAAAAGATAGAAATTGCTTAAAGTAATAAGCAACTGAAAGCAAAGGGATTAGAATGAAAACTTTTATGCAACCTTAAATGTAATGGTCACAGCCTCTTTCACTATGATGAAGTTCCATCATCATACCTCTGACACCTTTTTGGTGAAGTAATAATTTCAATTACTTATTCTTTAAACATTAGATGTCAAGACAGAAGGGTCAGATTGTCAAATTGTCAAATATATATAATAGGACTTATCCTTCGTTGTGTTCAGAAGTATGCAAATAGAGCATAGCAAGCTCATTCAGGGAGTCAGTAGGGCCTTTGATTTTATGTGTAGTGATGTTTTCAGAATACAGATATAGAACTGTGCTTGCTGCTTCAATACAACTGCAGTCACACTTAGACAGGCATATGATATGGGGGTTAAATTAGGGGCAGCTTTTATTAAATAGCTAACCAAATAAAAGTACTTGCAGTGGTGCATGAGCGTTTATACTACCACTGTGCCTGCAGTTGCTAGGCATAACGTCAGCCTGAGCTGGGTCACTGCGTGCCGTTACAGCACCATTGTCAAAAGGCCAGCACTGGTGCAGCAGCTGCAGTGGTGCATCTGATCCTTCCAGTGCAATGTTCATGCTCCTGCCCCCGTCAGTGATAGCTTTGACATATAGGAGCACCGAGTGTCTCTTGTATCAAACCAAACACCTGTGAGTGTAACCCACACACTTTCTGGGTGTGGTGTTCTGTCCCATCTAGTGGCACCAAGACCACATAGAGAGAGTTAAATGAGTCTGCTCTACAGCCTTACCTAACAACCAGTTGGCTTTTAGCTCATCTGTCATCCCATGCACTAAGCTCCCAGGTTCGATCTCAGCCGCCGACGACTGGGGTCTCGGTGTCATACAAGCAACATGCAGGCGTAAGGACAGCTTACTGAGTACCCAGGTAGTATCAGCTCTGCCCTCCACAGCAAAGGGGGATGCAAAAATCAAATGGAAAAGAAACTTTATGAACACTTCCAGAGACTTCTGTTTGATTCTGTCTCATGAAGGTTCACTTGCGAAACAGACAGGGCAGAAATCAAGACTTAGTTAGTAGACCCCCTGGGGAAACACAGAGGGCCCCCCATATACTTTATGTGGTGTGTGTGTGTGTGTGTGTGTGTGTGTGTGTGTGTATGACAGTCTGCATGCTGCCTCAGTAATATCTCCCACACTCAAGTTCTGCTAAAGGGGACACAACAACCTATCCACTCTCAGGGCCCTGCCTTGGCAAGCCACGGTGATATATGGCTCCTGGAACAGGATATATCCTGTGACTGATGGCCACAAGCTTTTATTAGGACTCCAGCCAGAACTCCAGCCAATTTGTTTGCAGTTAGGGTTACAGGCATGCTGCCATTGGCTAGAAGCAAGGCAGCTGGCATGGCAAGCACCCACCACCTGACTTTGGATTTTGGGTAAGTGAATGACGATATTTGCAGATAACATCTTCCACACAAACACTATATTGGGAAACATTTCAGAGTTAAGTAGCAGAGAATTGGAGGGGGGGCGGTTAGGGTATAGACAAGGGAGAAAAATAGACTTGAACAGAGCTGGATATATTTGTTAAATAGTATGTCAGGACAGTCTAAAAAATCAGCTACTTAAGTACCAGAGAGAGGCTTGTAAATGTGCACTGGACATGTTTAGGGATTCCAATGTGGTGTGCGCACAGAGGGAGAAGCAAGGGTTGATCTTGTAAAACAAACACTGGTGGGTTGTTAATGTCTTGAGAATTATGCCCAGGGCCATAATACTTAACTTGGATCCCAATAGACTTTCAAACCATTTGCTTTTATTGCAGTTTTCCTTAAAAAAAAAAAAAAAAGCCTCCTAATTCACCTCATTGTCCTGCTTGTTCCTGGAGTTATGTTCTGAGGCTCTGCGGGTGACATGCTTTGGCTGCAGAAATGGATATAACTGTGCTTTCACAAGCCAAGATTTATGAGCAGTGATTGCAGTAATGTTCAGAAGGAGCAGATGAGGTATTATTAACACATGTCCCTACCAAAAATGAATACAAGTTCTCTAATTCTGAATGTGAGATAAATAAAATTAGCATGCTTGATGTGTTTTAGGGCTGCTGCCTTTTTCTGATGGAGAGCCTTGGATTTAATTTTCTGTCCTGGAGTCAAACAGAACCAGGTTACAGGAGAGGAGAGACTGGAATATCTCGTTGGAAAAAAAATCTTTATACCTGTCACTACTGTGTAGCATTGCAATATCTGCAGCAAGCCCCTGTAAGGAAGGTTTTCAGCTCTCCCTTCTCTGCACAGAGACATTTATCATCTGTCCACCCCACCTTGCTACAACAGCTAATTTCTCAACCTCACCTGTCTCCCTCTAGGTAGTGCCACTAAGATAGTGAGAAAGATGCTTTTATCTTAAATGATTTTGAATGCCCTCTGCAAGATGCTGCATGTCCTCCTGTACAGGTATGTGTTCTCTAGTTGCAAGCTTTGGAAGCATAATGTAGCAAAAATGTACTTAGATATACTGAGCTTGAACATCCACAGCAAGTACACATGTTGATTTAGAGGTCTAAGCATCACATTTGAAATACCCTGACTCCTCGCAACCACATGTATGAACTGTGACAGAATTGATTCCACTCTTCAGCCTCTTGATTAGATTAAGTACCAATTAGTTCACTGTGTCCAGGGGCTGGAGTAGAGCAGAAAAGTAATAAAAGGACCCAACCCTTTTTGTCCTGCAAGCAAGAGAGTTGGTTAGGCCCTCAGCACCCAAGCTTCATCTACTGCCAATACTGAGTGTTCCCACCCATCTCCATGTTATCAGCTGAATCAGATGAAAGCATTCTGTTGGGCAGGAATGGAGAATGTGGCACTAGAGAGAAAATGAAATGTTGTGTATGGAGTAGAGGTGGGAGGAGGTGATGGGAGGGTGAAAGAACAAGAAATTTGGGAAGCTTGTACACATATACACAAGAAAAATATGTGATACTTCTTGCAAATGCCCAGATTGCAGGGTGTATTTGTGTGTGCTTTTTGGCATTATAATCCTGTGAGTACCCAATCACTTATCCTCAAAGTACTTTAGAAAGAATTGAATTTATTAGGAGCATAGGAAGTGCCATACCAGATTAGATCAGTGGTCCGTCACTCCATCATCTTGCTGACAATGCTTCCCCAGATGATTCGGGGGAAGGTGCAAGAAACTCCAGAATGAACAATATGACTTTATCCATCCATCGAGGAAATTTCATCCTAACTGCCTTTGCTAAAGGTTTATTTCTTCCCTGCATGGTAAAATAGCAGGGATAAACCTTATATTGAGTTACTCTGGATGTGTTCATTATCTATATAAATTTCCTTTTCTGTTTTGAATCCTACTAAACTCCTTACATCAGGGGTACCTTGTCACAATGAGTTCCACAGGATAATTGTGCACAGTATAGAAAAAAGCATTTCCTTTTATAAATTTTGAATTTGCTGCCTTTCAGTTTCATTGAATGGCACTTTACTCTTTTATAATACAAGAACAGATAGCATCAGATTCACCTATACTATTCAGTATTTTGTATACCTCTACTGTGTGACCACGCTAAACTAAACAGTCCTATCTCTTCAAGTTCTCGTTTTGGAATTTTTTTCATGCTTCAACTACTTTTTGTCATTCATCTCTAAACCCCTTGTCTTTCTCTATATCCTTCTGCTTCCTTCCAGCTAGACTAGCCAGAAGATTGGATCCCATCTTATCAAACACAGATCAAATCACAGCAATCCATACTGTTTGGGCTTCCAAACCAGACTTGTGCAACTCACTACATTTAAATAAGAGTACCCCAACATTGCAAAAGCTTCTATTAGCCCAAAATGGAGCAGCACCACTAGTCACAGGGCCACATTACCATTAACAACACAGGCTCTCCATAGAATACTGGGTCAAATTCAAGGTCTCTGTGTTAATCTTCAAGATCCTCTATAGTGCTGGCCTCAGATTTCTCAGTAAGTACCTCTATCTTTTTGCCAATCATCTCCTGAAATGGATAATTCTTCAGGAAGCTGTCAACCTCAAGATTACAGCAGGTGAGAGGGGCAAACAAAACTATCTTGGGAACAGCTGAGGCTTTGGCACTCATTACCAGGGGAGGTTAGAACGACAACCAGTTTCACTGCTTTTGGAATGGAGTGTAAAATTCTCTTCTTCCGCTTAGCTTTCTCATGGCAAGGATAGGAAGAGGAGGAAAAGAAGCAAAAAGAGGAGTAGCAGCAAAAAAGAATGGAGAAAGGGGAGATTTTTTTTTTTTTTTTTTTTTTTTAAAGAAAATACAGCCTTTGGGAAGTAAGGAGGAAAATAAAGCCACTGGTCAGTTGAGATTTGGGTGATTTATCTCTCAGATGTACTGAGATGCTCTGGTGATAGATACCAATACAGTAACATAAAGAGTTCCTTTTCTATACTGGTAACCTATAAACCCTGTCCACTCTACCATTAGCTTCTCCCCAAGCTCTGCATATCTAATTCCTTTAAACTTTCACTGCAGCTCAGTCCTTACAGACAATTTATCATTTTTGTTGCCCCTTTCTGTACTTTCCATTATAAACTTCTAAAAGGAAATTAAAAAAAGACAAACATAAAAACCACATTATTTAACACACTAGAAGTACCTTTTGTGCAACAATTCTTGGATTCACAGACACAGTGGCATCTTTTTAATGACCACTTCTGTGGCTATAAACTTTCAAATTGATTTTTAAGCTACCGTAAATATTTATTGGCCTGCAGTGTTTCCGTAATTAAATAATGCAAAAGTTTCTTGAATAATTTCTAAAAAGAGATCCTAATGGCTGTTTTTATTTTTTCCCCTGTAGAAAACTGACATTAAACAACAACTGACTTTCATTTCACACTTTATAAACCAACCCCTTTTAAAATGGCACTTAAATGTAAGAGGACAGAATTTCAATATTTCCCGATCCTACATTATCATTATATGTTTAACATACCGCTTGACGTTTAACTCTAGGTACAGTATAAATTGCTTTTACAACAACTTTATTCTGCACAGCAGTCTTCTCTCAGTGGCATTGCATCTTCCTCTTGTATACAGAATTGCAATCGCTTGTTCATTGATGGCCTGATTCTGCTCTCGTTGGACTCAATAGGAGCTTTGCAATTAACTTCAATGGGAGCAGGAGCAGGCCATAATTTATCTCTGATAAGTAGAATCTGAACTACAAGAGCATCTGATGAGCTTAAAGTCTACACAGAATCATAAGTAAAAGTCCCAGTTCTGTTCCCACTGAAGTCAATGGAAAATCGTCACTGACTTCAATGCAACCAGGATTGGGTGGAAAGACAATCATTAGTGTTAAGGGCAGCCAGTAAATGATCATCATGATTGGGAGTGTGTGCGTGTGTGGTTGTGTCAGGTAGAATGGGATTAAAAATGCATTTATCTAAATGCTGATTCAATTTAGATTGATTTAACCATTTTCATAAAGGGAAAATTACAATGGATTTTGCAATTTTAGCCAATCAGGTTCTCCAAATGTCCCACAGAAAACAACAATAAAATTTCTTTCTACAAATACCAATTTCCTGGTATGGCCAGCATATGAAAATTTTCCCCATTATAATTGCACTAATATTAAAAAGCAGGAAACAGTTAAAACCTCTTCAAGAGTAATATTGCAGATTTTTTCTTTGTCATTTTTGACATCATTTGGAAAAAGGTGCAGTGACTGGAAGAGTTTATTTTATGCATGTTTTGCAAACCTACCAGATTTCTGCATTTCGTTAGTGACTTGATCATTAGCATCAAGTTGTAATTTCATCAGAATCTGAGGAACAGTTTAATGTAAACTGTCACCATTGACACTTTTATGCTCTAACCAACTTGGCTCACAATGTGATGGTAATTACATGTTACGCTAATGGTGTTGGGCTTGATAGGAGAAAAAGACCTCTGTGCTGCCACTTACTCCGAAACATGTGTTCATCAAGCAAACGTCATAATTTTTATTTAAATGTACAAAATTTTAACTCTAGTTTAATGGCATGGTCACAGAGTGTGACAAGTATAATGCTCAAGTGAAATCTCACCTAGAAGGACTGGTTTTCATTAGTACTTCTTAAAAACTGAAAATGTAAACATATTTTCTACTTTGTCTGTGGCCTGATCTAAAGCCCAACTAAGCCAATAGAAAGACTCCAAGTGACTTTAGGGCGTGTTGTATCAAGCCTGCAGATTCCCCTCTTGTTCTGTTTTCATGCTGCCTCCAATTATGCATGGAACATCTTCCATACTCTTCTCTGCTAACCCTCCATCCTCTCTTCATTTAAACCCCAATTCATCAAAACACTTAAACATGTGTTTGCATACATTCCTATTTCTATCGGGATGGACATAAGCACATAGTTAAATGTATATATCTGCTTGGGGGCTTTACTGAATCCAGTGTCATTAATCCCTCTTGAAAGCTCTCCTCATCCAAGATGCCTTCAGTATGTCAGTTAACATTTACTTTCTTATAAATTATCTTAATGTTTATACTTAATAAACACAACCAACCTTTAGTTGTATCACCATGATGTGATGCTTAAAATGAGTAACTGTATAGTCATACCGCTGTATTTGTGGCCCCTACTCACCCCATCCTCTCCTCACTGATTGTCAGTCTAATATTTAAATTACAAGATCATGAGATCAATGATTGTATCTTCCATTGTCTTATGTGGAGAATGTAGAACACTTTTGGGTGCTCTAAAATAATCAGTAATTATGATACTTAAATACACAAAGACTCCATAATTGATTTATTCCAATAGATTGTAATCTCTATTAGAGTTCATATGTTGATATGACTTCAGTAATGGAGCCAATGAACAAAATTTGACTTCAGCTTCAGATGTGGTGAATGTGATGTCTCAGCAGTATGAATTTTCAAAATTGACTGGCAAATTATTTTTGCTGTGTGACCCTGCTGGAGGCCTCAGGGTACTGCCATACCCCATCCCAGAGAGGAGCAGAGGAGAAGTCCTCCAAGTGGCCTCGAGTGGTTGTTGGAAAGCAGCCAATGAGAGAAGCTGCAGGAGCAGCCCAGCAGGGCCATATAAAATGAGCAGCAGAACATAGCAACAGTCAGTTGCTGCTTGGAGTTGGAGGAGAGAGGACTGTGTTCCTGGCTGGCTGAAAGAGCAGCAGGACCATGGATAGCTCAATGCGGCAGGGACCGGGGGAGCTGAGAAGGAGCTCCTGGCTGGCTGCTGGGACTGAGTAAGGACTGAGCCCAGGGAGGGCCACAAGAAGATAGTGTCTCCAAGGAGGAAGCCAGGGCTGGGGCAAGTTAAAGACTGGATAGCATGGAAGGGGTTTGTTCTGTTTCACATATAGACAGTGTGTGTGTGTGAGTGACTTGGCCGGAGGGCTGAGTCACTGAAAAACTGCCTGAGAAACCACTGATAGGTCACCATAAACTGAAAGACTGCAGATGCACCCAACCAGAAGGGGGTGCTCGCAAGAGGTGGGTGCCATGCCCCGTTACATGCTGCAAGAATATTTTTCCTAGTAATAGGTTACTGTCATAACTATAAAGGGAAGGGTAACAGCTCTCCTGTGTACAGTACTAAAATCCCTCCTGGCCAGAGACTCCAAAATCCTTTTACCTGTAAAGGGTTAAGAAGCTCGGGTAACCTGGCTGACACCTGACCCAAAGGACCAATAAGGGGACAAGATACTTTCAAATCTTGGGGGGGGGGGAAAGGCTTTTGTGTGTGTTCTTTGTTTTAAGGGGTTGTTCGCTCTTGGGACTGAGAGGGACCAGACATCAATCCAGGTTCTCCCCATCTTTCTAAACAAGTCTCTCATATTTCAAACTTGTAAGTAAAAAAGCCAGGCAAGGCGTCTTAGTTTTACTTTGTTTTCTCAACTTGTAAATGTACCTTTTACTAGAGTGTTTATCTTTGTTTGCTGTACTTTGAACCTAAGACAGAGGGGGGTCCTGTGAGCTCTTTATGTTTGATTACCCTGTAAAGTTATTTTCCATACTGATTTTACAGAGATGATTTTTACCTTTTTCTTTAATTAAAAGCCTTCTTTTTAAGAACCAGATTGATTTCTCCTTGTTTTAAGATCCAAGGGGGTTTGGATCTGTATTCACCAGGAGTTGGTGAAAGGAAGGAGGGGAGAAGGGTCAATTTCTCCTTGTTTAAGATCCAAGGAGTTTGGATCTGTATTCACCAGGAAATTGGTGAGAGGTTTCTCAAGGCTTCCCAGGGAGGGAATCCATTGGGAATGGTGGCAGCAGGACCAGAGCTAAGCTGGTAGTTAAGCTTAGAAGTTTTCATGCAGGCCCCTACATTTGTACCCTAAAGTTCAAAGTGGGGATACAGCCTTGACAGTTACTCTCACTGGGTTTCTTTTATATAGTTGGTGTCTTTAGATTAAAAACATACTTTGTTAGCTTGAACACTTACATGCAGCTGATTTCTCTTTCACCATGAAATGAAAGAGCATGTTTGGATAGCCTAGGAGTATTTTCTGAGTCTCAGAGAGAATATGCCAAAACCATTCCACCTCCCTCTGCCCCCCAACTGAACAAAGTAAGGAATCTGATCTTTCTAAGAAACATTCATGAGTGTGTTTCACATCACTGCATCTGGGTGATGTACACAAGTTTATTCTCAAGCATTTAACACTAAAAATGGTGTGAGACACCTAGAGCCATACTGTACCAACATTTTTTAAGCAGAAGAACCCGCTGAACTCAATGAAAATTCCTGCCTAAAAACCGATGGCACGATATGGCCCTGGGTATTTCATGTTTGTAGTCTTATCAAGATTGAGAATGAACTTGTGTACGTCCTTCCATCAAGAGTAGAACACATCCTGAAAGTGTAATATGGCATTACCTAAGAAAGAGGTAATTGCCATTTATAGATTTGTATCATCTTGGGTGGAACTTTTCACTCCACTAAAGTAACTGTGTTCGCAGACTGTGTGGTAAAAATTCCATAGAAATAGAACTGAGTTTTGGGAGTTGTCTTAATATGGCTCAAATTTGAGATCTGGTTGCACTCATGGAAACTTAAATTGCTCGTTAGTAGAGTATTCTCTAAATATGAGAACTCAGCTTGGGTAGCTTTTGAATAAAATGGAATGCATTAATATTAGGGAAGCATGTACCCTACAAACAAACAACCCAACTGTAATGAGATCCTGGCTGGGTGTGACTGTAGGAGCTCTTGCGTTAACCCTAATGTGCTGGTATTACAACTGGTTATTTTTATATACCATGTAATCTTCCTTTACCCTACCAGAGCATGTTTTGTTTGTGACTGTTCGAGCACTTTACAAATCTTTATGAATTTAGCTTCACCGTAATCCTATGAGTTGAGAAATATTGTCATCACCCCCTCCACGCTGTACAAAGGAGGAAACTGAAGCCCAGAGAAATAAATCCTGAGCTCAGCACTAAGTATGAGTAGCCAGACCCTGGATGCTGGGCAGAGTCCATTACTGCCCAGATCTCAGGGTTACTCTGGGGCAATTTCGCAGAGGAGAACAAGACAACTTGCATAGAAGAAAATCCTCAGCTCTTGTCCATGCACCATACTCTCCCACCAACATGCAAGGCGCCCTTACAATTCGGGAGTCCATCATACACTGGGGGTGCCTACTCCCTGGACGTCCCCTCGTGCAGCAGAATCACACTATTTTTAGGCCAAATGCACCTTCTGCAGAAGTAAGTGACTAACCCAAGGTAACACACACAGTCTGCTGGGAGGTTGAGAATAGAAGCCAGGTCTCCAGAGTCTCTGTCCTGTGCCTCTATTACAGTTGGCCCCTACCCAGCCTGCTAGAATTAAAAGAATGTCCTTAAGTTACTTGCTAACTGAACAAAGTTCCTCACTGATCACAAACTTATCAGTCTGAGTGTTCTAATAAAGGAGAAGAAAAAAATAACTAATGTTAAAGGTAGACAACAAGCCACACTAAGGAATATATTGATCCCTTAGGCAGTCGCCTCACATAATTACAACACAATAATCTTTACTTACACTGGAAAGTTTGGAGAGAGGAGAGGAGATAAAGGGATACGCCCTGTTCTGGGGGAGGTGGGGCAGGGAAGAGAAATATTCACTGGCATAATGTAAATGAAAATTAAATGAGATACTGAAAAAGAGAGAGAAAGAAGCATAAATGTTATCTGTGGAGCAGCACTCATTTACCGTACTATGTACTTTGATTTCTTTGCTCATGGTGAGGAAGACCAGAAAATATTTTTGTAAACAAAGGTGATGTCAAAACTGTGGGTAAACATGAGCTTGATGGACAATTAAAGCAAGCAGCAGCTCTCTCTGAAAAAGAGCTACAACAAAGCTATTTAGGGCTCTGTCCAGCAAGGTGCTGAACACATTCTCCACTCCAGTTGAAATTAATGGAAACGAAGGATCTTAAGCATTTTTCAGGATCTAGACCTTAGTGGGGAATAATGGTGCTACATCAGATCAACGTGGTTAAGACCAAGAAATGGTAGCCAGGAGGAGCCCCACTTAGGTAAAGGAGAATTTTCTGGTCCCAGAGCTAGAGGACCAGATCCTCAGCTAGTGTAAATCAGTACAGTGTTATTGACATCAATGGACCTATGCCAGTTTACATTAGCTGAGGATCTGGCCCAGAATCCATATGTGAGTGACATTGCCATGCTCTGTGTGTGTGAATTCCCCATTCTTATACTGAGAGCTTATTCTAGCAGACTTTTATTCCTATAAATGATCATGCTGTAATTGTGCAAAGCTTTTACTCCCACAGCCATCACCTTTGTGATGGTGCATTTCCTCATCATAAATTACATCTCAGACTGCCCAGACCTTTCTGTTCCCCTTCATTAGCTCGCCTGTTAAATGTTTCTGCTACCAGATGCTTAATGGACTGGGAACAAGCAATGGCTATGGCTTACCTTTACTTCCTTGAATAGTTCAGTAATTCTGGTCTCACTCAACCTGCAGAGACCCTCTTTTTATTAGAGTTCTGAGCATCCTGTTTGCACAAGGGCATTAACACTTTGCAGCATCTCCTTTTTCTAGGTACAATTTATATGACAGGAAAGAAATTGCTGTATATTCCATGGGACATTGTTTGCATTAGGAAATTACAATATGCTTTGATTTTTTTTCTTTGCTGCTTACTTGCTAACTTTTTGAAAAAGATAAATACTGGAGAAATTAACCTACGGTTATGGATTTTCATGGCTTGCTCTTGAAGAGTCCAATAAATGGTAGTTGCAGAAAAATTGAGAAAATGACCATTTGAAACCTGTAAACTGTGGATGTGCTGGATTATCTGGAAAGGGATTGGATCATCGAAAGTAGCATAGGTGAACTGGTTCAGTAAGTGGGTTAGAACAGAAATTACCATCTGTATTCGATTCAACACCTTGCAAAGACTAACTTTGTCCCTGTAGCAAATGCGGGTGGGCAGGCCTCTTAAAAATCAGTCTCCTTAGCCCCCAAATATACTTGTGCATTGAATGCACCAAGAGACAATAAGCCTGGATGACACCAATAACAGAAGTGCCTCTTTCTCTTTTCCCTTCACCCCACTACTGCTGGGGCTCCCTTAAGGATGATTAATCTCAGTCTCTTAGAACTGGGTCTAAATCTGAAGTGCAGCTTCAAACATGAAGTACGTCTAGAGTCTTTGTTAGTTCAGCTGTCTACTGATAGGGGCTTGATTTAGCTTGAGCCAAGGGAGTATCATGAACGTGTTTAATCATTATTATATATTACATATTAATATAATCTATTATTATAGTATTATAACTGTTATTAAATCTGACTTCTGATGCAGGTGATCTCCCACTGAAAAAATCTGATTGATTTGAGTTTGTCCACCTGATCAAGTATCAGAGGGTAGCTGTGTTAGTCTGGATCTGTAAAAAGCGACAAAGAGTCCCGTGGCACCTTATAGACTAAGCTTTCATGGGTGAATACCCACTTCGTCAGACGCATGCGTGGGTATTCACCCACGAAAGCTTATGCTCCAATATGTCTGTTAGTCTATAAGGTGCCACAGGACTCTTTGTCACTTTTTACACCTGATCAAGGAATCCCAGGGTAAAGCGGAATAGCAGTGTGTTTAGGTTGCTCTCCTATATCTCTGTTGACTAAATTGACTGAGTTTTCCCTGGCCTGGTGTTGGACTTGCTACATCTTCTTGTCTTGAGTAACTTTAGTATCCATAAAGCTAACATTTGAGGCTTAACTCTGGATTTTGTGATCATCAGGAGACAGTCCCAGCAGGTCATTTCAGGCTCAGCCCATATTGGTGGATGTACTCTGGATCCTGTATAGTTTACAGAGGTCAGAGCATTATTTCCTTTGTTTTGATGTAGTCACTTTCTCTCTTGGTTTGCCTAGAGAGACTGAGACGACTCATCAGGATTTCAGAGATAATATTGTTCAGTCATCAACAGCATAGTACATGATGATTATCCTTTGTCCTCAGCCACTGATACAGTGGTTCCCAAAAAGCCATACCGTGGTATACAGGTGAGCTAAGACAGATGAAAGATAAGAGGCTAATGTCTTGCAGTGATTGGCAACCTGGAATGTAAGTAAATATTTATCATTGGTAGACTTGACCAGTTCTGTAGGTCTTTTTCTCTTGGTCAGGACTGAATTCAAAGATTCATTGCTCTGTTTGTGTGGTACTTGTCCTGAGTAGAAATAGAGTACTTGCTTGCCTGTGACAGTCTATGATGCACCTTTCACAAGCAGTAAGATCTCTTAAATTGAAAAAAAAATGTTGCTGATATGAGAGCTTTCATGGTTCATGAGCGGTGCTCCAGAATGCATTGCTCTCCTCTGAGATTCAGAAAAAATTGAAGCCAACTGTTAACCCAGTAAAGAATGCAAGAACTTTTGAGTATATATTTGTCTCTCTCCCCACCCTCTACCCTTTTGTTTTTTTAGACTGTATGAACTTTACGGCAAAGACTATATATGTTCACTGGGTTTGGAGAGCTAACATCATATGGGGCATACTATACTATAATTAATAATAGTCATGGTAATAATGCAGTGGTGGTCAGGTATTCCTAATTTATTAACCTCACCCCTTCCTCTCTTGCAACTTTCACTACCAGCTGTTTGAGTGGCTGCTGACTCTGAGACAGATCTTCTTTTGAGGTGAATGCTGGCAGAAGGGTTTGCTCCAGTGTATGCCAGAATAAGCAGTTGCAGAGGCCCCTTATGGTGGATGCTGCACCAAGGGCCCATGGTGTTGCAGCACAAAACATCTGCATCTCCACTAGAGAGAGAAGAAAGCACATCTTGAAACAGCTGGTGAAGCTGGCAATAAAGAAAGGGGTAGGAAGAGTGTGATTCAGTAGCTGTGTGACTGCAGAGCTCCCCTGTGGGGGTCCTGACTGAAACAGCTGTGCCCCCTCCACTCTGACAGAGCCCCAGTATAGAGGATAGGAAGAGTATGCCCTCCAGAGGCTGAACCATCTCTAGAGCACAGTGCAACAGCCACAACTAAGGGCTCTCTAAATCTGCACCAGCGCTGTTGAATTTTACCTTCTCTCTCAGAAGACAGAGGAATTTCAGGGCTTTTTGATGGACTCTTCAGCCTCTCCACACACTGCTCAGGTTCCTCTGGGTGTGTGAGGCTCAGCTAGTTCTTAATTTTCCAAAGCTGTTCCCTCGTGCTTTTTCATAATAGGAGATTGCAGTGAGAAACCAGAATCCATGCTAAGCGGTGTTAAACAGCTTGCTGGCAATAACAAGCGTAGGACTTTTCTACTAGGAAATCGAAGCCCTGTAATAGAAAGCATATTTTCAGATTATCTAAATGACTGTATTATTATACTGAAATGGAATGTTCACAGCCAGTCAAGAAGGGTCTCTACCTCCCAACCAATGCTAGAGGAGTGAAAGGCAGATGGATGACATAACTGGCTCTCTCTGATAGAAATCAGGAATAGAGCAGTCAGCCCAGGAACAGTCTAATATACACAGCGATGATGTACAGATAGGGAGGGATAATGGTACATTTTTTCCCTCATTTATGCAGTTCCCTACATTCTGGTTGCTTCTAGCTGTCTGAATTGCATAGTTAAGACAGCTATTTCTCAGTAACTGTATACTATGGAAACAGCCCTGGGTATGAGGCATGGATTGGTAATGCAACCATTAATTCAGCCCATAGAGGTATTTTCTTCTTGTGAGCCCTGCAGTTCCATGTAGTCAGCTTGTATGCAGGGGAGCCATGGTTTGGCCCTAAGGTAATTCATGGGTAACACTTGATTGATATTATTAATTGTTTTTAAACATTGATTTGACCTTACACGCAGACATTGATGAAAAGATACCCATTAATAGTAATCATGTGAGCGTCTCTGCTCTGTCCAGTGAGCACAACCTCCCTAGCACCCACAGGGATCCCGTATCCTGGGCCCCTTGTTCACACAGGGAGCCCTCTGCAGCTCTGCTGTGAAACTGTGAACATTTAAATGGATAAAAAATAAATATTGGTATGTCAAATACAAAGAAATAAAATTTAAAATTCTGCCATGCCTATCCATAGGTCAACTACAGGAGCAAAGTAGAGGGAAATTAACTGAGTTTGGAAAGAGCTTTTAATCCAGAGCATCTTTCATAATAACAGATCTCAGTGACACAGCTGCAATTATTATTAGACTCATTTACACAGCAGGGATGATGTGATGTTTAGTCTACATTCAGAAAGGCGGGGGGCAAAAACCAGGAATGTCTCCCACTGACCCACTTGCATAGGTGTGGGAGGTTTGTAAGGTCATTGAAATGTTGCATATATTTGTGTAGAAGACATACTTGGCCACTGGGAACTATCAATGATTTAGCTTAGCATGGATTTTGTGATCAATTTATTCAGAACTGTATTCTCATTCACAGAACACTGCTCTGCAGGACATCTTTTGATTCTCTGGAATCAAAAGGTGAGCAGAATGAGAATGGAATGTCAGTCTGGGTAGCCAGTACCTTCTCAGTACACAATCATTTAGAAAAGAAAAGGATCTTTACATGGTAGGATTCACTTGCTCATTTGATCATTCATTCTCTCCTTGATACTTAGCATGTCTTTGCTTAATTTGTAAAAGTAGTTTATTTAAATTTTCCCTTTTGGACAAGTACTATGCTACTTAGTAGCATTGTAAACAATAAGAAATTGAACTTAGAAGAGGATGAGATTTTTTTTATAGAATTTTTAAATCATGCTATAGAATTCAATAGAGAATTATATGCCTGCTGTAGATTTCTATATGGTGGTTTTAAAAGGTTATCATTCTCTCTTAAATGTGATGGGACTTGTCCCTAAGGGCAAGTAAAAATAAGAGAACAGACAATAAAATAAAATCTATAGGAAAGCATGCTTTGGATTCACTCTATAGCAGCACAAATAAGAAGGAAAAAAATCATCACATTCTCACTCATATAAAACCCTATCCTTAGCTGAAGATTAGTGGTGTGGTATCACTTTTAAAATGGGAGTGCTCACCTAACACTCTCAGTATGCTAATCAGATAAGCTCCACATTTAATCATATATTTTCCTCTTATATCTCCCATTAAACAGAGTTTCTCTATTAAGGCAGTGTTAGTTAGCTCAGATATTCATTCTGCAGCTTCATCATTATCACTGTGCTATTTGGGAAATTGCAGTTACCTACGTATCTAAGTACAGGGAAAGTCATGGCATCGAACATATCAGAGGGTGGTAACTGTTAATGGATGATGAATTTTTGAATGTGCGCTCTGTGTGCATGGGCTCCATGTATGTGTATGTAACATTTAGGCAAACATTTAAGTACTGAATGGAGAGGAACGATGACTTTGCACTATCAGTAATGCATTTTCTTCTTTCCTGCCTGACCCATCTAGAAAATACTCATGGGCTTTGCAGTTGAAGATCCTGGCTCTTGTAGCTTGATGTATTCAGGGGGTGGGTTGATATGCAGTGGAGGCCAACTCCTATCCGCCTCACTCTCCCAGAAAAGAACTTTGCCTCCAAAGTTGCTGAGTCACCCAGAGAGAGGGGGAGAGAGAGAGAGAGAGAGAGATTGAGAGTGAGCTCATGGAAATGGGCTTATTTCTTCAGCTCAGCTATTGCTGATTTTTTGGTTCTTTACTTCTGACTCCTCTCCCACCCATTGCCTTTTACCCAACACTCTTCAGGCTTTAATTAAGCCTCCCATAAATCCTTTGCCAAGAGAAAATAAACATCAATGTGCACTGAGCCTCTATTCAATGACCACAGCCCCAGTCGAATGACATTATTAAGGCATACATAATTTTTAAATAAATAATTAATAAAATAAATATTAGAGATATCAATTACCATTAACTTGGAGGTATTTTTTGTGACAGAAAAATAGATTAACACCACAATTACAGCATAAAAAATTGATATGGATTGAAAAAAAATCACATCTCAGGACACCTCCCTTTCATTGTTATGTGTTGTTCTGGGTTAATCTCTGTCCTTGGGTAAAGCTGTTAATTTTGAGATGTGTCAGTAGATATATTGCATGTGGAATTTTATCACATAGGACATATGTAGGTAGTGGTGTATTTTATGGAAGATAGGACATATGAAGAAAAAAAGCATCCATTTTCTATAGGAAATTCTCCTTAACCACTTAATCTATCTTACTCTTTTTTCAATATACTCAACAACTACTGTGACTAAGAAGCTTTCTGTGCCCATACATTTTTTTTCTGCTTTGATATGTTGGTCTCAAATGTATGGATAGTGAGGTTTTTCTCTTGAAAATAGCCAATAACATTCCTCTGAGTAATGGAAAACAGCAGTAATGTAATTACAGCCATAGCAATATGCCTAGCTAGGAAGCACAGAGGACATGGTGACTCACGCTTTACCATTCAATAGTAGTTGTTGGTGCATTCAAGCTAGATGAACAGTTTACATGAAAAAAAGCCATTCTGAACTAGACCAGTTTGAGTCCTTTGAAAAACATCCAAATTTTTGTGCTGGAATGGCACAGTGTTAAAATATCCCCATGTTCTGATGCCCACCTAGAAGAATCCACACTCCAGATTGCAGGTGGGAGGAGAGAGATGGCTACAGTAGAAGCTCTCTCTGTCCTGCACCCCATGAATTGGCTTTTGTCCTATTGCAAGGTATATTAGGGTTCTGTTTGTATTGAGTTAGCTAAGCTTTGGGATAAGACTCATAGACTTTCAAGCCAGAAGGGACCATCATGATCATCTAGTCTGACCTCCTGCACATTGCAGGCCACATAACCTCACCCACCCAATCCTGTAATAGACCCACAACCTCTGGCTGAGTTACTGAAGTCCTCAAATCATGATGTAAAGCAATGGTCTCCAACTTTTTTACACCCAAGATCACTTTTTGAATCTAAGGGCAACTCAGGATCTACTCTGCCCCTTCCCTGAGGCCCCGCCCCTTCCCCAAAGCCCTGCCCCACTCACTCTATCCCCCGTTGCTCACTCTCCCCCACCCTCACTCATTTTCACCGGGCTGGGGTAGGGAATTGGGGTTCAGGAGGGGGTGCGGGCTCTGGGCTGGGGCCATGGGGTTTGCAGTGTGGGAGGGGGCTCTGGGCTGAGCCTGGGGCAGGGGGGTTGGGGTGCAGAAGGGGGTGAGGGGTGCAAGCTCTAGGAGGGCTCCGGAAGGGGGCTCAAGGTGTGGCTTGGGATGCAGGAGAGGGTATGGGGTCCTTTAGGATCGACCAGTCAATCACGATCAACCGGTTGGTGACCACTGACGTAAAGACTTCAAGTTACAGAGAATCCACCGTTTACACTAGTTTAAATCTGCAAGTGACCTGTGCCCCATGCTGCAGAGGAAAGTGAAACACCCTTCTTCCCCAAGTCTCTGCCAATCTAACCTAGGGCAAGATTCCTTCCCTATCCCAAATATGGTGATCAGTTAGACTATGAGCATATGGGCAAGACCCACCAGCCAGACACTTGGGAAAGAATTTTCTGTAGTAACTCAGAGTCCTCCCCATCTGGTGTCCCATCACCAGCCATTGGAGATATTTGCTACCAGCAATTGCAGATCTGCTACATGCCAGTGTAAGCAGTCCCATCGTACCATCCCCTATATAAACTTATCAAACTCAGTGTTGAAACAAGTTAGGTTTTTTGTCCCCACTGCTCCCCTTCAAAGTTTGTTCCAGAACTTCACTCCTCTGATGGTTAGAAACCTTCACCTAATTTGGAGCCTACACTTGTTGATGGCCAGTTTATATCCATTTGTTCTTGTGTCCACATTGGTGCTTAACTTAAATAATTCCTTTCCCTCCCTAATATTTTCCCTCTGATGTATTTATAGAGAGCAATCATATCTCCCCTCAGCCTTCTTTTGGTTAGACTAAACAAGCCAAAGTTCTTTGAGTCTCCTCTCATAAGATAGGTTTCGATTCCTCATCTTAGGAGCCTTTTTCTGGACCTGTTCCAGTCTGAATTCATCTCATAAACATGGAAGACCAGAACTGTACATAGTATTCCAGATGAGGACTCACCAGTGCCTTGTATAATGGTGCTAACACTTTCCTGTTTCTCCTGGAAATACCTCATCTGATGTATCCTTGGATTGCATTAGCTATTTTCATGGCTGCATCATACTGACGGCTCATAGTCATCCTGTGATCAACCAATATGCCCAGGTCTTTCCTCTCCTCCATTGCTTCCAACTGACATGTTCCCAGCTTATAACAAAAAAATTTGTGTTAGTCCCTAAGTCTCTAAGAACTCTAATAAGAACTCTTATTTCTTCTGGTTGCAAATCTTCCAGATGCAAATCCTTTCTTAAAACAATCGATACTTGATCAAGCTATAAAGAAGTGGTTTCTAAATATTTGTTAAATTATTACAGCCTGGGTTGGGGCTGTTAAATGACATCTTTCAGCAATGCACAGATGTTGAAATTCTGCTCAGATAGACCGTCTCTACTTACTGTACCAGCCTTTTTGAAGTATGTTAGTCTGTTTTACAAATTTAATCATTAGCAATATTTTCAGATATTTACTACTAGATATTTACTATTTACCCCAGCTTTACACACTTCTCCGATCTTCCTACCTCATCTAAGCCATTGGTGTTTTTTCATTGTCACCACACAGCCCTATTTTGATAAGTCATGGTCATATGTGAATGGTCCAATCATCTGCTTTAATTATTTCCCAGTTTCATTATCAATGAAACATCAAGATAGCAGCAGTCACTCTGCCTTTCATGACGCTATGCTGTGCCTAGGACAACTCATCATCTGCTTTTATGAAACTAATCAAACTCTGCTGCTTACAGTGTTTAGCAATTGCATCATTCATTAGAGGAGCTCTTGTTGGCAATTTTCTAACAAAATGAGGATTGCAGTAGCGCCAGTGTTTGAGATTAATGGAGGTTAGACGAGAGGTAGAGTTTTAACAACTCAGACAAGTATCATTCTGTCATTCTGCATTAAGCCTGGTGTCTGATGATAATAATGAAGTTTCTAACTACATAACAAGCAGTCAGTAGATTCAAGCTGCCGTATTCAGCAGCCTTCTAAAGTATGAGCCTCTTAACTATTGCTAAAGAAAAATATTAAATTCCCAATGTGATTTCTGATTTGGTCTGCTATAAGTTATCCCATTAAAGAATGCACAGAAACGTATTTTCCTGTGCAGTTGGGCTATTGCTGCTGATTTACTGCTTGGTATGAGAAAAGGGCATACCTTTTTAATAAGTCTCCCCTGAAGTTACTGATAGTGATATATCAAAGAAAATGGAATCTAGAAAAAAATAAATTCATCATTTGTAGTTTACTTTAACTAGAAATGGGCCCTGTACCAAACCTCCACAGCTTTGCATGGTTATGAATTTTACAGCAGCACTCTGTCTAGAATGGGCTGAACCAAATCTTCAGAAGCAAATGCCCCAGAACTGTTGGGGAAATTCTACTCTGGATCCTAATCCAAATTTTTTGGCTTGGGCCCATCTTAATATGTTGTTGTTTTTAAGGTCAGATTCTGGAGCATAGCATCTGTGTGCTAGGGTTACATAAATCAATTGAAGGGGGAAAAATTCCTTACCCATTCACTGGCCCTACCCTGTTCCTCCCCCATATGGTTCCACCTTCCTCCTTCACTCCCTGTGCACCGGGATGCATGAAGCCCCCGAATTCCTGGACCTCTTTCTGTACTGGAATCAGGTGAGTTTCGAAGATCAGGACTCAATTTAGTAGGATTGGGATTTGCCTAAATGTTGTCATAATGCCTATTGTTGTAGGTCCTGATTTAAGAGCACTTAAGTCAATGGGAGTCTTTTCCAGTGATCTCTGTGGGCATTTATGATACTTGAAATTATGAAGTGTACTTTTAAGGTTTGATTCAAAAGGCAGCAAATGACTTTTTTGCCATTTCAACATGACTCCTTATCACCTTGGGATTTGCAGGTAAAACTGCTTTTTGCAAAGGGAACAGGGAACCTGTCAATGATAGTGAAGGGTGTGCCCTAAAGGTCAAAGGGTAAATTCTGCTTTCTGCAGCACAGCTAAATATACCCATGTGAGAAACATTACTGAAATGCACAGGGGGAGGGGGGAGCTTGCAAAGACATTCCTGATGGAAAAAATAAAGCATAAATAAAATGGTGAAAGAGAAGTAGTTTTTGTCCAAAAAATAGGCCACAAACTACCTCACATTTCCATTTTGATTAGTGGCTATTTTCTATTAAGAATTTGTGTGTGTGTGTGTGTTAGGAAAGAGGGAGGGTCATGGAACACTGATGGTTGTTTTTCTCTTTCTAATGATTTTATATGAATTTGTAGACAAATTTATAGAAATAATTTACAGTTGTATATTATACAGTTGTATTCTCAGTTTCTATATAGAGTGTGTATGCATATAGCATAATATTACTGGTGTTGATAAACTGTATAGTCAACTGCTTGACCACACTTTCATTTGTTACTGCATATATTCAAGAGGCCAAATAACCAATGCCAGTCATATTATGATTGGCTTAGAGCAATAAACCTAGTACAGGGGGAAAAAAGTTTCTATATAATACCAGTGTTTGGGAAGCCATCTTGTACAGTGATGTTATGTTCACCTTACACAGAAAGTATGTTTCCAAAGTTGCACATTTCAACTGGTATTATTTATATGGTGATTTTACAAGTTACACATCTCTTTACCTGTCACTAAATCCAACCCATCAGTTTGTACCAGTTCCCTAACTTCTTGTTCTGTTCCTATTTTTCTTTTGGATACTAACATTCCAGGTACTGGTTCATGAGGGTACTTCCCTAGCTTGTGCTAAGACACGCAATGAATGTATCTTGATTTTGACAAGTTTCCTATCTGCTTATGCCAAATGCTTACTTCAGCAAATGTGAGGAGTTATGGGATACTTAGCATAAGTGAATGGGATTATGGTATAGGGCAGTTTAGGCTCTATCACTGTTACAGTATTTGTGCTTAATGTTATTGGTGTTGTGTGTGTGTGTGTGTGTGTGTGTGTGTGTGTGTGTGCGTATAATAATTAAATAAATAAATACACACACACTAAAATACACCCACACTCAGCAGCATATATTTGTCAACAAGTGGTCTAGACAGGAAGGATGCTCTAGTGACTAATTTCTAGCTTGGAACTTGAGAGACCAAGGTTCAATTCCTTCCCCCACCACTGTTTCCCTGTGTGATTGTGTGCAAGTCATTTAGTATCAGTTCCTCATTTCTAAAATTGGGATAATAGTACATCCGTGCCTCACAGGAATTATGTGATGTGATCGGATACTACAGTTATGGGGCTACTTTAGATAAGATGTGTGTCTATGTATTTATCTGGGAGGTGGTGTGGTCCAGTGAATAGGGTATTGGATGGGGAGTCAAGAGAGCTGGGTTCTGTTCTTGGCTTCGCTGCTGATCTGCTATGTGACCTCCAGCAAGTCATCTCAACATCCTCATATATAAAATCAGGATATATTGATTTTCTTTTGTTTGCAAAGCCCTTTGAGATCTATGGATGAACACTGCTCTGTGTCTGTGTGTATGCATGCAAAGATAATGAAAATCAATTAAAAAAATCAGAAAAAATGAATTCAAATATCATAACCTCAATCTTATGCAAAAAAAAATTTTTTGCTCAATAATATATAAAGAAGTTATACTGAGAAATCATAATGTACCTATACATATGAAATATATTTGCATAAACACTATGTTGTTTGTATAACCACATCCTTTTGAGGGGGAAGCATTCAAAGTAAATGTTATGGCCTTAAAATCACTAAGTAGAAATTAGATAATCTCAAGGTAAGAAATACATTAATGTCAAAACCAGAAAAAACCCACGGTATGTTGCAACAGATGAAATTGTCACAGAATGAAATGTAGGAAACAGTTCTAGTGACAGAATCAATGTTAATTGCATAAGAGAAGGAATAAACCATTATTAGTACTGACTAATAATTAGTAAGATTGGATTACAAAATGTTGGGGACTATTATCAGACTCTGAATATAGGATCTTTTTCTTTCTTTCCGCGTAAGAGCTGCCATACTGGATCAGACCATGATCTATCCTGCCTAGTATCCTGTTTCCAACAGTGGTCTGTGCCAAAGTTTCAGGGAGAGTGTACAGAACAGGGCAATTATGGAGTGCTGGATCCCTGTCTTCCACGCAAGGCTTCTGGTAGTCAGAAGTTCGTGGTCACACTGAGCATGGGGTTGCGTCCTTGGCCATCGTGAATAATACTTATCTTTTTTGGCCATCACAACATCCCATGGCAATGATATCCACGTTGGTTGTGTGTTGTGTGAAAAAGTTCTTCCTCTTGTTTATATTAAATCTACTGCCTATAAATTTCTTTGGGTGATCCCTGATTTTTGTTTGGAGGAAAGGGTAAATACAACTTCTTTATTCACTTTTTCTACACCATTCATGATTTTATAGACCTCTACCATATTCCCCCTTGCTTATCTCTTTTTTAAACTGAACAGCCATAATCTTTTTCATCTCTCCTCCCATAGCCATTCTATACCCTTGATCATATTTTTTTGCTCTTTTTTGAAAATTTTCCAGTTCTACTATATTATTTTTGAGATGGGCAACCAGAACTGGAAACAATATTCAAGGTGTGGGCGCACCATGGATTTATATAGTGGCATTCTGATATTTTCTATCTTATTTCCTATCCCTTTCCTAAAAGTTCCTAACATACTGCTAACCTTTTTGACTGCTGCTGCACATTGGGTGAAAGTTTGTAGAGAACTATCCACTGAGAGTCAAAGATACCTTTCTTGGGTGGTAATAGGTAATTTAGAAACCATCACTGTATATGTATAGTTGGGATTCTTTTTTCCAGTGAGCGATTCTTTGCACTTATCAGTGTTGAATTTCATCTGCCATTTTGTTGCCCAGTCTCCTAGTTTTGTAAGGTTTCTTCGTAATTCCTCACAGCCTGCTTTGGACTTAATTACCTTGAATAATTTTTGTATTGACTGCAAACTTTGCCACTTGACTGTTCACCCTCTTTTCCACATCATTAATGAATATGTTGAACAGCACATGTCCCAGTACAGTTCCTTGGAGGACCCTGCCATTCACTTCTCTCCATTGTAAAAACTGACCCTCTATTCCTAGACTTTGTTTCCTGTCTTTTAAACAGTTACTGATCCACGAGAGGACCTTCCCTCTTATCCCATGATGGCTTACTTAGCTTAAAAAACTTTGGTGATGGACTTTGTCAAAAGCTTTCTGAAAATCCAAGTACACTATATCCACATATTGATTAACACTCTCAAAGAATTCAAATAGATTGGCGAGGCATGATTTCCCTTTAGAAAAGCCATGTTGACTCTTTCCCAACACGTTGTGTTCATTTATTATATGTCTGATAATTCTGTTCTTTACTATAGTTTCAACCAGTTTACCTGGTACTGAAGTTAATCTTACTGGCCTGTAATTGCCAGAATCATCTCTGGAGGTTTTTTTTAAAAAATGGTGTTACATAAATTGTCCTCCAGTAATCTGGCCTGAATGCTGATTTAAAGCAATAGATTGCATGCTACAGTTAGTTTTTGTGAAATGTTTGAGTTCCTTCAGAACTCTTGGGTAAATATCATCTTGTCCTGGTTGTCTTATCAACTTGTTCCAAAATCTTCTCTATGGACACCTCAATCTCTAACAGTTCCTCAGATTTATCACCTAAAAAGAATGGTTCAGATGTTGGAATGTCCCTCTCATTCTCTTCAGTGAAGATCCATGCAAGGAGTTCTTTTAACTTCTCTGTATTGGCCTTGTCTTCCTTGAGTGCTCTTTTAGCACCTTGATCATACAGTGGCCCTGTTGATTGTGTGGTAGACTTCCTGCTTCTGATAAACTTAAAATATTTTTGCTGTTAGTTTTGTATGTCTGTTGCTAGTAGCTTTTCAAATAATTTTTTGGCCTGCCTAATTATACTTTTACCTTTGACTTGCCAGAGTTTTTGCTCCTTTCTATTTTCCTCAATAGGATTTGACTTCCAATTTTTCAAGGATGTCTTTTGGTCTCTAGCCACCTTTGACTCCGTTGTTTAGCCATGGTGGCATTTTTTGGTCAAATATGGGAGAATGGGATTAATGTACACTTATTGTCTGTCTTCCTGTAATCCTATAGAACCCCATAACTTAGGCTTTCCTACAGCTATCACCCACTCATAATCAAACAAATGGAGGTTCCCACAGTATTGGTAAAAATAATACACAGCTCACATGTTCTTCACACCTGATATTTAGGTACTTAAGTCTGGATTTAGTTCCCTAATTCTAGGGACTCTTTTTGAAAATGTGTCCCTCCGTCTAATGAAAGCAATTCATGTTTACAAATCTTCATGGACTCAAGCCTGGCTTCATTTAACTCAGTGGAAAAAACCTCTTCTCTACATCAGTACTAGTTTTTCTACAAAAATGGTCTAGACACTGAATTCAGCTGCAGAATATTTCTGTTGCCATGTTATGTAACAGGGCGAGGTGAGCATTACTAGAATGTGTTAAGGAAACACAAGAAAATTAGAAAATATTATGAAAATAATCTAGAAAATTCAGATTATGGAAGAAGGATTTATTAATGTTCTAGGTTTCCAGATTATAAGTGAAACAAGTACAAAAAGTAACAAATAGAAATGGTTCTATATAACAGTCATTATTTTATTTGATGCTATCACCCCACTTCTACTCAGCATTTTGCTAGGCAACTGCTTTTAGGAATGGCTCTGGGAAATTGTAACAATTTAGTGGCAAACCACAAAATGTATCTACAAACCAAAATACTTCAGAACAAGTCTCTATAAATTAATAATAGCAAAAAGCAATTATCTGTACTGCTCTGTAGGGAAACTGAGGATTCAGCTGGTAAGTGAAGGACAGCTCGATAATGAGATTCAGTAGATTCGGTATTTTCTCTAAATGAATGAAAATAACAGAAATACTACACTATGCAGACCTAAAAGATTAATGCAACTCTATGTAGAGGGGTAGGTGGCTTAATATTGGCTTTGCCAGCATGCTGAATTATTCAGTTGCTTATTTTCTAAACTTAGCGAGAGTCACAGTGACATTTAAAGAACTTTATCATGCACTTTTGCCATATTTCCCTGACACGTTACATTGTCTGTGCCTGTTAGAGATATTTGCAAATTAAACTTCCTCACCCTGCAAGCAGCAGCAGCTAAGTTTGCAGTTTCAAAGCTGTAGAATGGTTACCCCTTTGCTGAGCAGTAACAGAACTCATTGCCTTGCAGGTCAGTTATCCATTTGGAGCAGAAATCGGTGGTGTAACATTAGGCATTTTCTTAGTGTAATTTGTTTGTTTACAGCAATGTGCGCAAAGCTTGTTTTCCTGCATGGGGTGGTAACAAAGGGCACATAGGCAACTGCTTTTTGCAGAAACCTCAGATAAAACACTGCTGCCCTTTTCTCTCAAGCAGAGGTCTTGTGCCTATGTCTTTCCAGGTCCATCTCACATCTCAGATAAATTCAACTGCTTAAATATGCTCTGTGCCCTTTTTCCTTCTTCCCTCTCTGCACTTTTATACCTGAGAAACCTCTCTCCTCATGAGACGCCTCAGTTCTTTGTGCTCGATCCTGACTATTCAGCCTCTCTGGCCACCCTCTTTCTGACTGGCTGCTCACTGCTGCTCTGCCTGATGTCACTCAGCCTACCCCGGTGTCCCTTTAGGACCCCCAGTATCCTCTTATGCAATGGGCAGAGAACCTGTCACTTTCTTTTATCCAAATACCACTTCTACTTGTCCAGGGGTTCTGGGAATTAGGCTTTTCCCTAATGTGACTGAGTTTAGGGGCCTTGGTAGATGTGCAGCCGTCGTTCCTGATTTCAGATTGTGTATGTGTGTGGGAGAGGCAGGACGAAAGGGTGTATGGAGAAGGTATAGGAAACTGGTGGGGGATGAAGGAGGGTATGATAAGGGTACAGAGAATGAGGGTGGGGGAATGGAAGAGAGGTAAGCAATTGAGGGAAATGTAGAGGAGGACAAGCAAAAAGTTTTCTAGTTAATGCAGTAGACTGTAATTCAGAAGGTCTGGGTTCAATTCTTGGCACTGTGACAAAGTGCCTGTGTCCCCCTGGGGAAGTGATTTCATCTCTCTTTGCCTCATTTGCCGCCTATGTAAAATCCTGATAATACCTCCCTACCTCACAGGGCTGTTGTGAGGCTAAATCTATAAATACTTGTAAGGCACTCAAACAGTATGGAGATGGAGCCATCTGAGTAATGAGGTAGTTACAGGCAGAGGGCCAGATCCTCAACCCCCGCTGACACCACTTGGTGCCACTGGAGTGAATGGGAGGGGACAATAAACCAGCCCTAAATTGGCAGCTGAGGATTAATACAGCTAAAAATACAAACTGGTAATCTCTATACACACTTACATGAACCTCCAATACTATGGAACCAGCATGCTTTATAACAGAGCAAACCATTCCCTCACAGAACATACCTGTCTAGCATTAATATAAACAATAACACTAGCCAAAATTTTACCAAAAGACTTGGCTGTGTGTAAGCATCGTGTAGGCTTCTAATTTCCTAAGTGATTGGACACCTCGCGTTGGCTTCAGGAAGCTTTCATAGGGTTCTTTTCTGGTCACCTTAGATACTAATGTTATGCTGCGATGCCCCCAATAAAATCTTATCAACTACGTAGCACAGGAAGCAGGGAACCATGGAAAATCTTGTGCCCTGTGATTGTGGAGCTTAAACGCACCATAGTGCACCATATAACTACCTTTTTATCTCTACTATTATGTAAATTAAAATTGCTCTCTGTTTCTCAAGATAATCAAAACACTCAGGGGGCGATAGTCTTTAAGATTCATAGGCAGTGATATAGTAAAATATTCTACACAGTTAGCTGACTTTATGAGGTTTAATTCTCAGTTCAGAAGCTAACCGTTATAACTTTGGCACATACATTAAATTAGCACAAATGCTCGTGGTAGCAGCACTAATGTAAAAGTGACAGTGATATACTGACATAGTTTCCATTCCAGGCCATTGAAACAGTCATCCTATAGTAAGAATCCCAAATGTAGGCAAGCACCCATATAAACAATGGAACTTTGATGGCTTTACCACTCAGAATGCATACAGGGACACAGATGCTGCAAATCCTGAGTCACTCATTCATACTCAGCCCATATCCCCTGAACCCTGTGTGACTGTTCATATTGCTCGGGTGGCTGTCTTGTGTTTGAGGCATCTTCATCAAGTGACGCGTTTGGGTAAGATGTCTGAAGTTTGAATAAGAAAATGCGGCAGAGGCCCAGGGAAACAAAATGGTTATTTATAACCAAACCACAGAGACATGGACACATGCAGATGAGAGAATTCTGTGTTTGTGTACCTCTAGTCAAATTTCACATCGAAATAGACTGCAGAATGTCTTTGTGATGCAGGGACAGGAATAGAATGAACTCCTCTCAGTCTCCGGGTGGCATAATCTGAATACCAAGTATCTCAATGTGCCCTAGAGAAAAGTTTTGTTCAGCAAAACATTTGGGAAGAAACATTGACTGCTTTCCCTCCCAAATGATCAGTGCCTCCATTTCTCCTCATTCATCCTGCAATTTGCTGTGATGCTTCCCGGGGTTACCCAGGGCTGTGAGGCACCTCGCTACCACCTGCCTTTAGCATGAGGATGCCTTGTCTTTGCCTACTAGAGGGCAGCTCCCCAATTCCACTGGTAATGCAAGCACTCCCCTCCAGCTCTACATAGGCGACCAGCACATCCCTTGGCCCGCGCCGCTTCCCGCCGCCCCCATTGGCCCGGGACTGCGAACTGCGGCCAGTGGGGGCCGCGATCGGCCGAATCTGCCGCATCAGCAGGTAAATAAACTGGCCCGGCCCGCTAGGGTGCTTACCTTGGTGAGCCGCGTGCCAAATGTTGCCGACCCCTGATGTATACATTTAAAATTACTCCAGATATCCCATAGTGCGATAGAAACATGCTGAGTGCTACACATAGAAAATGCTGCCCATCCTAGGTTAAATCCAACCCAGGTCTATATGTGACTCTTGGCTGTACAGCAAACTATCGTGATACTTTCAGTCCAGTTCATAATGGGCAGATGTCCACATCACAAAAATAACTATCACAATTAACACTTATTGACCTCCTTCTTGGCAGTCTTAGCAGAGCAATATGTGGTGTGAGAACATTGGGCACTACATGCTTACCTGCAGAAATAAGCCCTCTACGTCAGGTAAGGCACATTGGCAGGGGAGACTATGCCTGTTTTGTGAATAAACAGAGGATTTTGCTTTGTTGGACTGTCTATTTAGCATGTTTCACAAGCACTAAATATCCCCCCAAAAGTTGAAAACAACCAACAGCGTATGATGCTACTATGTGGTCTATAGAGTTTGAATAAAGACTTCTCTCTCTTTCTAAGTTTGCAGAATAATGAATAGAATTATTCACCAATAATTTATTCAACGATTGGTGGGAAAATTGTCTGCAGTATATTACCTAGCCATCCATAGAGCTTAGAGAATAGTGAAAAGATTTATTTTTGAATATTATATTTGATGAAAAATGCCCACATTTTTCAGATAAATTATTTTTAATGAATAATGCAGCCAGCTCTACCTATTTCATATCAAGATCCACGTGCATGTAAAATTCCATGTAAAACAGGCTTCACTTTTTAAAATCGTGAAACAAAGTATACAATAAATTAAGCCAAAGATTTTTTTTGTGCTATGGTTGTACATTTCTCCACTGCAGAGGCAGCAATTGTAATTATTTTTATGTGATTTTAGAGTGACTAGATCTTGACTAAGGACCTGTCCCAAAGCCTCAATGAGAGGCTTTCCAGTGATATCTATGGGCTTTAGGTCAAGTCTTAGGCTAAGTATTTCAGAAGTAACCAGCCTGATTTTGGGTGCCTTGATTTTATTTATATAGTATATTGTGCTCCCTATGATGCAAACTACTTTCCCTCATGATGAGGAAGGCTGCCACATATCATATTATGTCATCGCCTAGTCTCTTGATTTGTTGTTAACATGCCCTAATTTATATATTTAAAGCCATGGGAAATAAGTCTTAATAATGTATTTAACAGATATACAAGTGCACCCTGAACTAGATACATGATGGATTTGAAACCACCATCTCATACAACATATTGCCCATAGTTTCATCTAACCTTGTAGTATACTGCATCTGCAGGGCATATTTGGCAATGGATTTTGCTGTTGATTGGGTGATGGATAGAACTATTTATACCAAACTGAACTTTTAAAGTGTTTCATTTTCATCTGCAGCTTTGGAGTTCTTTAATCACTAGACTATCTACACCGAAGGGGCAAGAAAAGATTAATTAGGACTAGTTAGATGCTATATAAGCTGTGAACAGTATAGAAAATCTCTCTATGTAGTTTAAATTTTTTAACCTGTTTGAAAGGTTAGAAAGATTCTGTAACCTTTAATTTCAGTGGGAACTTTGTGATTAGTTAGTTAAGTAAACAGCCCACACACTTCAGGTAGGCAGTGGAAAGGAGTGAATTTCTCTCTTATAGGCAGACAGGGTCATTTTCAGTGATACAGAAACATTTCAGAAATTATTCCACTTCTCTTTAATTCCCAATCCACTTCCTCCATTTGTACCTGATTTATGAACTAAATCTTTTTTAAAAATCCAATTTTCCAGTTGTACTTCCAACTGCGATTTGCTCCTGTCATTGTTCCAAGCTATGATTAATACATCTACTCAGTGATAATGCCATAGTTCCTCTCTTGCACCCTTGTGAAGGAATCAGATAAGCTCACTGTGAAGGAGCAAGACAGGCTGAATGGAAGTGAAAAGGCAATCACTCATTGCACCTACAAGTTTAGAGAAGCTTGTTCATCAGAGTCGGAATCTCAGGCAAACAGCTGACTGCAGCTCTATCGGCAAGTCAGGTTCCTCCTCAATGGCTCCAGTGCCCAGAGAGTGCCTCTGCCTTTGAGACCACATTAGCTATTGATGAAGGAGAATGGAATTGCCTCATTGTAATTGCTGACCTAACAGTGAAAGTAAAGGGATGGTTTTTAGGGAACCCAAAGGACATATCTACACAGCTTGTATTACACAGGAGGTCAGTCTAGATGATCATAATAGTCTCTTCTGGATTTAAAATCTATTTAATCTATCCTCATTTATCTGAAGAAACACTGCTCCTGAATTCAGATTCCCTCTTCGACTATGTATTAGCCACCAGGCCACTGGAACAGACCATTCCTGCTTTCCTCTTAAACAGTTTATTTATTTTCTTTTTATTTATTAACATTAATATTTCATAATCTGAAAAATATGCTTGAAGGCATTTCATATTAGCATACATAACAACAAAACCCTCTGAATGCAAAGAAAACACCAGGGCTCAAATTTTGAAAATTGAATGTGTGCAGCTGGATGCCCAAAAGTATAGTCCCAGATGTCACTAATTGACACCTGATTTTACAAATAACATACATGTGTGCACATGTTTGCATTCATGTACCTTTGAAAAGGTGAGCCTATGAGTATACAGCCAACTGAGATATCCTCTCCCCTAATGTCGGGAGAGGAGACAGGGAGAATATAAAGTTAACCAAAAACATCACAGTATGTATTAAGGTTCCATTTATAAAAGGTCAATAGAAATAATAAGTCTGTTACAGATACAGGAAGTATGTGTAGGAGATGATAATAGCACTCTGTAGACGGAGTTAGTAATAATCAACCTTTTGATCTGCTGGACTCTAATAATTTTTAACAGTTGATTATCCATTAGTTTAAACTAGGGCTGTCGATTAATCCCACTTAGCTCAAGCGATTAACTCAAAAAAATTTATCATGATTAAAAAAATTAATCGCGATTAATCGCACTTTTAATTGCACTATTAAACAATAGAATACAAATTGAAATTTATTAAATATTTTGGATGTTTTTCTACATTTCAATTACAACACAGAACACAATATATATGAAAATCAATATATATATTTTTTATTACAAATATTTTCATCGTAAAAATGATAAACAAAAGAAATAGTATTTTTCAATTCACCTCATACAAGTGCAGCTTACGAATGTAGATTTTGTTGTTGTTACATAATTGCACTCAAAAAGAAAACAATGTAAAACTTCAGAGCCTACAAGTCCACTCAGTCCTACTTCTTGTTCAGCCAATTGATAAGACAAACAAGTTTGTTTATATTTACAGGAGATAATGCTGCCCTCTTCTTATTTACAACATCACCAGAAAGTGAGAACAGGCATTTGCATGGCACTTTTGTAGCCGGCATTTCAAGGTATTTACATGCCAGATATGCTAAACATCGTACGCCCCTTCATGCTTTGGCCACCATTCCAAAGGACATGCTTCCATGCTGATGATGCTCATTAAAAAAATAATGTGTTAATTAAATTTGTGGCTGAACTCCTTGGGGGAGAATTGTGTGTTCCCTGCTCTGTTTTACCCACATTCCGACATATATTTTATGTTATAGCAGTCTTGGATGATTACCCAGCACATGTTGTTCATTTTAAGTCTACTTTCACTGCAGATTTCACAAAACGCAAAGAAGGTACCAATGTAAGATTTCTAAAGATAGCTACAGCACTCTATTCATGGTTTAAGAATCCTGAAGTGCCTTTCAAAATCTGAGAGGGACGAGGTGTGGAGCATGTTTTCAGAAGTCTTAAAAGAACAACACTCCGATGCGGAAACTACAGAACCCGAGCCACCAATAAAAGAAAATCAACCTTCTGCTGGTGGCATCTGATTCAGATAATGAAAATAAACATGTGTTGGTCCGCACTGCTTTGGATTGTTATCGAGCAGAACCCATCATCAGCATGGACGCGTGTCCCCTGGAACGGTGGTTGAAGCATGAAGGGACATATGAATCTTTAGCGCATCTGGCACATAAATATCTTGTCACACTGGCTACAACAGTGCCATGCAAACACCTGTTCTCACTTTCAGGTGACATTGTAAACAAGAAGCGTGCAGCATTATCTCCTGCAAATGTAAACAAACTTGTTTGTCTGAGTGATTGGCTGAACAAGAAGTAGGACTGAGTGGACTTGCACGCTTTACATTTTTACATTCTTTTATTTTTGAATGCAGTTATTTTTGTACATAATTCTACATTTGTAGTGCATAATAAAGATATTGCACTACAAAAACAATGAGGTGTCCAGTGGCACCTTAAAGACTAACAGATTTATTTGGGCATAAGCTTTTGTGTGTGAAAACCCCACTTCTTAAGATGCATAGAGTGAAAATTACAGATACAGGCATAAATATATTGGCACATGAAGAGAAGGGAGTGGTGGAGAACCAGTGCTGACAAGGCCAATTCAATCATGGTAGATGTGGTCTACTCCCAATAATTGATGGAAGTGTCAATACCAAGAGAAGGAAAATTGCTTTTGTAGTGAGCCAACCACTCCCAGTCCCTATTCAAGCCTAAATTGATGTTGTTAAGTTTGCAAATGAATTGTAGCTCTGCAGTTCCTCTTTGAAGTCTGTTTTTGAATTTTTTGTTGTTGAAGGATGGCTACTTTTAAATCTGTTATTGAATATCCAGGGAGATTGAAGTGTTCTCCTACTGGCTTTTGTATGTTACCATATCTGATGTCTGATTTGTGTGCATTTATTCTTTTACGTAGAGACTGTCCGGTTTGGCCAATGTACATGGCAGAGGGGCATTGCTGACACATGATAGCATATATCACATTAGTAGATGTGAAGGTGAATGAGCCCCTGATAGTGTGGCTGATGTGGTTGAGTCCTCTGATGGTGTCACTAGAGTAGATATGGGGACAGAGTAGGCAACGTGGTGTGTTACAGGGATTGGTTCCTGGGTTAGTGTTTTTGTGGTGTGATGTGTAGTTGCTGGTGAGTATTTGCTTCAGGTTGGGGGACTGTCTGTAAGCGAGGACTGGCCTGCCTCCCAAGGTCTGTGAGAGTGAGGGATCATTTTCCAGGATAGGTTGTAGATTGTTGATGATGTGCTGGAGAGGTTTTAGCTGGGGACTGTACATGATGGCCAGTGTGTTCTGTTATTTTCCTTGTTGGGCCTGTTCTGTAGTAGGTGACTTCTGGGTACCCGTCTCGCTCTGTCAATCTGTTTCCTCACTTCCCCAGGTGGGTATTGTAGTTTTAAGAATGCTTGATGAAGATCGTGTAGGTGTTTGTCTCTGTCTGAGGGATTGGAGATCTTTATCAAGCATACAAAATGGTAACATACAAAAGCCAGTAGGAGAACACTTCAGTCTCCCTGGACATTCAATAACAGATTTAAAAGTAGCCATCCTTCAACAAAAAAAACTTCCAAAACAGATTTCAAAGAGAAACTGCAGAGCTACAATTCATTTGCAAACTTAACATCATCGTGCGATAAAGTGGAAATAATTTTTAATCACTTGATAGCCCTAGTTTAAACATCTATTAATAATTTATCAGCCCTCTGTCTGCTCCTTTGTGGTAGCACTTAGTATAAGGTGTTTTCCTGAGTATAAAAAGCATTGTTGATCAGCATTATTGTTTCAAGTTTTCTTTTCTAAAATATTAAGAGAATGATTTGGGATCCTAAGATGGAGTGTGTATTGGTGCCTTCCTTGAAGCTAACCAACTTACACCAGCTGAGGATCTGGCCCTCAGATTCTATGCAACATGGTAAAGTCAAAATATACCTTTAAACTAGAGATGGGTCTCGGTCCAATAGTTAGGCATTGCCACAAAATTCAGTCTAAGATCTGCCTGTAGATTTGAATCCCTCCTATATCCCCCAAATTCAGGGAGATTGGGATTTGGAATTTCTGTTTGGCTTAACACCTTAGTCTCTCGCACATTCATACGCACATACAGAGTGTGGACGTGTCTAGATTTCCAGTTTCATCCTATCTCTAACTTCAGTTTGCATTCAAAGGGGCTAATTAGTACCCCATTCATAAGACAAGGCAAATCACTTAACACAGAATGAAAGTGATCCATCCGACACATTTCAATTTCCTTGTTAATTAATTATAAAGGCCAGTACTTGCACTGAAGAAAGAAAGTTTTCCTTCTCATACCAAGCTGTTTTAGCCTGCCCTTGTCCAACATGGACCTTCTCTTTGCCTTTGCTGTGCCTTTCTTCAAGCTCTTTTTCCAATAAGCACGTCTGGAGGAGATCCTTTGTCTTAGATAACTTTCTCCATCCTCTCTTCCCTCAGCTCCACCAAGCAATCCTGCTTCTCCTCCCTCAGTTACAGGAGTCTGTCACAGCACTTAGTAGAGAGAGTTTTGAAGAGAGATTGAAAAGGTCAGGATTGTTTGCTTTAGGAGGAGAAGACTAAATGGCTGTATACAAAATACCTCATGGCATAGAAACATGGATTGGAGACTTCCATTCTCCCTTTTTGACAATTCAAGAACAACAGGACAGCTAAAGTAATGGAAAGGCAGAACATCTAAAAAAATCAATGAGTCTGTGGAACTCATTTCCACAATATACCATTGAGAATAAAACAGGCTTCCAAATAAAGAACTGAAATAAAGGTCATCCCAAATTAAATCTGTGAGAATAAGAGAAAAAAGGCAAGGGATATAAATCTTCATGTTTCAGGGCATAAGCAAACCTGTAACTAAAAGAGTTAGGAAGAAGCTAAGTATGGGAAAGGAACTCCTGGTTTTTTCGCACTTTCCTCAGCAGGAAATGGACCACTGGCTCCTCATGCTCATCCCCTCGTCCTATAGGGGATTGTATTTAGTCCATGTTCTCCTTAACTCCTTTCTCCCTTGGTGCCCTCATCAGTGCTTTGGAGAGCATAGTTTCACAAGGGCAGGAAGTTTTTATATTTTATGCATTGATTTGTTAATAAATGTTAACTAATTAGTCCTCACAGCACCCCCGTGAGGCTGGTACTATAAGTATCTCCCTGTGATGGGTTCCCTGCCTGGAACTGGGGTACCACTGAGCCTGCCTGACCCACCAGCCTGGGCTCCCTTTACACTGCACTACTGTGCAGCCTGCCAAGCCCTCCCCCAGGCTTCAGACTGCTCTTTACTAGCACACATACAGACTGAGACACACTCAGCTGCAGCTACACACATAGATGCTGAGATCAGCACTGCATGGGATGGCTCAGCTAAGGAACCTCCCAGTTCCTAAAGCATGCACCCCCCTCTGGAGTGTAAACCCAAAATTATACCATCTTGTGCTGCACAGAAAACTGTACAGTGTAAGCTCATGAAATTCGCCCCCTCCCTCAATGTGGAGGGGAATAAACACAGCTTTCTGTCCCAAGTTATGATTTCCACACACTGGTTTTAGAAAAAACAGGCTTATTAACTACAAAAGATAGATTTTAAGTGATTATAAGTGATAGCAAATAGCTCAAAGCAGATTACCTAGCAAATAAACAAAAACACAGTCTAAGCTTAATATACTAAAGAGGTCGAATATGAGTAGCAAATTATCACCCTAATTGTTGGTTTAGGCAGTTTTCAGAGATTCTTGAGGGCAAGCTGCACTTGCTTGCAGCTTAACACTACAGGTATTCCTTTCACAGGCCAGAAATCCCTCTAGCCTGGGTTCAGCCCTTCTCCCCCAGTTCAGTCCTTGTTACTTAGGTGTTTCCAGCAGTCATCTTGGGTGGGGAGTCAGTGAAGAAGAAACATGATGATGTCACTCCCCTGTCTTAAATAGCTTTTGCATATGATGGGAACCCTTTGTCTCCAGCCTTAGTTGATTCCACTCCTTTCAGTGGAAAAACGCTGGTATTCTAAGATGGAGTCCAGTACTAGGTGACTTGGTCACATGTCTCTGTAGGGCCATAGCAGCCATGACTCAGAGGCTGTTTGTAGTGTCATCAGGAAGGCTCCCCAGTGGGAGATTAGCATCTCTAAGACATATTATTTTCCCTAATGGCCCTTCCCAGCCAGCCACCTTGACTGATTGCATACTGTCTAGTGGGCATTCCCCAGGTGTAAACACATTTGTAATAGATGCATAGACAATATTCCTAACTTCAGATACCAAAATGATACATGCATACAAATAGGATAATAATATCTCTATGAAGAATATGGGGCATAGGGTCACACTCCCTATTTTTCAGATGGGGACACTGAAGCTGAAAGGTGTGTTAAGTGATCAAGGACACAAGGGAAGGCAATGTCAGAGTCAGGATTAGCACCGAGGAGTTAATGAGACACACATCCTACCCCCTAAAAAAACAAGCAAACAAACAAATACAAAAACCTTAGTTGAGACTCCTACACCATCCCTAGCACTTGTTACATTTAAAAAGTAGACAAGCCAAGAAAATAAAGTTAATTAAAATACAATGACCCAAATAATGTGCTCATTAGCTCTTTGAGTATGGCTTATGCTTACCACCTGTGGGAGTAATATTTGATGCCAGTATTAGAATTCTTTAGAGCCACGTGTGTTCGTACACACATGGAGTTCACCCCCACGCAGTCACCCTCATGTTGCTTTGTATTTAAGAAACTTGTCAGTCTTTCCTGTTTAAAATATCTGAATAAAAACACCCAACCTCCTGAACAAAAGAGCTGCAGCTCTGTATGGTGCACAGAGTCTGCTTTATCTTTTAAAAGGCTTCTGCTCACATAGTTTGAACACCATTAAGAAACAGCATGCTTTGTTTTTAGGTGCGAAAGGCTTACTAGTATGCATTTGTACAGTATATAGAAAACCTTGATTAAAACTTGAGAGAATTCCAGTGAAATAAATTAGTCTGCTTCAATTTCCTATTTGTCACAAACCTTATGCTGCTCAGAAACCAGTTAATATTTTATTTTGACTGTTACCATCTAAAAACATATGCTCATTATGTTTTAGACCACCAGATTTAACTTCTAAAGTATTAGAGAAACATAGGGTTACTTAAGCATGCCTGGACTGTTGTTGGGATAAATTCATGGTCAGAGTTAAGAATGCTTTCAAGCTTGAGGTCAGTGGCACTGTGCACAGCTTCACACATTTCTTTCTTTTACTTCAGTGCGGTTTTTCATCCAGTTTTCTATTTGTACAGAGCAAGTACAGAGTGAGAACAGAGACAAAGACAATTTGTAGCAAATTCAGTGACCTTCAGCAGCTGGCTTTTAGAGCAATCTGTTCTGTCCCTTGACAGAACAGGTAAACAGAGCTGTTGCATGACTGCACTGGGGTCATGTGTGGCCTGTACAGTCAGGTTAGATAAATGATGATCACTGTATGCAACTAAAACTTTGCATATTGTGCAACCTTTCTTCCTACACCCTTACAACCCCTCTCTCTTACTCCTTTATGATTTCTTATCTAATGTGACCACACAGTTGTATCTGAGGTACCCTATTTGTTCCCTGTACTGAAAATAGTTGGCAACAGTTGGCCTGATCCAGTAATTATTAAAGTCAATGGAAAGGCTACCACTGACTTTAGCAAGTATTGGTTCAAACCCTATGACAATTCAGATACTGTAGTTTGGTAGAACCTATAGATAAATGGTGATGATAATATCATGGATTTCGATCATAAGAGCATGACCAGTGGTTCTTGTGTATGACTGTGACTGTGAGTCCCAGGGGAGCCACACTGAGGTTACTCAATTAGGGTAAACTGCAAAGAATGGGTTACACAATCCCCAAAGCTGGTGGATATTCCAATACTTAGATTTACCAAGCCAGCACAAAACAGCTTCTATAATACCTCACTGGTTACCCAGCACCAACAACACGGTTCCCTTAAAGCAACCCAGCCTTAGGCCTACACCCAGACACCCAAGTCAGATACGATGAGCAGTACTGAAAATCTGATTAATCATATAAGAAAGTTCTACCAATCCCAAAGGATCGGACACATTACCTCTCAGGTTAATGAATATTCCAGATCTTACCCAAATACATTCTTACAACCAATTCTTATTAACTAAACTAAAAATTATTAAAAGAGAGAGAGTATTGGTTAAAAGATCAGTATACATACAGACATGAGTACAGTTCTGAGATCAGATTCATAGTAGAGGTGGTGCACTTTGTAGATGCAAAGAGTTCTTTCAGTCCAATGTCCATATTCAGTGTGATCCTGGTGGGACTGGAGATCTCAGTCTTATGACTTAAGCTTCCCCTGCATGAAGAATCAAGCAGATCTCAGATAAAAAGGATCAGGAATCAAGACACCATTATACAATTCCAAGCCTTCTCTTGACAGCTAGGAGTCCTTAGGCGAACAATAGGCAATCATGGAGACTTTGAAGTAGACCTATTTCCTAAGCATCACTGGTAATTAGCTACACGGAATAACATAAGGCAATTGCCTATTTTCCACCATTCGCAGGTGATTTGCTATATATTTAAAAGAGAGATGAATACAGTGATATCGTTATAATTACAGTTCATTTAAATGTTAAGATTTTCTTTTGATCTCTGAATTAACAGAATACAGCATAGACAGGGACTGTTTGATTTCATTGTTAACCTCTAACAATATATATGTAAACACACAAAAACACCAACAGTATCTATCAATATGTCCCTAAAGGTTGAATCTGGGTCAATTAGCCTGTAAGCTGCTTAATCCTTTCTGGCCATGTGTCACAGCCTGTGTATGTAGAGCACACAGGCAGTATGGGAATTGCTACACAATAAGGTAACTGGAGCACAGCAGTCTCAGGAGTGTAATGTAATAGTCATGGAAGAGGATGAAGGTATGATTCTCTTGTCCTTGCTACTGCTGAGAGAGTCTCCAATCCAGTTGGCTGAGTATACTGGGAGCAAGATAATGCCCAAAAATGTGACTTGGCTTTGTCTTGTAACCAGAGATGTTATTGTACCATTAGTAAATTTCCTACAAATCATTCTTATGACAGTAGTAGTTCTTACTGTCATTGTAAAGTGTAAAAGATTAAAAATTGGTCTAATTTCTAATTTGTTTTTGTTTCCCCATTTTCCTGATTTAATGCCTTCCCATCATACCTCCTTAGGGTAGCTGCATGTAAAAGTATTATTAGGATAGCAACAAGGAGACAAGATAAAAATAAACTCCAATGTAATGGATTGGGTGCCACAAGCTGTTTCCCCCCTCATTTTGTATCAGTGCTGATATCTCTTCTCCCCAGGTGTGGGATGTTATATGTATTAATACTGAACCTTCTCTCATTGCCTGTAGCTCTCATGGCTCTAATCTCTCCAGATCACTTTGCAGTGCACTTGCTGTCCCTCTACTTTTTTGGCTCCTACTGCAAACTTGATCATGGTTGAATTTACATCAAAGAAGCACATGACAAAGAGAGGCATAGAGCAGTCATTCAGGAGACTTTGCTTTTATTACTTCACATAGTTTAAAAAAAGAGAAAGAAAAGCAAAAAAAAAAAAAAAGCAGAGTTTTTGGAAAACCTAAGAAAGGGATGGGCTGGGTTACAGCTAGCAGCATGTGTCCCCGTTTTATTGAAGGCTTAGCCAGTGTAATGGGAACAGGTCTGGAGACCACCTGGAAAAGTTCTCTGGACCACCAGGGATTCACAGTCCACTGAAAGTTACCACGATCTCCACTGGCTACTGCTCTCTTTGAAGAGAACTGATGCAGTTCCACTTAATTCAGCGCCTTCTGCATTCTTGGAGTGGGGCGGAGCAGGGTTTGACCCTTGGATAAAAGATAGCGACAGAGCCTCCTTCCATTGATGGAGTCCAGCTATTGTGTCTTAAGCATGTGTTTCTGTTATTGTGCAGTGCTGTCGTTTGCTGTAGGGCCATTTCACATTGAGATCACTCTTGCATCACTGCAGAAATGTTTTCTGAAGAACGCTCTCCAAAGGGCAGGCAGTAGGCTCATATTTTAGGGGGCTCATGTTTAAAAGGACCATATTTACAAATATTGTATATCACCACGATCAATCTATTCATCTCCAGCAAACTCTTATAAGACAAAATCTCAACTATCGTTAACAGGGTGAACTAAAGCAATCATGGGACTAGTACACTTATAGTGAGTTATTACAGCAATGGTGACCATGAGACATATCTGCCAGAACTATTAGATGATGCCTGTTCATCTGACATGTGCCTTGACTCCTCAGGAGTATCACAGAAGTCTGAATGACATGGCCCATACATGTTCATTCCCATCAGAAGTCTGGTGGCAGAGGCAGCTGCCAGTGTGGCTTAGGGTGGAATTTGGTTACCCCGCTCCCCATTTAATGTGTGCAACCTTCCATGAGAAAAAGACTTAAGAAGGGTGAGTGCAGCTTTGTGCGTGTAACACATTTAGTGAGTGTTTGTGATGGAGGAAGACTGAGGAGTCAAGGTATAGGAAGGGATGGGGCAGAATGACACAACCAAGGGAGAAAGAGGCAACCAAAAAGAGAGGTGCAAGAAGAGTGAACAGTCAGGAAAAAGGGATATAAGCAAGTATAACTGAGAGCAGAGCAAGGTACAAAAGGAATGTGAGAGAGAGGAAGGGAGAAGATTTTTGGAGACAAGCACTTCTGGCCATGCCCATTCTTTCTCTGTGGACGATACAGTCCGACATCTTGTCAGCTCCATGAAAGGGTCTGCATCTTGTCTCCTGTCATGATCATAAATGCATTTAGACAGCAGCACTGCTATTTCCTCCACATCAGAGGAAAATATTGAGGAACAAGGGAGCTCCCAGAAATCTCTGCTCCAGTATGGGACATTGGGGCATCTGAACCAGTATGGGGTATTGGAATGAAAACCAGTCACACTCTACGATTCCTGTTGCCAGTTTCTAATTTTTATTTATTTATTTTGCTTGTTGGAATGTTGGTGAAATCAGTGGGCAGCATCCCATGTTTTTAGGATCAAGAACTCAAACATGTACTGTCTGACTGTGAGGGTTATAGATTCATAGATTCCGAGGCCCAAAGGGATCACTGTAATCACCTAGTCGGCACTAGAAAGTGGAGGACAAGAATTTTGCAGATGCTTACAGTCACTTGGAATCATGATATGAAGCCTGTATAAATGCTCCCAAATAATCATAGTACTCCAAATGTTAAGGCTACAGAAAGCTGTTAGGGAGAGAGAATTCATTCATTAATTTATAGGTGGACAGGGAACATGTGGGGAGGGGCAGAAAGTGGGTGGAGCCTTGGCTCTGACTCCCGATGTTGGCCAGCAAAACTCAGTCAATGTGTGTAGGGGCAGTATTAATCAGCTAGTGATAAAGACCAATGGCAGATTTTTCACCTCTTAAAACAATGGAGGAGCAGGGAAGGAATTATTCCTCTCTGAACACACAGAATAAATTGTAAATACCCAATTCAGCCCTTCATATTGGAAAGCGATTAGGAGGTCTCTGAAATTGAACATTCAGAAAGTAATTATCTCTGGAAAGGATAGCGATGCATTTCAGCAATGAGATTGAGATATTGGAATCTAAAAATAGGATTAGATATTTTTGAAACACTTATAAAGCTTTCAGGTGTGAGCTTAAAAACTAGCCGGGGGAAAAATTGTGCCATGTTGCCAAGAACTTTCCTGGCACTCAGTGCCACAGGAAACAAGGAACCATTATTTTATGTAGTGTTTACAGCTTCTTTAGAGATGTATTTTTCATTTTCAAAACAGTATGAGAAGAATAACTGATTTTAGTCAGATCGGGTTGCAGCAGCATCTCTCAAACATTGCCCTGTGGGTGAGGTAACCTAGAAACATTTAACACGGGTGGAAGATTTCCAGGATTACATGTAGGAATTGTTCACAAAGTATACTGTGCTTTTTCTGAGATTTATTGTACCAATTTGTCAGGCATTATGTGGAAGTACATTTCTATAACAAATCAAGGATATCTAATTGCAGGAAATAGTATTAATTCCAGTAGCCCCTGAAATTATTCTGGTAGCTACATGTACTGTTAGAAATAATATGTCCATGCCATGACAGTACAAGAGAAGATTCTATTGCATTCAGTTCAATTTATAATTACAGAATATGTCGAGTAGAAAGCACTTCATCAGCCCTTTGAATATCAAGTCTTTGTGATGTTCTGAATGGTAAATGTCTAACAATAGGGCAGTCATGTGGCTCTGTTATGTATCCAGATCTTGGCTGATTTCTTAAAACAAAGCAGAAAGACCTCTGTTTGTGAGCCACAGTATTTTGTGAGAGTCATCCCAACAGTTGCTATACATCACTATATACAAGTCCACTTGCATAATAAAGTAGATATTAAGTAGTAGTAAAGTTAGATATTTTTCAGTACTGATAGGTGGACAAGTTACTGTCAATTTCTGCTTGATACAGAATTAGATTGCTTTCTATCTCCTGTATAGGTTACATTGCTCTCAGGACCTTCCAATAGTGCAGGGGTTCTCAAACTGGGAGTTGTGAGGTTATTACATGGGTGGGTTGCAAGTTGTCAGCCTCCACCCCAAACTCCGCTTTGCCTCCAGCATTTATAATGGTGTTAAATATAAAAAACATTCTTAATTTATGGGGGGGGGCGGTGTCACTCAGAGGCTTGCTATGTGAAAGGGGTCACCAGCACAAAATTTTGAGAACAACTGCAATAGTGCATTAAATGATCTGACTAATATCTGTTGTGTGAAGTTTGTTCTGCAGGGCGTATTTTCTACAGTTCAGAACATAGTGTAAAAAAAAATGTTTGTAAACTTTCATTGAAACTCAAATGCAAATTTTTATTCAATGGTGTCCATGCTTCTCTTGTGTTAAGTTTCCACAAATATTGGTGGGGTCAAGACTTGAAGTACTCCTGAAAAGTGTATTTTGGCCTAAAAAATTGGAATATTATCCAAAAGAAAAAAATGAATTTTATAGTCAATTTTATGTAAAATTCTGTGAGGGAACAGAAGTTGCACCCTCTGGTTAATGTAACTGACCAACACAGTGATGATTTTGAATTGTATAACCATTTATAATATTTGCCATACTCCTGTGTTGGTGAATTCCATAAAAAGCCATCCAATCAGGGATGACAAAGAATATTCCAATACTTCTGAAACTAGCAAATCCAAACCTGAGGATTCTGGATGCTCAGAGCAAACTCTCTTTATACATAATGATCAGACCCAGAAATATTTGCTGAAGAGATTCCCAAATAAATCTGAATAGCAAATAGATTTGGGAATTTCACTAACTTGTTTCACAAAGAGGAGAAAGGTGAAATTTAGTGAACAAATGTATAATTTGAAATTATTCACTCTGATCCAATAGGTCCTAACCTATAGATCAAATCCTAAGGATGTTGGTCAGTGGAAGAACGCTATTTTGATACTTCCTTGTTTTTTTCTTTTAATGTACTCCCATTCCTCATTAAGCATGGAGCAATGGTACATAAGGAGACAGCGTCTCGCTTATGATTAGAGGAACTAAGTATAGACACAGGTCAGTGCAACCTGAACCTTACAGCAATGCATGGGTGATAATTGATCCTGGAAACTAACTGTTTTTTGCCCCCTTATGAGGCTACAGTGATCTGATTAATATTGTTCAGACCATTCACATTCAGTTTTTTATTTATTCTTATTAAGAACTGAATGTCTATTTAGGGGAAAAACAAACAAAAACCAATAAACCCAGTGGACTGACTTTTCTATGTTTAATGTTTATGAATGTTCAATAAAATAATTGCACAATACAGACAACATGGAGGGAAGCAAATTAATTATGACTGTTAGCTTTACCTTGGTTTGTGTTAGTGTAAATAATCATTAACTAAATGGCTTGGATGAACACTCCTGCTCCCTCTCTTGCTCCTTAGATAACTGTTACAGACACATTAGTATTCTATCATTGGCCATCTTGTCTAAAAATGTTTACTTCCAGAAAGATTTAAAGTGCTGTGTGTATAGAATATTGATGACTATTTTGGAATAAAATCTGTAATGTGCTAGTATTCAATGGATTGTTGGCAATCCCGTATTCTGTTCATAGGCTAAACTCCTGTTGGAGTTAATAAAGTTCTCCGTGTAGAGGAATGAAGTATTGGGTCCCATAGTCAGATTCACTGTGGAGTGTGCAAAAAAGGAGGATGGGAGAAAAATAAACAGGATCTTTTGCTCAGAAATCAGATCAAATCTGAACTTACCCTTTTGAGACAGCCTCAGAAATTCATTGGATCCTTTTTTAAATTTTAGTTTTGGTATTTTAATTAATGACATTAATATCCAAGGGAACCTATAAAAGCCAATGCTGCATACAAGTGCAGAAAGTCTGTCTGCGTGCTGAATATGATGGCTATATGTAATTTTAAAATTGCTTTTCTCAGCAGTGGTAGTGAAATATCCTAAGTCTTGATAGGATTCATTTGTCTTGGAGCAATCTGGGCTACCAGCATTCTTCAAGAGGCAAGACATTGAGTCTGGATTCACAGGAATATAGGCACTGCAATCCCAGAGCAGAACATTTAGACCACTATCCTGCATCTCACAGTGGCCCATGCTAAAAAGAGAAATGTGAAAGTAATCCTGTAATGGATAGTTATATCGTTACCTGCTCATAGGTAAGTTTCCCCATACCCCAATAGTTGGAGGTTGGCATATAGGTTTATATCTCTTCCAAAATTCATTTTTAAATACTTATTGATGTAGCTCTGGATATTCTTGATATCCATTTTAAATGTCCCATTTTTAAAAACCCTGCTAAGCTCTTGATGTCTTGTGCTTGTGGTTTAAAAAATAAAAGCTAATGATATTGTCATGGTTGAAGAGCTGCCTGAACCTCTGTCCCCTTTCCAGTCTCTCTGAGTGCACCTCCTCAGGTGTTAGGTCTCATGCCTGTACCTATTGGGGGTGGAATTCTGCAATTCTCCCACTTTAACACTGGGCCTTGTGCTATAGTACTCTGTGTATCAACCATGCTAACCCAATGGAATTTGGCACCTGTGGTTCTTCTCGTCATGAGACTGTCACCAGTGATCTACAGTGACAAAACAGCCTTCTTAAAACAAAAGACTTGTTTAACAGTAAAAACAAAGCTTTTAGAGAGAGAGCATTTTAAAACAATACACGGTTTACATGTCTGTCTGTCTTACCTAAAGTCTTATGATTCTCTGATGTTCACATAGGCAGGTCTAACGTCATCAGACATTGTCAGTGTGTGTGTGGGGCAGGAGGCAGTGTCCTTGAATCTCGGTCTGGTTCCCTTGACCATTAACCACCTTTTCTTGAGAAAGTGAGCCTTTTAAACCCTGATGCTGTTCTTCTGTGCTCCCTGGCTTTGACCCTTCTCAAAACCAGTAAGCTCTGCAGGAAATGGAGTGGAATCCTCAGAGCCAATGGTGCCAGCCTTGTCCTTTAACAACTCTGAGGTGTTTGCTGAGAGGTGGCTTATTTTGAGCCATTCTTTTCTTTCCTACCTCTTTTTCCAGGCAGACTCCTGTTGTGTTAAATCAGTATGGTCATACAGAAAACACTCCAACATACAGTATTGATAAATGATTACAGAGCAGCTCCAAATCCAGATACCATCTGTTAACCCTCAATCATTCCTCCCAACATAGATGTAACAGGGCATAAAAATCTATCAGATTAGACATGTAGCATCCTGAAGATGAGGATTTGGGATCTTTTCCAAATTAGTAGCAGATTTATACAATTTACAGGATATTCCTGGTTTTGTGTTCTGCCCTCCTGAGTCAACATTGCTGATGTTTTATAGAGGTGTCCAAACTTTGACTCCACTTTTGAAAATTGGGACCCTAATGTCTCTTGCCTCAATTTTTCTCTCTAGAAAATACTATTTGCCTACCTCACAGGGTGTGTTGAGATGGACATTTCTGGCAAAACATTTTGAGATCCTCAAATGGAAGGGATTATGGAAGTGCAAACTCTTATGTTCAGGAATCTCTGTATAACTTGTTCACCTGGGACAAGAACGGGAAACACCAAAAGAGCTCTTACAGCTTTTCCAAAAATGGGTAAAGATTCCTTTAGTGGTGCCAGTTAGTCATCAAAAGCAATTTCTTTATAAGAGTAACAGGAAATATTAAAGAGGAACCCCTACCAACCGGACACACTGAATGTGCCTAAGGAATGGCTCTATGGTGAAATTATAGATGAAACCAAATCACAAAGTTTGGATCCAGACTTTTCCCAAGTTCAGAGGATTTGGGGTTTGGGTTATTGTGAATGATACATTTCAGACCGGACCGAACAATTCAAATTCTAACTTTCTTTAAGGTTGGGTATCTTCTGATCAGAGTGCACATACAGACCCATCTATAGCCCAAATGAACTCAAGAGGTTCTTATAGCTTTGATAAGCAGCTGTTACTTTTGAAGGCCTATCCAAGTCAAACTGTTGCACCTTATAATATACCCATTACTAATACTAAATTGTGGCATACGGTTTTCTAAGAAACATTTCTACTGTTTCTTCTCCTTGAATCTCCTGCAATGTGATGACTTTATTGGGGGGTGGATACAAAGCTCACAGCCTCCCTGGGTGCAGAAGCCCACCCTCAGATGCTGTTGACTTTGTTGCTCATTCTGTTGGCATCTCCCTGGCTTTTTTAATTTCTCTTCCCTGCTGAGTTACATAATGAATGTTCTCAGAACTCCTACACTCTCCACCCATCCACCCACCCTCTCTCTCCCCCAGCTAAAAATAGAAAGGAAGAAAGCTAACTTATTGGAAGGTTTTACACAATGCTGCTGAATTGCATTGTCAAATAAATCCACACATTCTGTAAACATTTCTGGATTTGCCATAAATGTATCAGCAGAAAAGCAAAACAGTTGTGTCCCAGCTGTAATACCTGCAACCTCAGTCTAAAAGAATGCTTCTCCATTAGGAGCTGGTCTGAGAACACCAAACCTATATTCTGTAGATCAAATAGCTGTCAGATGGTAATGGATGGGGCTGGTTGAAAAAACCCAAACTCTTTTTTGGGGGGGAGGGGATTGAGAGGAGGGAGTTATCTAAAGTCAAATTAAAAAAAAAATTAAAATATTGGAAAATTTTCAGTCAGCTCTAGAAATGACTTTTGATTACCTCCAAGCTGGGTTGGATTTCAACTGGTGATCTAGAGGTGAAAGGTTTGTATGCTGTTAGCTGCTCCTGGAGCCAGCCAATTCTCATCCTTGTTATTTTGAAGGCATTTTTCACTTGTGTAACAAATTGATGGAAATTGCATGTCTTTCTCATGTTAGAATTGGCTGACCAAGAATTCTGAACCCTGAGACCCTGTGCCTGAACACTCAGTAGAATGCACTGTGGCTATGTTGTAGATATTTTTCTTGCCTAGTATATGTTACTGTTTCTTCAAATTCATGTGTGGTTCTTGAACTGACCATACTGCAGAAACTTCTGATATCCTCCCAGAATCCCAGTACTTTTGGACTGTCAAGAGTAAAGGAAGTGTAATCTGGCAAGTATGTCCTTTTCAATTAAGATTTGCAAGCAAATATTCCAACAGTGGAAGAACTGGTGAAAATTGATATTTTCAATGGATTATCAAAAAAACAAAAGCATGATGTTTTTGCACTGATTCTTCTTTGGTGAAAACTAATATTTTCCTCTCCGTTCACATCTCACAGAAAAAAACTAGTTAAGCTTGGCTTGAGAAAATCTTTTTTTTTTTGTTTTCCTGGAGCTGCCTACACACACACACAAAAGTTGTGTTTAGGTGAGGTATTTCCTAAACCAATGGTGGCTGTAAGATTCTTGAGATCAAGCTAGGTTGCTATTTGGCTGCTACTTTTGGGAGACAGAACAGGTAGGCAGTTGCCTCTATCTATTTCACATCCATAACTCTGTACTTCCTAGTTTGAGTGATTTGTTAAAGCAAGTGAATTACACACAGTACTGGTTCCTGGCAGATCATTGTCAGCTGTAGAACCAGACCACCTGAAAAGATATGAAAATGTTTACAAATTCAAGAATGCTCAACCTGTTACAACCTCACTACTATGGCACTTGAATCTAAATGTTTGTGCACGCGTTGTAAAGCACTTTACAAAGCACATTATTATCCCCATTTCAGAGATGGGGACTCCAAATTACACAGAAGCTAACAGCCAAACCACCAGAAGTGTTCGTTAATTTTGTGTGCCCATTATGAGACACATCAGTGCCTCAATTTTTCACTAATTTTGAAAACAACAAGGAGTCCGGTGGCACCTTAAAGACTAACAGATTTATTTGGGCATAAGCTTTAATGGGTAAAAAACATGTGAAGAAGTGGTGTTTTACCCACAAAAGCTTATGTCCAAATAAATCTGCTAGTCTTTAAAGTGCCACCGGACTCCTTGTTGTTTTTGTGGATACAGACTAACACAGCTACCCCCTGATACTTGTCCCTAATTTTGGCAATTCAAAGTTGACCACCTAAAAACTGAGGCACTCTAGCAGTTCTAAAAATTTGTGCCTAGCTTACTAGCTCCAGACCATTCAGATATTTCTGATGTCCTGTATTCCTAACTACTGGGCCACACTGCCTCCCCACAAGGTAGTGACCTAAAGTAAATTAAAAAAGGAAGCTGGTATCTGAATACCAGTTCTGTGCTTTTTTTCTGGACTATTTCCACACCAGAACCATTCGGTGCAGAGTTGGAGATGCCATGGTACCTGTACAGAGTTCACTTTGTAGCAGGGGACAATTCTGAAGTGGTTATGTGGTTTCTTTTAAAAATTCTCATGTAGTTTTACATAGTTCTGTCCACAAACAAAGCAAAAATCAGATAACTCCCAGAGCCTTAGCCCACATTCTGGAAATAGGCTAGTAAAGACTTTTCTTAGCCTTTCCTTCTTCTCATACAATTGAGGCAACATCATGCTTATGGTATTGTTGTTCATGATGCTGCTATACCCTTGGAAAATTTTCCTGGTCATTTTTAAATGCTGGTTGTTACTGACATTCCTTTTCAACACTTGAAGTGCATGCTGCTTATTTCCCCCCAATATGACCTAGATTTTTTTAAAAATTCATAGTCGAGAAAAAGGCTTTTCATGGTTTAAAACAGTGCAAGGAGTTAAAAGCATTGTGACTGAGTTACCCGGGGCTACATCTTAACGAGTTTACACAAAATCAGAGTCCAATTATACACTGTGTTTGTTATCAACTACAATGAGAAGATAAGAAGGAAAGAACGGCCCAGAGGGTAGGGATTGCATATGCTATCGTGGTTGGTGGTAAAAACAACATCGATTACATTTGAATTTTGTTTTTAAATTTAAAGGGAAACCTCACAGTTTTGCTCCTTGGGATTCAAATAAAGAGTTGGTGTTTGGGCTTATGATTCTCTAAGCAATTTTGTCTTTCATTAATCACAGTATTCTGTAACAAATATAGGATTTTCAGAGAACACCAAGCAGCAATCATTGTGACAGCCAGTTCAGATTTTGTGGGTCGAAGAAAAATGTTTTCTGTGGTCGTCTTACTAATTTGGAATTATTTTGCTGAATCCTTACAGTGTGTGTGTGTGCGTGCGTGTGCACATGTTTGCCACTCACTGCTTTTGTAGGCATCAGTAATTCTTTGTGTAGAAAATCACTGCCTGGCCTGGAGAATATATTGTAGCTTTGTCTAATTCAAAACTTTGCAATACATGTTGCCCCGTTTGATACACGGTTCATTTTGAGAAGAGAGAGGCATACAGAGAAACAGGAACTATGATTTTTTTTTTAAATGATGCTGTTCCTGAATTTTTGGTCTTCGTAAGTCAGCAACAGTATAAGGCCTCTTGTTATTGACAATCCATCTGGGTTGGCTAGGCTATGGTTTGTTTATCAATATGGGATGCCAAGGAATATCTTTCTCATAGATATTCAGCTAGGTCCAGTGAACAATAGGAGGAACTGAAAGAAGAAATATCAGGGCCTACATGTTTTTTACCACTAGTCTTGTTTACTGCAACTCACCTTACTTGGAACTAACTGTGAAAATCAGCTGAAAGCTTTGGTTAGATTTGAACTAGGTTGTTGGACACCTCCTGTGTTGGGCCATCCATCAAGAATCTCCCTCAGGTGTTTGCACGTTCTACAATGCCTGTCAATCTACCCCTACCCCCACCCCCACCCCAAAGAGCCTCTGTGACTCTCATACCACATTCATTATCTGTATTAAGATGGCATCTGATGCTTTCATTGTACTAGGTACTGTACAGACTTAAGTCCCACTTCTGCAAACTCAGGCATATGTGTAATTTTGCTGACATCAATAGACGTAAGGGTCGTCATGAGGGAAGTCAGAGACTGAAAGAACAGTCCTTGCTCCCAAAAAGTAAAAATTTAATTTTAAACAGGTTGCAACAGTGATTATAAGAAAGTGTAGGAAGAAGGGCAGAGGGAGCAACAATAACAACTTGTTAACATAGGCCAGCTATGTCCACCAGTAGGTAAGTGAGATATTGTGCTCACTGTTTAAGCTGTGCCCTCAACGGGTGAATTTCACAGAAACCAGAGGTATGTCATTTTCTGTAGCCATCCTCTGACTCTGGAATTTCCTGCTGAGAGAAATACTCCTAAACCTAAACTTGGCCACTATTACAGCAGATTACATTACAAGAATAATAATTTTGTCTAGGTTTTCTGCCACCAGCTCTGGAGTCCCAAGATAGGTTTTCTCTATCATCTGCTCTTTAAAGTTGTGGCACTGCTCCCTACGTATGGGAATGTTAGTGGATCTCAAATCATGTGGTGTGTGCCCAGATTCCACAGTGATGGCAAGATATAAATACACCTAATTGTAATGTAATTGCAATGTCTGTCTTCAGCACTGGCTTCTCAAGTATTTAATACCTTACCTTATTTAAGGGTTTGATTTCCCCCCCCTTGTTTTCACTTAGCCAGTCTGCAAAAATGACTGACTCTAACATTCGGACTAGACTCTGAAAAAGCAGCCACCAGAGGAGTGACTGTGGGTTAAACTGAGCTTGAGACCATACCAGTTTGACAAGCCACAGTTATTTCAGTGCTCTTCCTCCTCTTGGGGTTCATGCTCCATTGCCACTAAGGAAAAGGCCTTCTGTTTGTACAGACATGCTCTGAGAAAGCCACATGCCACGCTGAATGGATGATGTGTTTCTGGTTTAAAAAAATGCTCTCCAGTATATTTCATCTAAAGTATCACAGAAGAACATTTATCGTGACACCAAAAAAGCAAACTAACTCCCTCTCCCCAAGGCCCATAAAATATAACCCAAGGCTTTTTGTTCTACCTTTCATTCCTGAAGTAATGAATTATGTAGACTATTTTGTCCTCAGTGCTCTCTGTGGAGCATAGCTAGGGTACCAAAGGAATTATTTCACCTTAACTATGGACATTCATGGTCAATATCATCAAGATGGTGCACATCATCTTAGATAGTAGAATTCTCCAGTACTTGCCTAGGAACAAATATGCTTCTGCTCTTGTATCTATAAGGACAATTCTAAACAATGCGTATGTGTCTAGGGAAAAAAAAAGATATTCTGACATTTGCATTAAAACAGAATATTTGAAGCTAAGTAAACTCATTTACAGACAAGAATCAACAACTGTGCTGAGCCTGGGACAAACATGCAAATCTAGAGGCACAATCTACATAGTCAGTACAGTGTCAGATATATGCAAATTTAACAGTTACAAAGAGCCTTTGTGAGACTGCTGAGTGCTGGCATGGTGAAGTCAGAGATCCAAGTCTTACATAACCGCATAGGGTTATGCCCAGCAGGAGTGTTGTAAAAAAGAATTTAAAGGCACTACACCCAATTTCCACTTAGTACATTTCAAAGGACTGGGAAAAACAACCATTGAATGCCCTACAACACATTTTAAGAAAGAGGTGATGGACGTATTTAGGGCAAGATCCTGATGTATAATATGGCTGCTTTTCAATACTCTGGAAACACAGAGGCACTACTGCAATATAAATGTTAAATGACAAACAATCCTGATAGCAAAATGTCCCTAACAGGCAGGATGGGGGAATGCCTAGCAGGCACAGAGCCAGGATAATTCTACACCTTCCTTTCCTACCACTTTACCCACACAAAGGGGAGGAGCAGGTATGGCTGAAACACTGTTGTGGTCCAGCAACACCTGATCGATGTAACAGCCCCTTGGGGGCAATAATCAGTCAGTGTAGGTTAGTGCAGCATTGCGACTGCTCTAACTTACACTAAAGAAATGGCCATCTCTCTTGCAAGTCCTAGGAACTGAAAGAGTACAAAGGTGGCTTACAGCTTCTCCTCCCCTCCCTTCATGTTCTACACCAAAAGCAGCTTAGGTGAACCCAAAGAGTGGGGCTGTACTGTTAGGAATAAAGATTAACATTTTTTTGTTTCTCTGTCTAAAAAGCTTGCTGATTTCTTAAGCATTTACTATTCTGGTGTTTTTACCAATTTAGTTTCTGTGGCTTTATCTCTGTCTTTGTCTGACAATTTTCTGTTCAGCTAGCTCACCCATGTAGTAATTGCCAAAATAATGACTGAGAAATGAAGTCCTCCTTACAAATAGCATTATTTTTGTTACTGTTCTCCCCATAATGCTTGAAAGCAGCCCTTGGTAATAAAATGAACATAGTAAACCATTTATTGTTTTACATAAAACTATCAGTATAAAATATCTTGGCTCCAGAAAACAAAACAAAACAAAACAAAAAACCAGCCCCTCCCACCACCACTACCACTTTGGTGATAGACATAGTTGGCTTCCTTAAACACAATGAAAGCAAAGCTTCCAGTTCCTCTGAGATATGATTCCATGAAGATAGTAGTTTGTCCAGAGGCCTCAAACTGCGATTTGAGCTGAATAAAAATCTCCTTAACTATTTTGGTTAAATGATCTCAAAATTAGTGATAAAATGGTGACAAAAATGTCCTTGATTTTTCAAAGGCATCATTTACCCTTTTGCATGTTTTAAACGAGTCCCAAAAGAACGTGAAATTATTTATTCTACTTTACAGGAGGCTTTTTTTTCCACACAAAAGATGCCAACATCTGGTGGTTCATTTATGATTAGTTCTAAAACAAAGCAACTAATTTATTCTGATGAGTGAGACAGTCATGCCATGCTGTATCCCTTTCCTGGCAATCTCCCCAAAGCACTCTATAGAAAAGAAGAAAAAAACTGCTAAGACGACAAACTTTTGAACACAGGGAGATAACTGATGTATTTGGGTTTTTTTTTCCTTGTGTCATGTGGGAGATGTTTCTTTTAGCTGACTTTTGAGGGTAAAAGTACTTGGGCTTGCAGTTTATTTTCAGTGGTGTCATGAGAACGTTTTATGCAAGGTTAGTTACAGTGGTTCATACTTCTCAGCTAATTCTTCAGCTGGTGTAAATCAGTATAACTTCGATAGTTTATACCAGTTTAGGATTGGGTCCACTGTGTTTTGCTTTCCTCTCAAGTTGGATAATTTGGAGACATACACATGACTGGCATCTGAGGAGAATCAGATTATTGTAATTCAGTGACTGTACTAGAAGATTAGAAGGACTAATGCTTTGCCAATTACATCCAACCTTTCCTTTACGGGACTTTCCAATCAATGTGGGCAAATTGGGGGCGGGGAATGAGGTTATTGCCTTTCTTGGCCTTTTGGCTAAGATCACATGCTGTATCCATTTAATTTCTGACAGGTCTTCTGGTAGGAAACCGTATCATGGATTAGATGATCTAATAGGTGATCCTATTAGAATGTGAGAGACAGGGAATTTCTCAGTTTTTCATTTGTGTGATAGATTGTAAGAAAAAGTACAGAAAATGACTTAATTTCACATGCTTCTGTAGGTAAGGCAAAAGATGAGAAATCAGGATATGTGTGTTCTATTTATCTACATGTTTATACCATACTCATCATTATTATGTTGAGTATGCTGAACGCCTAGAGTATATTCCCAGGTCTTCCACAGACTTCCAGTGTGACCTTTGGCAAGTTATTTGGGTTGAAATTTTCCAAAGTGCCATCTAATTTAGGGGTACCTCAATTTTTCAGGTGCACAGATTGGAAGACAATGGAATCACTGGAAGCTGCAGGTGCTCAGCACCTCTGAAAATCAGGCCCCTAGGCATCTCAAGTTAGGGGTACACAGTTAAATAGTGGACACTTTTGAATAATTTAGTCTTAACTCCTGTGTGGCTTTAACATCCTTCAGTTTTCCCATTTTTCAAAAAGGGGTAATGTTCTTTCCCTACCCCAAAATGGGATCTGAGGCTTATTTAAAATAATGTTTGTAAAGTGCTTCAAAAACTGTGATGGAATACAATGCTGTATGTGCAATTTATTATTTATTATTATTATTATTGTGGTGTCAGTGATCATAGTGCGGAAAGAGAAATGCCAAAAATGATCTTAAAACTCAGTATCTGGTAAGGTTTCTCTTTGGAGACTACATTTATATTATATAAAATATAAAAAAGAATTCCTTTGTTCTCAGTTCTCACTTATATTATTATAAAGCTCATTCTTCTTAAATAACACAGAGAATTTTCTTCCTCGTTGTTTCTTGCTAGACTGCTTATTTCCTTAGTCTGAGAATTACCATTTCACTTTAGCATTAAAGATTTTATTGCCCACTCAGAGCAGTCTTTGTCCAAGAAAATAACCAGACATTTTGGCTGGCTGAAGTCTGGCTAAAACCTGAGAAAGCCCTCTCACCATTGACCATTAATTCAGAAGCATGTCCTTGCTAGGCAGGGCGCTTAATTCTCCCTCCCCTGGGGAGACGTACTCTGAAGTGCATTCCACTGTCTAGCAGGCGAGATGGAGAAAGCCGCAGTAAATAATAGGCAATTCCTAAACTGGTCAGCAGTGCTAGGAATTAAATCTTAGCCTGTCATTTTCAGCATGCTCTATGCTACACTCCAGCCTCATACTCTGTGGTACTCCAAAGGCAGCTGAACCTGCTGGGGTTGGGTTTCTGCCTTCTTGTAACACCAAGAGCTCTAATGTGCTGCCTGGAAATATTTCCCATCAAGTTTGTTTTCTAATTCAAGCAATAGACATTGTCCTTATGATGTGAAGCTGATGCTGTTATGTGACTGAGGAGGGAGGATGGTGTGGGGGAAGAGCAAAGGTGGTATAAAGCTTCCCAATGAGTTACCCCAATCCGAAAGCTGCTGTTTGTTGGTATGGCCCCTTGCTGTAAATTAGAGCAGCTATCAGTCTGCTCTAACTTCCTCTGGCTGCTACAAATCTTAAGGAGCTGGAACCACAGGCAGGGGTTGATATAGGCATTTCCTGACCATGTCCCCTTTACTCTGGCAACACCAACTCTAAATAAGAGGCAATAGTATCCTATACATTATCTCTACAGCAGTAGAGAATGCCTCATGCACATGATCCATCTGGGGCCAGAAACAATAAGTCTCCAGCTACAATAAGCAGGTGGTGTGGTATAAAGGATCTGCTCCTCAACAGAGGATCTGGGACAGTATATCCAAGCTACTGCTAGCATCAGTCCTTCATTCCAGTTTACCTTAACAAATAACACTTACTCTGTACATATTGAAAAAGATACCAAGTAGAAATTTAAAATATGCTTCTGCTTGATTATAAATGCTGATCATTTCTGCTGCAGTAAAAACCTTTAGAGTGATATTAAATCATAGCATTTGAAGAGCAACTGGGGGACAGGGAGAGAAAACTATCATCTCTACAAATTTGCATAGCTCACTTCAAAAGTAAAATTGATAAAGTAATAGGTATGTCATATATTTGCAATATTTAGCATTTCTAAGGGCCCAAATCCTATTTCCTTTACTTATATCTATTTGGGTACATGAATCCGAAGTCAATGGGAGTTTTGCCCTAGTAAAGACTAAGAAAGGACTGCAGAACGTGCCTAGCTCTCTCTCACACTGTGTATATAGAAACCCGTGCCCTGCCTAATCCTCCTGAAACTTTTCCAACTTTTGTCCATTTCTCAGGCTCTACCTCTTGTTTGTTTTGATGCTATCCCTTTAATTTAGCATAGCCTCCCTCTTCCTATTGCCAAGCCTCTTTACTCCCCTCCATCAAATTTCTCCTTAAAACCCACTTTCTTTCTCCCCAGGCTTTCCATTCCCAGGGCCCCAAATCCTGCAATGCATTTCAGTGGCAGTCAGGCATGCTGAGAGTCTTGTAGTAATGGGTCCTAAATTATTACGGTTGAAATATGGGGCATCTAAGTCCCTTGGTCTGCTCCAATTCTTGTGCCTTCATTGTTGAATCCTGTCCATTTGGTTGAGGTTGCAAGCTCCTTTTGTCTAGGCTTTGGGTCTGTAAAGCACTGAACTAAGCTATGGCACCATATAAGAAATAAACAAAAATACATATTTTTAATTTTAGCTTGAATAGTCCCATTTTCTTCTCACTGTGTTATAAAACCTGCACAGTCAGGACACCTTACATTCAGAGCTTTAAGAGAAATGCTGCCCTTGTGTTCAGATCATTTTCATCTGTCAGTACAACCTCTGATGGATAGTTCTGTGAAGTCGTGCCAAAACAACTTATTTGAGAAAACACTATGTTGAATAAAACCCTCGGTATATTATTATTATTATTATTATGTACGTTTTCATTTCTCTATGCAGAACTAACTTCTCTCATGCCGAGAAGCATTTTTTTCTCTAGTTTGTTCACCTTTCCTAACTTTTTAAACCTACTTCCAAACATCTCTCTTGCTTGAGGAAGAGGGAATAGCTTTAGCTTGTCTGCTTTTTCTGTGTGTTATGGAAAGAAAAAGTTGACAGCTGTGTTCTGCTCCCAGTCCAGTGCTAAATGATCACAAGGTCAAATATAACACAAGACCATGTTGTGCTTGGCCTCTTTGCCTACTCCATTAATCTCCAACATAATGGCAGCACTTATCCCCAGGTAGTAGGTAAAGAGTTCTGTTCTGTGCCCCAGTGATACCAAGGTTCTAATGACTGGAGAGCCATAAAATGGCTTTTAATGGTACTTAGTGCCAGAAAACTTAGAAGCTGTTGTGCTGCCTTTATAATCACAGTTGCAAAGGTCTCAGTTACAAAGATAAAAGCTGTAGAATCAATGCAAAATGTATAATTAATACATGGAGACAAAGTAAATACTTAAAGGTACATGCACTCTTCAAAACTAATGATACATTTGAATATGGGTTGTCAGGTTTAAGGTACTGTACCAAGGTAATGCACAAGGCTTCCTTAACCCTTGGGCTGCCATAGTCATTTGTGGATGCCCTCTGTGAAATCTTCCCCCAAACCCATCATCCCTGATCTGCCTACTAAGACAGACAAACACAACCTTTTGCTATTAGCTTTGCTGCAAACTGGGGTGGGAAGAAACAGCAGATTGATGTAAAAGCATGTTTTAATCTTCATGTAATTATTGGCTGAATTTCTGGCTTGTTGTGTTACGTTTGCAGATTTATTTTCACAGTAGAGAGTGGGTGAAATCTTGTCCTCGCTTGTGGAAGGTGCATAAGGGGCAGATAGTAATTGCCATGCTTATGGTCCATGGTCCATCTTGTTGGTGCAAAGCAGAATGACTCTAGGTGGGCTGGGGACACATGCTGTTGGACAAACTTAGCTTCTATAGTGAAAAAGTGCAGTGTGCAGCCTGGTTAATATGTGCCATTGACTACAGAACTCATGCTGATTAGACAGTGGGGTAATGGAGAACCTAATCATACCCCTTTATGGTCATTGGGGTCAGCGGGTAGTTGAGGAGCTTTGTTGAGATGCTTCTCAGTGCTGTGCTGCTGATTGGCAGCATTTGGGGGAGAGAGGGGAGAAGCTTCCTACTTCCTCTCTCACACCTCCAGGGCAGGATTTGGCTCTTTCTATGAATGTATGTGTTGTATCATGGTAGCCCCAGTCAGGGATTAGAGCCCCACTGTGTCAGTTACTGAAAGACACATAACAGAGACCTAGCCAGCCCCAAAGAGCTCAGCTTTCAGATCCTCTCTATGATTCCATGATAATTATGCTTATTAAGATGTAACAGTAGATTGTTACTATGTACATTGATAGGAAGAGAATAAAATTAAATATATATTTTGAGTAAATCACTTCAAATAGAAGGTTGAAATTTGTACTCGCAACTTCAGGGTTAATTACTAGAATCTCTTTGGAACACAAATTTGATTTACTTTTCATATTTCTTTCCTCTATGCTGCTTTCCATTAGTGCTCACTGGGGAGTACCCTGCTGTGGTGTCTAAACAAGACCACCTCCCCATACCATCCACAATTTCCTCTTCTGTGCAATTACCATTCATCTTTGGTCTGTGTCATCACAATTGTTGCCGGGTAACAGATTATGATCACTGCCATTATGATGATGTCACTGCTCTGATAGACAGCAGGGGGAGGAGCTGGTAAAGAAAGCTTTTGTTTGTACAATAAATAGATGAAAAATAGTGTTCTATGTGAAAGAGAAAAAATACAGACAAAAATATTAGGTTTGAATATGTGGCTCATCAATGTTTGTAAAGACTCTCAGTTGGAGCCTAGATTATAGTCAGAGCACTTAAAAAATATCATCCCTGTTTTATTTTAAATAATCTTTGGAGGTGAATGAAAGGAATGGAACCTAACCAGAGGCACTGCTAGCAAGTAAGCTGTGCTCACTCCTTTTCTTAAAGAAAACAAAATCTAATTGCTCATTTTTCTAAAATCCCAGGTCCAAAAGCACTGGTTCTGGGCCTCTTTGACATGCTTTAGTGAGAACTACATTCAAAATGAGGGCAAGAAGTGAAAGGCCTGCGCTGGCACAGGTACAATTGCACTATCTCAACTATTGTAGCTCACAATTAGTATTAATAAGGCAACATGGGGTGAAGGGAGGGGCAGAGTTCCTGTGCGCTTTTTTCTCCTCACTGGTCACTCAGGTCAGGCACTGCCAGTTAAAATGAACCTTACACACTTAGGTAACAAACAGGGCCGGCTCTGGCTTTTTTGCCACCCCAAGGAAAAAAAAAAATTGTGGCGGCCAGGAAGGCAAAGCCAAAAAACAAAACAAAAAAAACCGCTGGGGCGGGGGGGGGGGGGGGGGGCAAACAAGAAAAAAAAAAAAAAAACCCGCGGGGCTGCTGGAGCCAGGGTGCAGGGGGACTCCCTGTGCTGCAGACATGCCCCGGCTAGCGGGGAGGGAGGAGGAGGGAGCGGGGGGACAGAGAGAAGGGAGGCAGCCAGGGCTTCAGCAGGGCGCTCGCCACACGGCCCCAACCGCCGCGCTGTCTGTCAGGAGGGCTCCGCACCGCTCCGGTTGGTGGGGAGGGAAGGACGCGGGTTGCCCTGCTGGGCTTGCTACAGACCTGGCACCAGCTGGGGCAGACGGAGCACGCAGCCCGCTCCCAGCAGGGTGCTCCCCTCCTCCACGCCGCCGCCCCCTACAGGGCGGCCGGATTGGCAAACAAAACAAAACAAAACAAACAAACAAACAAACAAACAAAAAAGCAGCCGTGCCGCCCTAGGATTGGTCGGAATGCCGCCCCATAGAATCTGCCACCCCAAGCACGAGCTTGCTCGGCTGGTGCCTGGAGCCGGCCCTGGTAACAAATGTCTGGATCCTTAGATTGAAAGTAACGCTGTGATCCTCCTGGAGGGGATGGTGGCTGCAGCAGGAAAGCTCAGGACATTTCATGTTGAAAGTTGTAGCTCTGGTGCATTTCTAAACCTGGGAACGTGCAGACTTCTCCCTCTCTTTCCCTGTTGCTGACACCCTTTCATGGTATCGTCGCAAAGAATGGAGCAGCAGGTCTGTCTCTCCAACTACAATGCAATCAAATGATTGAAAATCTGGGCAGGCACCTGAACATAAATGTGCAGGCTAGTTTCTTAAGTATTTAAAGTGAACAAAAGCTCAATGAGGATCATGAATATGTCACCCTCTTACAAAAAGTAGAGGTAAGGTGTGAAAGCAGCAGCAGCAGCATGGAATGCTATGTAAATCTGATTTGGGGAATAACTCTGCCATGTGGTTTGGTCTCTTGCTTTAGAATGTTGTTGGATTTCTATATTTCCCTCTACTTTATTGTTCACGGAGATGGGCCTGAACCAAAGTGCAAGATCCAAACACTTTGCTCCCCTCCCACTCCTTCTCCCCCCAAACTTCAGGGGTATTTGGTTCAATGTAACTTTGTGTTCTAAAACCCACTGCTTTTGTGAACTCAGTATTCCAATAACAGTTTAATAGCCCAAATTAGTACTTAGACTCTTGTATGCTTATTTTACATATGTATGGTGTGCAGGACTTGGATGTCTTATTAAGGTGCTAATGTTTGAAAAATGGCAGCTATATTTTGTCATTCACTGCAACAAAGGAAAACAAAATGATCTCTTTTATTTCCCTAAGTTATATGTGTAAGGGGACTGTTGCCTCCTTACTAACATTCAGTGGGGGTGTTTTGGTGGCTAGCTCCCAGTACTAAAAGGGGAAGGGTCGATGGCAAATCAGGAGCCTGAGACTGACAGTCCCCAGGAACAATGGCGAGAGGCCAATGCTCCAGATCAGCCTGATTGACAGGGCGGGCAGGCTAATCAGAGGGTCAGGAGGCCAGGGAGGTCCCGTCCTCCGTGGGAGCTGGAATTGCCTGGGTCAGACTGAGTGGGGCCGAGCTAAGGAGAAAGCAGGGGCCCAGGCTGAGCTGGAGAGCAGAACCGTGCCAGATCCAGAGGGGCCAGAGGCGCAGCCACAGAGCCAGAGACGCAGCCCAGGGAGAGCAGATC
>NW_020664482.1:32058217-32058781 GCF_002925995.2 Terrapene triunguis | reverse complement strand
AGAGCCAGAGACGCAGCCCAGGGAGAGCAGATCGTGTGCTGGGAGCAGAGCTGCAGCCACAGAGCCAGGTGTGGTGAGCAAGTGGGACCAGCCAAGGGGGGACCTTGGGCAAAGGGCCCAGCATAGAAAGACACCCCCAGACAAGGGCCCTTGCAGGCCAGACCAGGAGGGGGACCTTAACCCTACGGGGGGCTGACGCTGGGAAGAAGGGTCCCACCACTCAAAGCCCGGAGGTGTGTGGCCACCACCATTGCAAGTGTCCAACCCGCAGCATACCTGCAGCACAGCCAGAGCCTGAGACGGAAATCTGGGACTAACAAGGAACAGACTGTGAAGTGCCCTGATGTCCAGAGACACTGTTTGTAATGTTCCCTGCCACAAAGCAGGATGATGTGTTTTCCTTTAACCTTTCCCATTTTTCCTTATTCTTTTCTTTAGATTAATTGTTAATTAAACAACTTGCATTTGTTTTAAATTGTATGGAATAATCAGTGGGTCAGGGAGGTGCCCAGTACAGAGAGAGTACCCCGGAGTGGGGACACCCTAGCCCCTGTCCTAGGTGAC
>NW_020664482.1:32021910-32038217 GCF_002925995.2 Terrapene triunguis | reverse complement strand
AGCCCGGAAAGTTCCCCACAATAGCGGGACCATTCCCCCGCTTACATAATTGGCGTCACGAACAGGATCCTATCCACAGGGTCCACCACATTGGTTTACTGGTTGAATTCTAGTTGCACGGTCCAGGCCTGGTTGAGCACCCTACCATGGCTGGAATTGAAGAACTGCGGGCCCAGTTTGCTGAACTTCAGCGCAGATTATCAGACCAAGCTGAGGCATTACAGCAAGCTAGAACAGAACAGAGAGAAGCCTTATCACTGGCTAAGGCAGTGATAGACCAACAGGCAGCAGAAGCTAAGAAACCCCCTACTATTTATGTCCCACGGGAGCGGAAGGTCACAGAGTTTGGTGGCTTCCCGACAAGACCAGGAGACATTACGGTAGAGGAGTGGGTCAAGTCTGTGAAGGCAGCTCTGCGTGTGCTAAGAGTACCTGAAGAAGATCATGTAGACTTCATAGAGGAACACCTCAAGGGCCAGGCCAAGGCCACAGTAAAGTTCATGGCAGGGGCGGACAAAAAAAATGTGGAAAAGGTATTTGAACTCCTCCTAGAAGTGTATGGGGACAAGGTACCTATTGGAACCCGACTAAAGGAGTTCTTTGAGAGAAAGCAGGAGCCCGGTGAAACTATCCGGGCATATGCATATGACCTCCAGGAGAAAATGAGCAGAGTGGAGCGGCAAGACCCTCAGCGAGTTCCAGACCCAGATACGGTTCTGAAAGAGCAGTTAGTGCTGGGGCTCCAGGATGATTCCCTCCGCCGTGAAATGAAAAGGAGGTTTAAGGAAGAGCCCAGTAAGAAGTTCCATGAACTCATGCAGGCTGCTATTATGTGGTCAGAAGAAGAGGAAGTTCCTGTGGCAGAGACAGCCAAGACTAACCCCCATACACGAAGTGGCGGCCTTGTGAATGCAGCTGCTGGGGGAAAAGCTCTGCCCAAAACACAGCCAACATTGGAAAGCTTAAGTGAAGCTGTCCAAAAACTGGCGGTCCAGCAGGGGGAGATGCTGAAAGTGATGACTGAGGTGATGAAAGGAAAACCCCCCACTAATATGCCAAGATATCCAAGGGCCCCAGGATCCCGAAGATCTCCACTGAAGGACGAGCTGGGAAGATACATTTGTTATACTTGTGAAAGGCCAGGACATACTAGCCGAGATTGTACACTGAGAAGGAGACTGGAGTCCCAGGCGCCTGAAATTCAAGAGGCACCGGGAGCAAGCAGCCAACCATCAGAAGGCCAAGTGGGGACTGAAGGGTTTCTGCGGCTGTCCCTAGGAAAAGGGCAGTGTGTCAGCAGCGAGGAAAAGGACCCTGATGATGTTAGTGTATTCAGCGACTTCTGTGGCAGAGCTTTCGGGGACTGCTTGACAGTGGATATAACCATAGCAGGGGTGAGAACCCGCTGTTTGATAGACACTGGCTCAGAAGTCACCACTATTTCTGAATCATATTTCCGAAACTGCTTAAAAGAGAGAGATCTGACCATGCATAATACCCGATTTGTACAGCTAACGGCAGCTAATGGACTTGCCATCCCTGTGGTGGGGTGTCTTGAAGCTGATGTAGGGTACATGGGTCGAACAATCCCTGGGAAATGCATCTTTATCCTAAAGGACACAGCTTCAGGAAAGACTTTAATGGAGAACAGAGTACCGGGAATTCTCGGGATGAATATTATAAGAGAGCTGAAAGAATTACTGTTGGTAGGAGAAGGAACCCAGGAGATAAACCGTCACGGGCAGCCTAGGAAGGACGCTACACTGAAGCGAGTACTAGCCCAAGTGGAGAGACATGGACGTTTCCCGGGTCCAACGGGACAAATTGGCTATGTTAAGGTGGCAGGGAGACAGAAGGTGGTTATACCTCCCTGGAGTGAGAAGATTATTGATGGGCGCTGCCGGGTGCCAAGCGACTTTGATGGATACAGAGTGCTTGTTGAGCCAACACCTGGGGCCAGTCTCCCTAATGGGCTCCTGGTTGCAAATGTACTTGCTAATGCCAGCAAAGGAAAAGTGCCAGTCAGGCTGTTAAACTCAAGTAACAAGGCCATAAAGTTGTGGCCCCGAACCCGGGTGGCAGAGGTACACCGTCCTGAAGGAGTGGTGCCCCCAGTGGGGGTGGCCTTGGAAGAAAATGGGGATGAGCTGCGGGTGACAGAAGTAAAAAAAGGCAAACAGGTTATCACATCGCAAGCGGCACCTGATGGAGAGCTACCCATTCCAGTCCAAGTGGACCTCCAACAGCTAACCTCTACACAGGTTGGCCGTTTGCGGGTGCTACTGGAGAGACATCAAGAGGTCTTTTCCAGGGATGAGCGGGACTTTGGTTACACCACCACAGTGACACACCAAATAGCCACTGGAGATGCTGTCCCGATAAAACAGAGACACCGGCGGATCTCACCACGAGTGTTCCAGGAGGTAAAAAAACACATTCTGGACCTAGTGACTCAAGGTGTCCTTAAAGAAAGCCACAGTCCGTGGGCATCACCCGCAGTGATTGTAATAAAAAAAGATGGTGGGGTGCGATTTTGCTGTGACTACAGGAAACTGAATGAGGTAACGCACAAGGATGCCTACCCGCTACCCCGGGTGGAAGAGTCACTGGATGCATTAGGAAGTGCAAGAGTGTTTTCAACCCTCGATTTAACTTCTGGTTATTTCCAGGTTGCAGTGGAAGAACGAGACCGGGAAAAGACAGCAGTGACGACTCCGTTTGGGCTGTTTGAATGGACACGTATGCCATTCGGCTTGTGTAATGCACCTGCTACGTTCCAGAGACTAATGGAGGGGGTGTTAGGAGACTATATCTTAGACACTTTGCTGATATACCTGGACGATGTTATTGTGTTTTCCAAAGATTTTGAGAGTCATATGGAAAAATTGGACTTGGTTTTCACACGATTGAAGGAACATGGATTGAAGCTGAAGCCGAGTAAGTGCTGCCTCCTATGTGAAAAAGTCAAATTCTTGGGCCATGTAATTTCAAAGGATGGAATCCAGGTAGATGAAGAGAAGACCAGGGCGCTGGAAAATTGGCCGGTCCCCAAGAATGCCAAGCAAGTGCGGCAGGCTCTAGGTTTCATGAGCTATTACAGACGATTTGTTCCAAAGTTTGCGCACATTGCTGCACCGCTATATGGACTAGTGGGCCAACCTGCCCAAAGGAAGGGAAGGGACCAATGTTTTGTGTGGGATGATGCCTGTCAGACAGCTTTTGACAAATTAAGACATCGGCTGATGTCACCACCTGTGCTTGCATATCCTGACTTTACCCTGCCATTTATAGTGACAACGGACGGGAGCCTGCACGGCCTAGGTGCGGTGCTCAGCCAGAAGCAAGAGGGGGCCGAGCGTGTGATCGCATATGCGAGCCGAGGGCTGAGGAGGTCAGAAAGAAATGACAAAAACTACAGTGCTTTTAAACTAGAACTGTTGGCCTTGAAGTGGGCTATCACTGAAAAATTTAAGGATTATTTAGTGTACTCTAAATTCACGGTAATCTCAGACCACAATCCACTCCGATACCTCGCAACGGCTAATTTAGGTGCAATTGAACACCGCTGGGTGGCCCAACTCGCTGAGTTCACTTTTGAAGTACAGTATAAACCTGGAAGGCAGAACATCAATGCTGACACCCTGTCTAGATTGCCTCTGGAGGAGGAATCAGAAGAGGGCGAAGATCTGGAGAAAGACTTCCTAGTCATTCCTGCAGATGTCGTGCGTACGTGTTTGTGGCTAGAGAATCCAAAGCCCGAAGACGAAGTGAAGGTAAAGGATGCAGTACAAAACCTGGTAAAAGGGGAGAGCGCAATAATCTCGGGGTACTCATGGGAGGAGATTCAAACTCTGCAACGAGAAGGTGATGTTGGACCTGTCTTAGTGGCAGTCATGAGCCGAACGAGGCCAGACCGGAGATTTGGGGCCAGATACCCCCAGTCTAAGAAGCTAGCCAGACAGTGGGAACGACTTAGATTACATCGTGAAGTGCTGTTCCGGGTAACATATCATCCCCGAGATGGTGAAGAAGTGTGGCAGTTAGTGGTGCCTGTGTCACTCCGCCGTCAAGTTTATGAAGCCAGGCATGATCATGGGGGGCATTTTGGAGACAGGAGCACTCTGGAGGTAATGAGGAGAAACTATTACTGGCCCACGATGGGTAGCGACGTGCAAGTGTGGATCCGTCAGTGCAAACGGTGTGCCTTAGCCAAGGATGTGTTTCCTCCCAACCGAGCCCCTTTGACCTGTACTAATGTGACTGTCCCAATGGAGGTCCTAGCGATGGATTACACACGGCTAGAGAGATCTTCAGAGGGGTATGAGAACATACTGGTTCTCACGGACATGTTCACCCGATTCACTGTTGCAGTTCCAACTAGAAACCAGACAGCGCGGACAACGGCTGAAGCCCTCATAAAACACTGGTTTGTGTACTATGGTTGTCCGGCACGGTTACACTCGGATCAGGGGAGGAATTTTGAATCAGAGGTGATATCTGAATTGTGTAAACTGTATGGCATAGCCAAAAGCCGAACAACACCCTATCACCCGCAAGGAAACGCTCAGTGCGAGAGATTTAACCGGACAATGCATGACATGCTAAGAACGCTCCCGCCAGAAAAGAAGCGAGCCTGGCAGGAACATCTCCCTGAGCTGGTGTTGGCCTATAACAGCCATGTCCATTCGTCGACAGGTTACGCTCCTTTTTATCTCATGTTTGGGAGGGATCCCAGGTTGCCATTGGATATTCTGGACAGAGAGGGCCCTGAGGAGGATGAGGTGACCAATTTGGATGACTGGGTCAAAGGTCACCATGACAGGCTGAAGATAGCCTGTGACGTTGCTCTCAATACAACTAAAGACACAGCCCGAAGTAGGAAAAGGACTTATGATCGCAAGTCCAGTGGGGCTCTCATCAGGCCTGGTGACCGTGTACTAGTTCGTAACCATAGACACCGGGGGCGTAATAAAATACAGGACAAATGGGAGTCAAATCCCCACATTGTAGTCGCTCACAACAATCCCGAGCTACCAGTTTACACCATCCGGCCTGAACGAGGAGGTCCTGAGAGAGTAGTACATAGGGACCAGTTGAAACATTGCACTCTTAGTCCAGACAGGGACCATAGGAGGCGTAGATCAGTACACCACGAGGAGGCTGAAACCAATTGGGAAATGGTTCTAGTCCCACAAACCGAATACAGAGGGGGACAGAGTGGGGCAAACCCAAACCCTAACGAGAATGGCCAGATCCTTCAAACTGACCCAGTATTACCTGAGAATAGGGAAATAGAAAATATGGGTAACGAACCACCAGTCTTAAGAAGGTCCCAGAGGGCTAATAAGGGTGTACTTCCTGTTAGACTTAGAGATAATTATGTTATTGGTTCTATGTAGTGTTTTAATGAATATTGTTATGTATGGTATTAAGAAGTAGATGTGGAATGTTAAATATGTTAAATGTTCTTTTGATAATTGTTAATGGGTTGTTGATATAAAATGACGTGGGTATATGTTGTTACTATGGGGCCCGGATGTACCGGTGTGAATATTGTGGATGTGGCAGTATTTTAGCAAGGGGGAATGTAAGGGGACTGTTGCCTCCTTACTAACATTCAGTGGGGGTGTTTTGGTGGCTAGCTCCCAGTACTAAAAGGGGAAGGGTCGATGGCAAATCAGGAGCCTGAGACTGACAGTCCCCAGGAACAATGGCGAGAGGCCAATGCTCCAGATCAGCCTGATTGACAGGGCGGGCAGGCTAATCAGAGGGTCAGGAGGCCAGGGAGGTCCCGTCCTCCGTGTGAGCTGGAATTGCCTGGGTCAGACTGAGTGGGGCCGAGCTAAGGAGAAAGCAGGGGCCCAGGCTGAGCTGGAGAGCAGAACCGTGCCAGATCCAGAGGGGCCAGAGGCGCAGCCACAGAGCCAGAGACGCAGCCCAGGGAGAGCAGATCGTGTGCTGGGAGCACAGCCGCAGCCACAGAGCCAGAGACGCAGCCCAGGGAGAGCAGATCCTGTGCTGGGAGCAGAGCCGCAGCCACAGAGCCAGAGACGCAGCCCAGGGAGAGCAGATCGTGTGCTGGGAGCAGAGCTGCAGCCACAGAGCCAGGTGTGGTGAGCAAGTGGGACCAGCCAAGGGGGGACCTTGGGCAAAGGGCCCAGCATAGAAAGACACCCCCAGACAAGGGCCCTTGCAGGCCAGACCAGGAGGGGGACCTTAACCCTACGGGGGGCTGACGCTGGGAAGAAGGGTCCCACCACTCAAAGCCCGGAGGTGTGTGGCCACCACCATTGCAAGTGTCCAACCCGCAGCATACCTGCAGCACAGCCAGAGCCTGAGACGGAAATCTGGGACTAACAAGGAACAGACTGTGAAGTGCCCTGATGTCCAGAGACACTGTTTGTAATGTTCCCTGCCACAAAGCAGGATGATGTGTTTTCCTTTAACCTTTCCCATTTTTCCTTATTCTTTTCTTTAGATTAATTGTTAATTAAACAACTTGCATTTGTTTTAAATTGTATGGAATAATCAGTGGGTCAGGGAAGTGCCCAGTACAGAGAGAGTACCCCGGAGTGGGGACACCCTAGCCCCTGTCCTAGGTGACCACAGCAGGGTTGGGGGTCAAGCCCCCCAGGAATCCTGGGCCCAGCCTTGTTGGGGTTACGAGGACTCTGCCAGACAGGAGAGTGGAAGGGGAGTCCTCAAGGGCAGGGAGGCCTCTGGGTAAAGGAAGTGGAAGCGAGGACTCAGATCCTTTCGCTAGCCCACTTCACCGGGGTAGTGCAGAAGCCCGGAAAGTTCCCCACAATAGCGGGACCATTCCCCCGCTTACATATGCAAGGCAAATAGGCAAAGTCAATAACTCTTTGACAAGCCTGGCACCCAAAGCCTTCCTTCCTTGAGTAAAGTCGTGTCCATTGAGGGCAGTGCTGGAGCTGGATGGAAGGCTAGCTCCTGGGTAAACCAGTTGTACGAAGTCAGAATAGAAGATTCATTTATTCAGTTTACTTCACTTTGTGATGTTGAATGGGAAAGCAAAAGAGAACAGCTAGTTCCAGTTACAAGAATACATATTGCAAGCCTCCATTCTACCACAAGACATTTCAGTAACTAGATTTGTTTTACTAATGATATCGATTTTGCTTCATGGTAATTGTAATGTGAAAATCCATGCAGAAATCTGTGACTTTATTTCCCCATGCTTTGGTAAAAGTGATTTGATGTTTTGTATCTTGCCTTTTAAAACGGAATCCTGTAGCACCCAACTGATGGGCATGGAAGCAGACAATGCATAGCTATACTGAAAACATACAGCTAGTAAACTGAATGAGAAGTCACCTAAAGAAGAGCTCAGTGTAAACTTGAAAGCTTAGCTCTTTCAGCAACTGAAGTTAGTCCAGTAAAAGATATTACCTCACCCACCTTGTCTGACCATGTGATCAAGGCAGGAAATGTAAATTCTAATTACTGCATTTCTATCACAATGAAGAGCCATCTGTGGTACACACTTTGTGATCTATGATAGCTAAGGGGGGGGGGATTATCCATTAACTTGTGGTAACATTTAAGTTCAAGCAAAATCTGTGATAGAAAAAAAAAATAGCCTACATCCAAGAATTTGTACTTTACAGAGGGGATAAAACAACAACTGAAATTCTGAAATGAGGATAATAGCCCCTGAAAGCTTACTGGGATTGTTGCTATTGCCTGAACTGTGCTATTATCTACCAGCAGAATTTGTTCTTAATGTATTCCTCATTACTTGTTTAATTCCATTGAAGCATCTTAGTCATAGAGAGAGGTTTAGAAATTCAGTGCAACCACACCATTCCAACTGTTTACATGCTCCTAGGAGTCAAATGCTTCTTGAAGATGTTTGCTTCCATTCACAACTTCTTGATATTTTCATTCCAAATGCAAAAGAATTTTTTATTTTTTTTATGATGACTTCAGAGTTTATGTATAGACTCAGTATTATAGATATGGGACTCTCCATATGGCTAAATGTCTATCTGTGGTAGAAGATGCCTTCTTTGAATCAAAGAGCTGTTTGGTCTCTGCATTTAGTTTTTGGGATCTTCTAGATAATTATAATTTCTATTAAACTTATGTCAAATTGCTCCAGGTGTTTGGTGGCACAAGGTTATAGACTGCATTTTTATAAACACGAAGGACATTTAACAGAGTCACTATTTAGCAATCTATTTGCTCAGCACACAGGTATAAAACATATTAACACTGTTCAGTAGAAGAGGCGGACAGGTAGAATTAGGATTTCCCTTCTATATACGAAATGAATAGATTTTATGCAATGTTCTTCTCATTCTACTCAGGAAATTTGAAAAGTCCAGTTACGGAAATCATGGTGGTGGTCTCTCCAGGGCCGGCTCCAGGCACCAGCCCACCAAGCATGTGCTTGGGGCGGCGCCTGGAGGGGGCGGCGCGGCGGGGCGCTCCGGCCCGAGAGCGGGACCGCGACTGGGCTCGCCGCCCTCCCCCGGCGCTCCGGCCGGTCGGGGAGCGCGGGGCCCCGGCCGGGCTCGCCGCCCTCCCCCTGGCGCTCTGGCCGCCAGGGAGAGCGGAGAGCCCCGTCTGGGCTCGCCGCCCTCCTCTCGGTGCTCTGGCCGCCGGGGAGAGCGTAGCCGCGGCGGGCTCACCGCCCTCCCCCCGGCGCTCCGGCCGGTCGGGGATTGCAGGCCCACGGCCAGGCTCGGCGCCCTCCCCTGCCGCGCTTGGGGGGGGCGGGGCGGCGGGTGGCTTTTTTGCCTAGGGCTGCAAAAAAGCCAGAGCCGGCCCTGGGTCTCTCTAAACTCTTCATGCTCCAAAAGGAATTTCTGAGGAACTTCACTAATTTCCACCTCCAGTCCCATCCTCTTTGAACATGTAACTCTGTTCTTTGTGACAAATTCATCCTTCTTCACTGGGTAGTACTAAGCCCTTGCAGCACTTAAGTCAATGAGAGTTGTGGCCTCTCAGCACATCATCATCAGATCCCTGAGATTGTGACGTCTTTGGGAAAGGAACCATAGTTTCCTCTAAGTACCCAAGGATATTGTCAATGTCCAGTAATACATTAGATTGATAAAGGTTATGAAGCAGCAGGGTAAGCATCTATTTGTGGTTAAACTGAGTTTAGTCACTCTGAGATCTGTTATGTCACATTTGAACCATTCAGTTTAGCATGATTCATTGGGAGCCTTTACAACATAATTTACATCACATGTATTACAACACTAGGTAGAAAGCCAACTTCCACTTCGTTTTCTCTTCTTGCAAATTGCATATATGATGATCAAATGTTGGGCAAATTCTATGGCAGGCACAATCTAAGTAGTGGGGGACTGTATATTTTCCATGTACTTTTTCGCTGAAACTGGGAGTAATGACTGCTCAACTCAGTCTGTGCTGCCCATGGTCCAAAATATGCATGCAATAATGAGAGACACAAGGTGGGGGAGGTAATATCTTTTATTGGGACTAACTTTTTTGCTGGTGAAAGGGACAAACTTTCGAGCTTCAGTGAGCTCTTCTTCAGGTCTGCACAGGAAAATAGAGTGTCGAAGCTAAATACGAGGTGGGACACATGTGTTGTAGGTAGGGAGGCCACTCAGCTGGTATTAAATCAGGCAGTCCTCTTTTTGAGAGGTTTGTCCCCCATTTGGTACTGGAACAAAAACAATAATTATTGTACAAATGATGCCATTTTTAAGAGTGTGCCACTCTGCCCACTTTCAGCATGACCTTGCACACACAGTATCTGTCAGGTCCTGTCAGCAGGGGCAGGGCCTATGCTTTTCCTAGAAGTACTGAAACATCCCGTATTGCAGAAATGTATGAGTGGCCACCTTAATTGTAGGACAGTGCTTAAAATGAAGTTGTAGGACAATGAAGGGTTGGTAGGCAGCAAGTTGTGTTAAAACCAGTATCTCTTGCAGTAATGACATGAAAACCATTATCTAGCCATTACTAAAACCAGTTTTGCTGCTGTTTTTTTAAAGGATGATTTGTGTTTGAGGCAGCTAAACCTGTTGGGTTGTTTTGAAGAATCCATAGATGTTTGTTCAGGTACTCCTCTTCTCCATAGTTCTAAATAAATGGTTCTTCACGTTCCCTTGCTCACTGCATCACTGTTCATTTATGCTGTTTCCAAACAAAGGTCTCCATCCTGCAAAGACTTATGCATGTGCCTAACTTAAGTCATGTGTATAGTTCCAATGAATTGGACTACCCGCACGAATAAGCTTACACTTGTGCATAATTCTTTTCAGCAATGGGACGTAAACATTCCAACCCCTCTTAACTACAGCTGGCGTTGGCTATGACTAGCAACTTAGAAAGTATTTGGAGGTGTTGGTTCCATCTTCTACCACTCCATTTATTATAATTTGATTGGTTAATTGGGATGGTGATAGAGATGTGTGAACCATCAATCACAGCCCCCTTAGCTAGCTGTAAAAGGATAGTATATGTTTAGTAGAAGTGGAACCCCAATAAGATTCAAGTGGTTTAAGGGTCACCTTTTTACTGGATACCACTATGGTGCTGCAACTATGTACAAGAATAATCAAATCCCACTTAACCCACATCTGGGGATATCTTCTCCCCTTGCTCTCTGTGCATTGCTGCTCTTAGCATAAACTGAAATTGTGTGTTGTTCACCCTGGGGGGGCGGTGAGGGGGCTAAATCCCATTCACTGGGATCCCAAGAAACCTAGTTATTTTTTAGAATTTGCTAATTTTTTAGCATTTTATTTTCACATTTTTAATGCACATTTTATTTCTCTGAAAAAATACTCCCCCCCTCAGTGCTAGATGTAATCTTGTAACCTAATGTTATTTTTAATCTGTTTTTCTTTTTAAACAGAAGGTTTAGGCATAAAATAAAGACAAACTTGAAATTTTGCAGTGAGTGGCAAAATAAAAACTATTGCTCTCCATAACATGCTCTACCTTTAAGCCAGGAGCCTTGAGGTCTAGACAAGGGAGACTATTTGCAAAACAAATTGCAACTGCAGATCTCAGACTTAATAAAGTGGTAGCCTTGAGGTCATTTTTTGAGGCTGGAGACAGAAAGGAATGCAAACTAGTGATAGGGACACAACCTCTTCTCCATGTCAAAGGAATGCAGTTACTGCTTATTACAAAATGTCAAGACAATTGCTTAGTGCTCTGCTTGCTCTAAAGCCATTCTACAAGCATTTCATGTTAGCGGTGATCTCTTTCAGAGACAGTGACACTGGTTTGCTCTACTCTGGTAACTTGTTGCTGTACTTTAGGTTAAGTAGAGACTTTATCAAACTTTATACAGTGTATATGATAGAATATATTGAATAGGCTCTCCAGGGAATTGTAACTTACTCAAATGTTATGACTTGAATCCTCAAACCAATTTCCTCTCCCTACTAACCTTTCCCCTCTTTCCTTTTCATTCTGATTATTAGTTGATGCATTTTGGCAGTGTCATAGAAACATCAAGGCAGTCGCCAATAAGTGTGCTTGATTCTTGGCTACAGTTTAATAATTAATAAGTAGAATCACAAAATACTTCAGACTAAAGAAAACTATTTTCAGAGGAGTTTCAGTGGCCTTTAGAAGTGTTACAACATTGCTAACAAGCCATCGATTTAATAATGATTTCACATACAGTATGCGGGTTTTTAAAGAAACAAAACATACTTTACAGGTTTCAGAGTAGCAGCCGTGTTAGTCTGTATCCGCAAAAAGAACAGGAGTACTTGTGGCACCTTAGAGACTAACAAATTTGCTCTAATAAATTTGTTAGTCTCTAAGGTGCCACAAGTACTCCTGTTCTTAAAACATACTTTAATGCACTTGACTGTGATCCTGCTGAGAATCCATGCCTGATCTTCTTACCTGCTGTACTTAATTTCAGAATACAATGCCTTTACTTTTTCTTCTTGAGATTTCATTGCAACAATTTTCAATAAAAACCCACAAATGTAAAGGGATCATTCCTAGGCTCCCCTCAAATTCTTCTTCATTGGCTTCTGCTATAAATATATTCTGTCCATGCCCATCTGAACTTAGCCAGATCTTTTTACAGAATTTTACAAAGCACTGTTGGAATCCTATATCATTGCTTCTAGACTATTACCAATCTCTAGCCACTCCTTATGTGATGTCAGTTAGTAGATGACAGTATAAACAATGATATTCTACAGCACTGGTATCTCAGTGCAAATTGTTCATCGCAATGTATAGTGCAGTAATTTTAGTTTAGAAACTCCAGAAACACAAATGTCTTGTTTGTGTTTTTATTTCAGTGTCTCATTCATGGACAGTGCACAGTTGTGTGCAATACAAGAAAATATAGAGGAATTTAGTAAATTAATCAAAACTTTACACTCTGCTTTGTCACATTTCAGAGAGTAAAATCCAACTTCCTCTACTCACGGGGGAAAAACAAGTTTTATCCACATTCTCGTACTTAAATGACTCTATAAATTGAAATTCATATATTTAGAAGACAACCATTCAGCAATTAAAATCTAAGAAAAGATTACATTGACTCCAGTCAGACATTGTGTAACCCTTCTGCCAGTCAGAGTTGGCAGCAACAAGGGCTGGGTTAGTATCTAGGGGGTTCCTTTTCTACAATACAACACAAAACAGGCTTAAGCCCCCACCCAGTGACCTGGGACAATTACACACCACCCCCTGGATGCCTCTAAGAGGCAATACTTCCCCTCTTGCAAGCACAGAGTCTGAGTGTAGCAAAATGTTTTTAATAAAAGGAGGGAAATAATGCGGCATTAATTTGGAGAGACATCGCAAACAGGGTTTATAAACATAAACCATGATCAAAAGACCCACCACCAAGTAAGTTGGGCAGTGTCCTTTCCCCCTCAGGTTCTTAAGTCCAGCAACCCAAAAGTCTCTTTAACACGCCCATCCCGTCTCTGCACCCCACTCACAGTCACTGTCCTTGGACAGTGCAGACCCAGAGTTCAGAGATGCATCTGCAGAGTTCACGTCCCATCCTGGGTGGACGGTGGCGAGGGGATAAGGAAGCATCTTATTCGCTCCGCTGTTCGGGCACTCACTTGCCGCCCCTCTCTGTGAGGCCCTGCTGGCTGCTCACCACACCGCCCCACTTGCTGTCTTGCTGGCCATGCCAAGATGTCTTCAGGTCCTCCCACCCACACTTAACACAGCTCTCAGTGATTTCAGCTGATAGTAGGGGAGCCTCACTGCTGATGCACACTGGGCAGTCTCTTGCATCGGAGCCACTGTCCCAAAGCAGGTCTAATACTTAGACCTAGGTATCAGTGATTTCAGCTCTGCAGCATTTAATTGAGTCTCAATTAGCTCTGTTATTACACAGTGGAGAGAGGACAGGTCAAATGGTATTTGAGGCCCTTAGGCAAGATCCACACCACCAGGTACAAGTACCTATCCCCACCCTCTCTCAACTCGCTGGTCTTTGGAACCCATGTTCCCTGCCTAGCAAGTGCTGTTTAGTTGAGGATGAGTCCCTCGATGAGAAAATGCCAAGTACAGCTCTGCTGCCCTTGATTCTCACAACAAGCACAACAATGCTTTATTACTCCTGCCCCAATAACAAGGAGACTGGGGATCCCACACCAGCCAAAAGTGACCAGTTGGGCAAGCAATCCCATCATGCTGAGCACCTAGGCAGGGTGGGTGTGCCCATGTAAACGAAATCAGCTCCTGAAGTCCTTTTCCACAGCTCACCACTAGATGTCAGGGGAGAGCTCATTCAGACTCTGCTTACAATTGTTATGTAAAGTAGTAACATGCATTAATAGTGTTATTGGGAGACGAAGGTATACCATTACAGACCTGGTTGAAAATTCCAGACTGCAATTAATGGCCTGTGGTAAGGTGGCACTCTGCTGAATTTAATTAGAAATCTCACAGAATGATACAATGACTCTTAAATTCCCATCAGTTATCAACACTTAATACATGGCTTATCTTTGACTTTATTTTTTGTTCCTACACAAACAAGAGTGCCTGTCCCAAGATAGCAGTTCCCTTGATATATAATTAAAATGCAATCCAACAAAGAGACAGAGAGTGGTAGCAAACCTACAATCATTCTCCCCTACAAAGGTACCAGTGGGAAAACCCTAATCACCTGCAAACAAAACCTCTATTTTTCCCCCAGACAAACACTTACACCCCAAATGCTTGCCCCTATAGTCTTTGTAGCAGGCCTAAAGTTCAACACAACTGGCAAAGTGGATTCCAAAGACAGATTCATTTCAGATGTTCTTTACAATATGCAAAGGGAACACTTTTAATTCCCGTATTCCTTAAAAAAAGGAAAATGTCTGCTATAGCATGTACAGAAAAATGGTATTTGCTGCTGTTACCTGGTGAAGATACAGGAAGTGGAAATTGACCTAATACCTGTCTTGCAGGATTGTTGTGGTGCTTAATTAATATCTATATAGTGTCATAGAGTCATGGTGCTTTGAGATCTTTGGCTGATAAACATTGATGTGCAGATGTTAAAAAGCATGCAAAATGCGAGTGGTTTAGATTGGTGGCACATCATTATTCCACTCAGTATTTTTAAAGACATTACATTGTTTAATTGCAAATTGTTAATTTACCTGATACAATGCAGAAGTTCCACAGGTGTGTGGTGGCAGTTACAGTCTACTTTCTAAATACATCCTGAGCCATAACTGAGCTGGAGCATTGCATCCAGGTTCATGTGCAGAGTTGACCCACTGTGGGTGGGTCCCCCATTAATATGGAAGGGCAAGTGCTGTTTCCACAGCAGTGCTTCCTAACCCCCTTCCATCCATGGGTTGTGGATGCCCCTTCATTGGGACACTGCAGAGTTGGAGTCCTTTATGGCAGGGCTAGAGAGGAACTGGGAGACTGATAGCTTTATGTGGTGTCATCCCCTGCAGGCTGGTTGGAAATCTAAGAGGAAGTTAATATTGTCTACATCTCTGTAAACCTTCCTCTGGATCACCTCCGTGAATGCTCCTGAGCAGTTCCATGGTGACACATCTGATGGCAGCACATCTCCAGCAACAGCTTTGCTGCTAAATTAAAAGGAGGCCCTAAGGATGGGAAATTGTCTATTCAGTTGGCTCTTACCTATGGACTCTTATGATCTATGGGATGCCATTTATTTTATAGCTTCTACTTCACCTGTTTCTGTAAGAAAGGACTAGGGATCAGTGATCTCCCTCCCCAAACCTTCATCCATTTCTGGAACTCAACCATTATATAGTGCTGCTCTATAGATTTCTTTTGGATACTAGTTTCCAGCTAGGACTTCTATCCGAAATGCCCAACACTATTAGTGATGCTATCACAGCATTTGTGGCTGGAACAAGAAGTAGATGTCTAGGACATCTTTCCAAACAGCCTCTGTTTGCAAGATTTGCAGCATCAAAGTTTAACTTGGCTAATGTAGCTTTTTGCCTCATGTCAGAAACCAGGTGACAAATTGTCTCCTGGAGGCCTTTTGCTTGTTGTGGTGAATTTGTTGCTTTAGTGACATAACCCTGGTGAATGGCAAAGCTTTATCTGGTGATTTGCAGGTGGTTATTCAATGATATACAATAGGTTTACCCATTTCTGATTTGATGTGGAGCCAGTTTTCTTTGAAATCTCTGATAGCACAGCTAGTGTGAAGCCTTAAAAGGATTTCATTGTGTCAACATGGCTTAATAAAGTAACAATGGAGTAATTATGTAGTAGAGCTATTCAGGAAGAGACTTGCATGTAATAGAAAAATTGTTTGCTTCAATGACACATTTTCAATTGAGGGTAATATTTCAGTGAGGATATATTGGGGGAAAGAATAAGATGGCTAGAGGCAGAAAGAATAATCTCCAAAAAACATAAAGTCAACTGAAATGGCAAAAAAACTAGGGTTACCATTCGTCCGGATTTACCCGGACATGTCCTCCTTTTTGTGCTAAAAATAGCGTCCGGGGGGAATTTGTAAATCACTCAAAATGTCCGGGATTTCCCCCCTCCCCCGGCAGAGCAGAGCGAGCGGCTGGGAGGGCTGCAGGAAAGTCACGGGCTGGACTCCGGAGCAGCTGTAGAGGAGCTCCTCCCCCCCTCCCTCCCTGCATTCTGAGCCGGCAGCTCCTCCTCCCCGGCAGCCCCGCGCCCCGCTCCAGCAGCACTGTGTAGGTCCAGGGACCGGGTTGTGTGTTGTGCTGGGGAGCGCAGCCACGTGTCCGGCTCGCACAGAGCCCAACACCCTGTTCTGAGCAGCAGGGTAAGGGGGGCAGGAGAAGGGGCAGGGAGGTTCTGGAGGGGGCAGTCAAGAAACGGGGGGGGGG
>NW_020664482.1:32017292-32021810 GCF_002925995.2 Terrapene triunguis | reverse complement strand
GGGGGGGAGCTGTCAGGGAGCAGGAGTGGGGAGAGGGATCGGAGCAGTCAGGGGACAGGGAGCAGAGGGGTTTAGATGGGTTGGGAGTTCGGGGGGGGGGCTGTCAGGGGGTGGGGAGTGGTTGGATGGGGCATGGGAGTCCCAGGGGTCTGTCTGGGGGTGGGGGTGTGGATAAGGGTTGGGGCAGTCAGGGGTCAAGAGGCAGGGAGGCTTAGATAGGGGGTGGAGTCCTGGGGGGCAGTTAGGGGCAGGGGTCCCAGGAGGGGGCAGTCAGGGAACAAGGAGCAGGGGGAGGGTTGGGGTTCTGAGGGGGGCGGGGAGTGGAAGGGGCGGGGCTAGGGCAGGACGGGGGCGGGGCTCCTCCCGTCCTCTTTTTTCCGTGCTGAAATATGGTAACCCTAAAAAAAACCCTTCACTAACAGAAACGGAAAATACTTTTTCATCTGAAATTTGAAATCTCTTGCTTTTAAAGAGCCTGATCTCAATGTTTTATTAACAACATGTTAAGGCTCTGATCTTGCAAACACTTATCCTTGTGAATAACTTTCTGCACACGAAGAATCCCATTGTGACAAGTGCATCAGTGTTTGCAGGATTGAGGCCTAAATTGTACAAACTTGCAAACGTTAGGGCACGGATAGTCTCCTATTTATACAGTATGGAGAACAATGGGATCTCAAGGGCCACTGGAATACAAATAAAGAAAGCGGCTCCACTAGCAATATTTGCTCAGCCATGTTGCACTTGCTGTTTGTTTTATGGTACATGTTAAATAAGCAATTAGTAAATAATTATATTTATCATAAAATATATGTCATTAAACATATAGCAACATGCTGAGTTAATGTGGCTTTGATCGGTTTAGCTTTTGCATTTCCATATTTTGATGACTATGGAACCTTATTATTTTTCATCTTAAAAAGTCATCATATATAAAATGGGCCTGATCTCCCCAGTCTAGGTTGGTAACAATTTGAGATGTTAGTGAGCTTTCATTCTTTCCAAACTTCTATGTTAGCAGTCTACTGAAGTCTTTTTGTGTGTTTAACCAAAATACACTATATAGAAATAAATTGTAGCTCAAAATTTCATTTAGCAATTAGCATTTTCTAATGTTATTTTCTAACTGCAGGAGCCATGCAGTCAGCCTGTCTGACTTGCTGTGACAATTTCCAAGACTAATGAAGTCAATTACAGTGTCAGTGTAAAATATATTTGAAGTAAGGGTCTATAGATTCTATATGAAAGTTGGTAAGCATTGATTAGATTTTGGCATTTCTTTCTACCTTAACTTCCCTTATACATTTCTTCTCTGAACCCAGGGATTCAGTTCTGTGTCTGAATGCTGGGAAACTCCTATGGAAACACACTAAAGTTTACTTAAGCACATCATTACATGGCAAAGTCATAGGAATTTTATGTTAATTTGTATAGGTGAACAATAGGGTGTTAACAGCTGGTGCAAATTGAATAAAGGACCTAATGAAGTGTTAACATTATAAATGATGATAATAACAATAATTAATAATAACTCTTTGCTAATAAGATGGGGAGAGGGGTGGATAGATTTCAATCCACTTAACAGGATGAATCCTCGGGCATAGTAATTGTTTATGCTATGGAAATATGTTGCACATAGAAAAATAAATTACAACAAAGAACATTTTAAAGTTAACAAATAACATACAGATTCCGATCAGATCAGGGAAATGGGATAACAAGCTCCCAAAGTGTTCCAGAGTGAGAGTTTTGAAACATCAATATGGTCTACAATGATGTTACAAATGCATTTGCATTCTGATTTCTGCTACCACTAATGCTGGCAACCTTCACTCACTTATCAAGTGTTCTGTGTTCCCTTTTGCTCAGACGCAGAAAAGCCTCAAATGCAGTGGATATGGAATGGAGAGCAGAGCCAGTATTTAAATCCATAACAATTCTATCACAATTTTATTCTGGGTAACTGTGGGGTTTCAAGGGTGCAGGAAGGGACAGGGCTAAGTAGAAGCTGTTGTACACATGCTCACTTCAGAGCCCTGTGGATATCCAAGTGTTAAAACCAGATGGTGTAGGTGTCCATTTCAAGCTTGATCTGAGACCTATTGAAGTCAGTGGTATTCTGTCCACTGTGTTCAGTGGGCTTCAGGTCAGGCCCTTGATGCAAAATGTGGAGTAGAGGCTGGTTCTTACTTTTTAACATTTGCTAAAAGTTAGCATATAGTGGTATCTGAGACACCATCATTTCCTGGATGCTTCAGCTGACATTAGAATATGTCTATACTACAAGCTCTGCAGTGGTACAGCTTCAGCTTTAGTATAGACACTTGCTACAGTGACAGAAGGGATCTTTTAGTAAATCCACACCCTTCAGGGGGAGTAAATAGGTTATTCCTTTGACCTTTCTTTTTGAACTAGGGGTTCATCAGAGGCTAAAATAAGGAAATAACAATAAAAATGATTTAGACAAGTTAGATATCTTCAAGTCACCAGGACCTGATGAAATACATCCTAGAATCCTCAAGAAGAGATATCTGAGCCATTAGCGATTATCTTTGAATAGTCATGGAAGACGGGTGAGATTCCAGAGGACTGGAAAAGGGCAAATAGGTTGCCAGTCTATAAAAAGGGAAATAATGTCAACCCAGGGAATTAGACCAGTCAGCTTAACTTCAGTACCTGGAAAGATAATGGAGCAAATAATTAAGCAATCCATTTGTAGACACCTAGAGATAATAAGATAAGTAACAGTCAGCATGGATTTGCTAAGAACAAATTGTGTCAGACCAACCTAATAGCTTTCTTTGGCAGGGTAACAAATCGTGTGAATAGGAGGGAAGTGGTAGATGTGGTATATCTTGACTTTAGTAAGGCTTTTGATACTGTCTCACATGACCTTCTCATAAAGAAACTAGGGAAATACAACCTAGATGGAGCTACTATAAGGGCGGTGCACAACTGGTTGGAAAAAACGTTCCCAAAGGCCTGGTCTACACTATGACTTTAATTCGGATTTAGCAGCGTTAAATCGAATTAACCCTGCACCCGTCCACACAACGAAGCCATTTATTTCTAAATAAAGGGCTCTTAAAATCGATTTCTGTACTTCTCCCCGACGAGCAGAGTAGTGCCAAAAATCGATATTGTCATTTCGAATTAGGGTTAGTGTGGCCGCAATTCGATGGTATTGGCCTCCGGGAGCTGTCCCACAGTGCACCATTGTGACCGCTCTGGACAGCAATCTGAACTCGGATGCACTGGCCAGGTAGACAAGAAAAGCCCCGCGAACATTTGAATTACATTTCCTGTTTGCCCAGCGTGGAGAGCACAGGTGACCACAGATAGCTCAGCTCATCAGCACAGGTAACCATGCAGGCCGATAATCGAAAAAGAGCACCAGCATGGACCGTACGGGAGGTACTGGATCTGATCGCTATATGGGGAGAGGATTCAGTGCTAGCAGAACTTCGTTCGAAAAGACGAAATGCCAAAACTTTTGAAAAAATCTCCAAGGGCATGATGGAGAGAGGCCACAATAGGGACTCAGATCAGTGCCGCGTGAAAGTCAAGGAGCTCAGACAAGCCTATCAAAAAACAAAGGAGGCAAACGGTCGCGCTGGGTCACAGCCGCGGACATGCCACTTGTACGCCGAGCTGCATGCAGTTCTAGGGGGGGCCGCCACCACTACCCCACCTCTGACCATGGATTCTGAGGCGGGGATAATCTCATCAGCTACACCTGAGGATTCTGCGGACAGGGAAGAGGAGGAGGAGGACAAGCTTGCGGAGAGCACCCAGCACTCCGTTCTCCCCAACAGCCAGGATCTTTTTCTCAGCCTGACTGAAGTACCCTCCCAAGCCAGTACCCAAGACCATGACCCCATGGAAGGGACCTCAGGTGAGTTTACCTTTTAAAATATAAAACATGGTTTAAAAGCAAGCGTTTTTTAATGATTACTTTGCCCTGAGGACTTGGGATGCATTCACGGCCAGTACAGCTACTGGAAAAGTCTGTTAACGTGTCTGGGGATGGAGCGGAAATCCTCCAGGGACATCTCCATGAAGCTCTCCTGGAGGTACTCCAAAAGCCTTGCCACAAGGTTTCTGGGCAGTGCAGCCTTATTCCGTCCTCCATGGTAGGACACTTGACCACGCCATGCTTGCAGCAAGTAATCTGGTATCATTGCATGACAAAGCCTGGCAGCGTATGGTCCCGGTGTTTGCTGGCATTTAAGCAACATCCGTTCTTTATCTCGCTGTGTAATCCTCAGGAGAGTGATATCGCTCATGGTAACCTGGTTGAAATACGGGAACTTAATTAAGGGGACAGAGGTGGCCGTTCCTACTGGGCTGTTTGCCTGTGGCTGAAAAGTAATCATTCCCTGCAGTTAGCCAAGCGCAGGGTGGGGGGAATTGGCCCTGAGCTTTTCGCGTTTGGCTAGCAGGGATCTTCCCTGTTACCAGCCACGCGGTGGGGGGGAGGGGTACAGCGATCATCCCAGATAATTAATGGCAGGAGGG
>NW_020664482.1:31987164-32016892 GCF_002925995.2 Terrapene triunguis | reverse complement strand
CACCTCTGACCATGGATTCCGAGGCGGGGATAATCTCATCAGCTACATCAGAGGATTCTGTGGACAGGGAAGAGGAGGAGGAGGAGAAGCTTGCGGAGAGCACCCAGCACTCCGTTCTCCCCAACAGCCAGGATCTTTTTCTCAGCCTGACTGAAGTACCCTCCCAAGCCAGTACCCAAGACCATGACCCCATGGAAGGGACCTCAGGTGAGTTTACCTTTTAAAATATAAAACATGGTTTAAAAGCAAGCGTTTTTTAATGATTACTTTGCCCTGAGGACTTGGGATGCATTCACGGCCAGTACAGCTACTGGAAAAGTCTGTTAACGTGTCTGGGGATGGAGCGGAAATCCTCCAGGGACATCTCCATGAAGCTCTCCTGGAGGTACTCCAAAAGCCTTGCCACAAGGTTTCTGGGCAGTGCAGCCTTATTCCGTCCTCCATGGTAGGACACTTGACCACGCCATGCTTGCAGCAAGTAATCTGGTATCATTGCATGACAAAGCCTGGCAGCGTATGGTCCCGGTGTTTGCTAGCATTTAAGCAACATCCGTTCTTTATCTCGCTGTGTAATCCTCAGGAGAGTGATATCGCTCATGGTAACCAGGGTGAAATACGGGAATTTAATTAAGGGGACAGAGGTGGCCGTTCCTACTGGGCTGTTTGCCTGTGGCTGAAAAGTAATCATTCCCTGCAGTTAGCCAAGCGCAGGGTGGGGGGAATTGGCCCTGAGCTTTTCGCGTTTGGCTAGCAGGGATCTTCCCTGTTACCAGCCACGCGGTGGGGGGGAGGGGTACAGCGATCATCCCAGATAATTAATGGCAGGAGGGGAGCGGGGGGGTTAGTTCAGTTTCTGCAGGGATCTTCCCTGATACCAGCCACACGGTGGGGGGAGGGATAAAGCGATCATCCCAGAGAATTGGATGGGGGGGGTTAGTTTGTTTTCTGCTGCTGAAGGTTAACAGGAAAACCGCAGCAGTCAACGGGCTTTGCTTGGTATGTGGGAAAGGAGGGCGCAGAAGCCGAAAGACAATGGCTTACCATGGCCGCATGCAAGCTGAATTCTGTTGCCCGGACCTGCGTCTGTGATCTCTAACACCAAAGCCACAGGCACTCAATATTAAGATGGAAAATGCGACCTTGTACTGAAATCACATGTGCTATGTAATGTGAATAGTGTTGTTCATCATGAAAGAGTATATGCATTGTTCTGTAAAATGTATCATTTTAAAAACTTCTCTCCTTTGTTTCAACCCTCCCTCCAGCAGCTGCAAATTTTTCAAGCCTCCCTCCTCTGTCCCGAAGGCTCTCTCAGATAAGGCGGCGGAGAAAGAGGACGCAAGACGAGATGTTCACGGAAATAATGGAATGCACCCGCAATGAAAGAGCTCATTTGAATGAGTGGAAGGACACGGTATCTAAATTTAGGAAAGATGCCAGTGAACGTGAGGTCATGAGGGATGCTCGAGATGAGAGGTGGCAGGCTGCAACGCTGGGGATGCTGCGTGATCAAACGGACATGCTCCGGCGTCTGGTGGAGCTTCAGGAATGGCAGCAGGATAACAGACTGCCGCTGCAGCTGCTGTATAACCTCCCTCTCCCCTCATCATGTTCCATATCCTCCTCACCCAGACGTGTAAGAACGCAGGGGGGAGGCTCCGTGCACCCTCCCACTCCACCCCAGTGGACAGCCCAACCAAAAGGCTGTCATTATATTGAATTTTTTCAGTGGCCTTTTACTTCCCTCCTATCCTCTTCCCAAACCTCACCCAGATTACCTTGTCGGTTCTCTCCCTATGTTTATAATCAATTAATAAAGAATAAATGATTTTTAAATGATAGTGACTTTATTTCCTTTGAAAGCAAGCTGGGGGAAGGGGGAGGGTGGGTTCCTTACAGAGAATGAGTCAATAAAGGGGGCGGGTTTTCATGAAGGAGAAACAAACAGAAATTTCACACTGTAGCCTGGCCAGACATGAAACTGGTTTTCAAAGCTTCTCTGATGCACAGCGCTTCCTGGTGTGCTCTTCTAATCGCCCTGGTGTCTGGCTGCGCGTAATCAGCAGCCAGGCGATTTGCCTCAGCCTCCCACCCCGCCATAAAGGTCTCCCCCTTACTTTCACAGAGATTGTGGAGCACACAGCAAGCAGAAATAACAATGGGGATATTGGTTTGGCTGAGGTCTGAGCGAGTCAGTAACAATCGCCAGCGACCTTTTAAACGGCCAAATGCACATTCTACCACCATTCTGCACTTGCTCAGCCTGTAGTTGAACAGCTCCTGACTCCTGTCCAGGCTGCCTGTGTATGGCTTCATGAGCCATGAAGGGGTAGGCTGGGTCCCCAAGAATAACTATTGGCATTTCAACATCCCCAACGGTTATTTTCTGGTCCGGGAAGTAAGTCCCTTGCTGCAGCCGTTTAAACAGATTAGTGTTCCTGAAGACGTGAGCGTCATGAACCCTTCCCGGCCAGCCCACGTTGATGTTGGTGAAACGTCCCTTGTGATCCACAAGTGCTTGCAGCACCATTGAAAAGTACCCCTTGCGGTTTATGTACTGGGTACCCTGGTGCTCCGGTGCCAAGATAGGGATATGGGTTCCATCTATCGCCCCACCACAGTTAGAGAATCCCATTGCAGCAAAGCCATCCACTATGACCTGCACATTTCCCAGAGTCACTACCTTTCGTAGCAGCACCTCAGTGATTGCTTTGGCTACTTGCATCACAGCAGCCCCCACAATAGATTTGCTCACTCCAAATTGATTCCCGACTGACTGGTAGCTGTCTGGCGTTGCAAGCTTCCACAGGGCTATCGCCACTCACTTCTCAACTGTGAGGGCTGCTCTCATCTTGGTATTCTGGCGCTTCAGGGCAGGGGAAAGCAAGTCACAAAGTTCCAAGAAAGTGCCCTTACGCATGCGAAAGTTTCGCAGCCACTGGGAATTGTCCCACACCTGCAACACGATGCGGTCCCACCAGTCTGTGCTTGTTTCCCGTGCCCAGAATCGGCGTTCCACGGCTATAACCTGCCCCATTAACAGCATGATCTCCAAAGCACCGGGTCCCACGGTTTGATAGAATTCCATGTCCATATCCTCATCACTCTCGCCGCCGCGCTGCCGTAGCCTACTCCTCGCCGCCTCGTTTTGCAGGTTCTGGTTCAGCATAAACTGCACGATAACGCGCGAGGTGTTTACAATGTTCATGACTGCTGTCTTGAGCTGAGCGGGCTCCATGCTTGCCGTGGTATGGCATCTGCACTGTTCACCCAGGAAAAAGGCGTGAAACGGTTGTCTGCTGTTGCTTCCCTGGAGAGGGGGGAGGATATACCCAGAACCACCCGCAACAATGTTTTTGGTCCCATCAGGCATTGGGATCTCAACCCAGAATTCCAATGGGCGGAGGAGACTGCGGGAACTATGGGATAGCTATGGGATAGCTACCCGCAGTGCAATGCTCCAGAAATCGACGCTAGCCCCGGTACATGGACGCACACCACCGAATTAATGTGCTTAGTGTGGCCGCATACATTCGACTTTATACAATCTGTTTCCAAAATTCGAATTATATAAATTCAGATTAATCCCATACTGTAGACATACCCAAAGAGTAGTTATCAGTGGTTCACAGTCATGCTGGAAGCGCATAACGAGTGGGATCCCGCAGGGTTTGGTTCTGGGTCCGGTTCTATTCGATATCTTCATCAATGATTTAGATAATTGCATAGAGAGTACACTTGTAAAGTTTGTGGATGATACCAAGATGGGAGAGGTTGCAAGTGCTTTGAAAGGATTAAAATTCAAAATGATCTGGACAATCTGGAGAAATGTACTAAGGAAATAGGATAAAATTCAATAAGGACAAATGGAAAGGACTCCACTGAGGAAGGAACAATCACTTGCACACATACAAAATGGGAAATGACTGCCTAGGAAACAGAACTGCAGAAAGGGATATGGGGTCATAGAGGATCACAAGCTAAATATGAGTAACACTGTTGCCAAAAAAGCAAACATTTTTCTTGGATGCAGGAGTGTTGTAAGCAAGACACAATAAGTAATTCTTCTGCTCTACTCCATGCTGATTAGGCCTCATCTGGAGTATTGTGTCCAGTTCTGGGTGCCACATTTCAAGAAAGATGTGGATAAATTAGAGAAAGTCCAGAGAAGAGCAACAAAAAATGATTAAAGATTTAGAAAATATGACCTCTGAGGGAACATTGAAAAAATTGGGTTTGTTTAGTCTGGAGAAGAGAAGACTGAGAAGGGACATGCTAATAGTTTTCACGTACATAAAAGGTTGTTACAAGGAGGAGCGAGAAAAATACTTCTCTTCAACCTCTGAGGATAGGGCAAGAAGCAATAGGCTTAAATTGCAGCAAGGGAAGTTTAGGATGGACATCAGGAAAAACTTCCTAACTGTCAGGGTAGTTAAGCCCTGTAATAAATTACATGGGGAGGTTGTGGAATCTCCATTATGGAGATTTTTAAGAGCCGGTTAGACAAACACCTGTCAGGGATGGTCTAGATCAGTGGTTCTCAAAGCCGGTCGCTGCTTGTTCAGGGAAAGCCCCTGGCAGGCCGGGCTGGTTTGTTTACCTGACGCGTCCGTAGGTTCGGGCAATCGCGGCTCCCACTGGCCACGGTTCGCCGCTCCAGGCCAATGGGGACTGCGGGAAGTGGCGCAGGCCGAGGGATGTGCTGGCCGCCCTTCCCGCAGCCCCCATTGTCCTGGAGCGGAGAACCGCGGCCAGTGGGAGCCGCGATCCTCCGAACCTGCGGACGCGGCAGGTAAACAAACTGGCCCAGCCTGCCAGTGGCTTTCCCTGAACAAGCGGCGGACCGTTTGAGAACCACTGGTCTAGATAATCCTTAGTCCTGCCATGAGTGCAGGGGACTGGACTAGAAGATCTCTCAAGGTCCCTTCCAGTCCTACAATTCTATGATTCTATGACTTAGGCTGGTTTAACTGCATTTCTCCGGGGGTACGAATTTTTCACACCCCTAAGGGACATAGTTAGGTCAACCTAAGTTTGTGAAGACCAGACCTTAGATGCCACTGCATAGTAACCCTGGGAAATACTGACTTGTGAATTATTGACCAATGTAGCTTATTCCACTTACAGAGGCTGCACCCCAAAATCCTCACTCTCACTCAGTTGTAGCTCTCAGCACTGGAATGCTACCCTGCCAACCCTCAGCTTTCCCCAACCAATAGTGGGGAAAGCTGAGGAATTTGATGCCAGATAGGAATCATTGTGTCTAGGTGATGGAGAGAGCAGCATCTAGTCTAGTACTAGAGAGGGGATTACTAATGTAATCAGGATGGACATTCTCCTTCTTGCTATTTTTCTGTGATAGGATTTAACTAATCTTAAATCCCATCTTCCTTGACCCTTCTCTTCCCCTGAAAAGCCATATGTATTGAATTAAAATACCTTTATGCCAGGTATGGACACTAAAGTACATTTGCCACTGCTTATCCAAAATGTTGATGGCTACCAAAGGCTCTCTGGGAGGAGACACCCCTCCCCGTCCCCAGAAAAAGAAAGCCACCACACATACTGTAGGGAAAAGCCCTGCATGGCAGGGGGTTAGACTGGCATTGTTCATTGCCAGTTCCTATGATTCTACATGCATTTTTACACTCAATTCTCCTTTTAATCATCAGTAGCTCCTCCTACTGCGATGGGCGATGCTTAACACTGAATATAAATCTGTTGAAGTGACAGGCAGTCATTTTTAATAAAGATTTTGGTACCTAATATCACACTGGAACTTACATCAGTCAAAAATGTTCATAGGTACCAAATACCCTTCCTAGAGTCATAGGTCCGGGTACCTGATTAATGTGTATATGTGTGTGTGGTTTTTTCAGATTCCTAGTTAAACACTGCAGTACATCATGTCAACTCTTATTAGCTCAGCATATTTTTCTTCCTCCTCCAGTTTATGATAATTAGCAGGATCTGACAGGTGAATACAGAAACCATTTGTCTCTAATAAAAAGATGCCTCTGTCTCTCATTTGTAGAAATGTGATGAAGTAATATGCACTGTTTATATATGAGTAAGCAAAATTGCCAACTTATGGAGGATAGCTATATACTGTATTTTCTGTGCCCTTTCTGAGTTCTCCTCACATCCCTCCTCTGTCTTTTCTTTTTCTTCCTTAAGATATTTCTGCTCAGAATGACGGAGAAGAGTAGACATACTAATAAAAATGTTTTCCCCTGCAGTCCATATTTTTAATCATTGCAAGTCATAAAACATGAAGAGTCATAAAAGTGGGTATGCTACAAGAGGGCTATGTTAAAGTAACATTAAGGTAGAGGCAAATTATTAAAAAGCCAAGGTTTTTTAAGACTACTGGGGCTATCTTCAGGGTAGTCTTAAACTCACCATTTTGTGTCAAAACACTTGAAATGTATTACATGGAGGCTGAACAACTGATGAGCCAAAGTTGTCCCTTGGTACCTCTGTTTTGCACCACTCTGGAAGCAAGGAGACTTAACATAAACAAATTGACCATGTAATGATTCTCCTGGTATAAGGGGATCCTCCAGTAGCATCACCTTCCCCAGGTAGTCCCCACGGTAGAATGCACAATGAGGGGAGAAAGTGTAGTTGGATCACTGTTACATGTACGTAATTCTTGGTTGTTGCATCAGCATTTTGAGAGCTATTGCAGCTGGCTGTAGGGTAGAGCAGCCCATCAGAGAAAAGGTAGCGGATAGATAGCTTTGTTCCCACCCTGTATTCAGGGATTGTGCCCTCTGTTTATGGTACTGGTACAAATGTTATATTTTAAATCAATTTGCATTCAAAGATCAACAAGCAAGGGAATAATGCTAAGTTTGGATTTATGGGAGATGTGACACTGACATGAATGTAAGCAGGGACCAATGAGAAATGATCACATCTTCTCTGGACTTAGAACTAAATTGAAAGAAATAGTACGGTTTACCAGTATTGCAGGGCAATGCAGGTAATCCCTATTTAAGAGCCTTTTCTCTTGAACCTCGGGCTAGGAATACCTTGAATTGTTTTCCTGATCATCTCTGCACTGTTTGGATCCAGGGGTACTCTCACCTAGATATCGCTTTTGGCTGGAACTGCATATCAGCCTAATACAGAATGTGGAAGAAAGGAGTTAAATGTGGAAATAATGTATCTTTTGGAGGCCCCCAGAAATGAAATGTAAAAGGAAATGAGAGTCTAGAGTTTAGCGTTACTAACAAATGTACTCAAGCGCTGCAGATCTGAATGGTTTTTTTAACCTCATTGTTCGCAAAGTGGTAGACAGAATCCTGGAAACCTAGGAGGGTGGTGGTGGAGTGTTGAAAGGTTAAAAGGCTTTACTATTGCACTGAAGAAAATATTAATGCAGTGTGATTTATTAAAAGTTGAGAAACTGCAGGCTTAAATGAACTGCATTGCAGAATTCTGGAAGCAGCAGCCAGGGAAATGGAAAGGATATTTTGATACTGTAGTCACCATATTTTAAATAAGTATCAAGGGAACTATAGACTTACTGCCTTGAATTCCGTTATGGAATGGAAAGCTATTGGAAACCTTGATAGAGGCAAGATTACAAAACACACATGTCCAGCTTACTGAGTTGCTGGGCACAGCAAATATAGGCATAGAATAGATCACACAATTGTCTGGAATTCAGGCAAAAATCTTATATGGTATCATATAACAAATATTTAACATAACACCAAAGCATGGAGTGCTGTACGGTAAAAGGAAATAGTAAAATGGGCTTAAATTTAAAAGTGGCACAAAAAACAAAGGATATCAATACCATTTTTGTGACCTAGAGGAGAAGTAGAGCTGGGTGGATACCACACAATTTTTTTTTTTTTTTTTACAAGGATTCAATAGAATGTAACTGCATTTGCTTTGTTCATACTTTCCCCTTTGATTCTGTTTTATGAACATTCTTTCAAGATTTTGTTTGTCTGAATGCTTGTGGAAGACTGACTTTAAGCTTGTGTACTTGAGCACTCAGTTACATGTCTGAGTATCCACAGCACATCTAGACAGACCTCTCTCTACCTCTCACTAGAGTCCTGGCACAGAGACAATTAAAAAAGCTAAACAAGATTCTTACCTTTGCACTTAGGTTCATGCACACACACACACAATTACTAGGTGTGAATCTGATGTTCAAAAATTAAATTTTAACTCTCCTTCTGACTAATACATTTTACAGAACCTATTTTTCTTCTAGGAAAATTTTTAAATATCTATACCACACGCCATGAGTGTTGAATAAATATAAATAATGGATCCCTTTCCGGAAATCAGTATATACTCATGGACATTCCAGAACTTAAAAAGAGGCTGATACACAGAGCATGTTTTTAGCTTAAAATTATTGACTCATTTTTCTTCAGGAGTAACATGTGGTTTGCCCAATAAATGTGATATGCATGCCTACTAGTGATCAGATATTAAAACAGACAAATAATAAGCAAAAGTTTCCATTCAGTGGCTGGGCTTATGTACATTTTGTAGGTTTCTGTAGCTCAAGAACAAGCCTGGAGGACGTGTTCTAAGCTGTTAGCTGAAAGTCTCTCATTCAATCACTAAGATTGTGTCTGTTTTGGATACATGCAACCTTGTGCAGTATATGATTTCAAAAGTGACTACATTTTCTGACAACATTAAATTAAAAAAAGAAATGGGGACAAATAGATGAATGTAGAGTAGGCAGCTGAGTGTATAAATGCCTTTTAATTTTTTGAGCACATTGACATATACTGGAATTTAAACTAAGCAATAGGCATGGCTTGTAGGAAATCAAAGTGCTGCATACAAATTTGGGGAACGATTGGGAAGGTTGTATCCACATGTGAGAGAAATTTAAAACCGCTTGAGAATTATTGCGGGAAAAAATATGCTAGGATACATGTGGAAAAAAGCTCACAGAATAAACTGACCAGAGTTAGGTTGGCACAAACTATGAGGCATCATTGAGGTCATGTGGAGAACAGTGTGCAATGTTAGCAGACTTCTATAGAAAGGACATTGCTGAGATTAAAAAGATTTAGCAGAGAGTAACCAACATGATTCAGCACTCCCAGCTCCAGCAGGCCCAGGGAATGAGGGACTGACCTTAAGTCTCAAACTCATCCCACACATAGCAGCACGGTGTACTGCCACTAAACTGCTGTTAGTAATGATTACAATATAAATATTAATAGCACCAGGGACCTCATGTAACCCATAATAATTCACATAGAAAGACGTAACAGGGTAATCCCACAAGCAGGGCTGGCTCCAGGCACCAGTGCACCAAGCAGGTGCTTGGGACAGCCAACGGAAAGGGGTGGCATGTCCGGCTCTTCGGCAGCAATTCGGCCTCGGGTCCCTCAGTCCCTCCCGGAGGGAAGGACCCTCTGCCAAATTGCCGCAGAAGAATAAAGCGGTAGCTGTAGAGCTACCGCCAAAGTGCTGCCGATCGTGGCTTTTTTTTTTTTTCTTCTGCCGCTTGGAGCGGCAAAAACACTGGAGCCGGCCCTGCCCACAAGCATGAAAAATTACAATTAAGGATAAAATCTTCCTAAATGTGGACACAACAGGGTATAGGTAGATCAGTGGTTCTCAAACATCATTGCACTGCGACCCCCTTCTGACAACAAAAATTACTATATGATCGGGGCAGAGAGGGGGAGGGAGCGGGGGAAGGAAGAGCCTGAACCCCATCGCCCCAGGCTGAAACTCTCATGCTTCAGCTTCAGCCCTGGGTGGCGGGGCTCAGGCTTTGGCTTCAGCCTGGGCCCCAGCAAGTCAAACACTTGCCCTGATGACCCCATTAAAATGGAGTTGTGACCCATTTTGGGGTCCCGACCCACAGTTTGAGAACCACTGAGGTAGATAATACTGCTTCAGTGTGATTAGATATTGAAGGGCTAATCTGTACCTGTGGATTTGCATGCTTGTGCCTTTAAGAAGTTTTCATGTCCTCCTAGTGACCCCAACATGCAGGTCAAGTGGCTGGGCTAGAGATCTTGCTGAGGGTTTGGTCCAATCCCCAAACCATGATTCACAGTTGCTACTGGAACATCAGGCCTTCGGGTTAGTCTGCCCCCACGACAGAGAGCAAATAGGCTAGTGGATCCCTGTATTTGCAGCTGCTCTGTCACTGGCATACCTCCAAAGCTCCTTGCCACTGCCTCCCCGAGTGAGTTTTTCTTTGCTTCCTGTTCCTGAACTGCAATAATTATGTTGTCAAATGTTTCTGCAGCCACAGGAGACGGGGCAGAATTTGCAGGTTCATGTTCAATGTAAATTGTTTAAAAGCTCTGAACAATGTAAGTTGTACCTACTGCATATTTCATAATGGCCAGCTTTAACATCTAGAGATTTAGGTTGTCCATTGAGGGGACTGAATGGATCAAAGAGTTGGGAATATAGTGCTCTCCTATCAGGCCAGATTAGAACCAGTCACCAAGACCTCTTACCTTGTGGAGAGGAGTTCATGATTCCAGTCCCTTTCCAACCGGACAGTTATCTACATAACTAAAAACACCACTACAATTGACACCCTTTGTCAGGTGCCTAGGTTTCAAACCCAGGTCCTTAAGGCTGTTGAGCAACAGCCTTGTTTTCCAGGTCTATTGGATGCTCAGGTGAGGGAACTGCAGCTAATACCCCACCACCAGAGGCTACACTCACTGACTCATGGTCAGGTGACTAGCTGCAGACTGCTGATTCGATGCCACTGAGTCTAAAGCTTCATGGTCCTGTCCGCCCCCTTGTCTAAACAACTAGTTGCTAGGCCTATTGCTGACCAGACCACTGAGACCAAGATCCTGCCTCCTCACCTAGTTCCTGCTTCTTGCTCTTGTTACCACACCCTATTCTTAGGCCCTGCTTCTTTGCCCCAACTCCAGGTACTGACTCGACTTTGACCCTTAGCATGAGTTCTGACTCTGGCTTTGACTCTTGATGTGACTGCTGACCATGACCCTGACACTACTCCGGGCTCTGTCCACTAAGTCAGACCACCCACAAACAGTCCCTGACATCCTTGTAGGCAATAGAGAGGCTGTGGGAATGGGAAAGGAGGCTGAATCTGAGAGCTGGTCCTTCTAGGTCAGGGTTCAGATACCTTGAGATAGCAGTTCTGAGGGAAGCTGGTGCTGCCACACTGTTCTGTATAAACACAGAGGGCTTCAAGTTTTGGGGGCTCATTAAAACAGCAGATCCTCTGCTTTCTGTGATTACTCTCGATTCAAAGAGCAAGGAAAAGGCCAGAAAGAGTATGGAGCCTCCAGAAGGTGAGCATCTTCCTATGTGTGCTCTAACTCTGAAAGGGAAAATAATCACTAAATTGTTTTCCAGTACTTCTTTGAGTTTGCTTTTGTCTCTGCTGTCCTAGCATATTATTAAGTTGTCATGTTTTTTTCCAGCTCTAAAAATAAGACACTCTGTGCAGAAAGTGTTTTGTCTCCAAAACATCTGAAAGCAGCCCAGAAAAAATACCCTCCCCAAAAAGGAGTTCAGAGAGTTAAACTGACCTCACTGAATAAGAAGGGCATGTGTGATAACACCATAAAATATGACAAAGCCTTGCTTGGGATGATATAGCTGGGGTTGGTCCTGCTTTGAGCAGGAGTTTGGACTAGATGACCTCCTGAGGTCTCTTCCAACCCTAATTTTCTATGATTCTATGTATGGGGTATTGCTGGAGCTTCTGGTTTGACTACAGAGGACGGACCTGAGTACCAACTGCCCCAAATAAATACCATGTGACAAAAACAAACAACTGTTGTGTCTTTAAAATGCATCACAAAGCTCCATTAATATTTACACAAATGTCCACATAATGGGAAAAGAAATTGGATCAGATCCTTAGCAGATATAAATCAGCATAGCTCCAGCGACTTCAATATAGCTAAGGCAATGCAGACCAACTGAAGAGTCTGGTCTATTATACACAACTTGGAGAAAAAATTCCCTGAAGCAAAGAAATTTGTAGAAAATACTGCATACTTATGGAGGGCCAGCTCATCACTGGTGTAAATTGGTGTAGCTCCTTTCACTTCAGTTTAGCTATACTAAGTGATGCCAGCTGAGGATCTGCCCCAGAAGCTCTGACTTTTTTAAAAGGGTAAAGTTCCAATATTTCAAATTTTCAAGTCATTATTTTGCATGGTTCAAATAATGACACTGATGGGACTAGCACTGTACAGCTTGCCCAAGTGATCTGCAAATACTAATATCTCGAAGCCTATTTCATATGAAAACAAAGCAATACCCAACTAGCCTTTGGGAATATGATACTTGATCCTGCTCCCACTGCCTGTAAAAGTCTGAAGGCAGATTGCTGTGATAGATTATAATGGTTCCAGAGGAACTCATACAATCTATTTCAAAATAAAAACCTTCCATGAAAAAAGATAAAAGCACCGTGCACACAAAAATCTGCATTTAAGTAACATTAATATGGTGGCTAGGGCTGGTCAAATAGTTAAAATCCCGCAAATGAAAGCACTGAGGTCACTTTGCTAGGATTCACGGGGTCATATTATTCATGGGTATTCAGATAACAGCCAGTTTGAATATCTTTTAAACGTTTATATGTTACAGCATAAAGCATTATTTGTCTGAAAATTTGCACCAGAAATGCATCATTAGTTCAATATTTTTATTACTGTTGTGCTTCATAGTCCCACTTAAGATCAGACCCCTTTGTGATAAGCACTGTGAGACAGATTTCTGTTACCAATCTGCCTGAGGCATTAGGTGACCAGGCTGAGGCCGCAGGATCGTTAGGGGAGGAGATGAAGGAGCACACCAAGTGACTAAATTTTAAAGCTTTATTAATAAAATAACAGTGGTGAGTGCTTGGTGCTCCCCACATCACTCAGGGGAAGAAAGAAAGTGTTAGTGCCTGTGCCCTAACCCACTTTCATACTCACACGCGCACAACCCGAGGCTGGCCAAGCCGAGTGTAACATCAGAAGAAGAGGGGGAAGGGTGGACGAGAGTTATTTCCTGTGCACAGGCCATCCGGGGTCTGCTGTTGATCTCCGACTTGCTTCAACTCTCGGGAGGGCTTTAAGCCCTGGGTTCTTCTGGGGACATTTTGTCCAGGGACCTCTGTCCCCCATGCTCTTTGTACCAGTCCAAACTGGCTTTCTGTGGCTTCCTCAGCTTTCCCAAAACACACTGGCTTCAGGGACGTGAAACTGTTGTTTTTCTCCTCGCTAGCCTTCACTGTCTCACTAGTTTTTGCAATCCCCTGCAGTCTTGTTCAGCTTACTTCTCTTTTCTCATGGTTAGCTGGGGGTTGGGTAAGATACAGATATGGCTGCAGGCTTCTTAGCTGCATAGAGTCTGTTCAAGTGCCGTGACCTTGGACTGGAGCCCATGTCTTATTTTTGGACTGAGCTGAGGCGTCGAGTTAACCCATTCTCTTCTCCCTTCCTCCCCCTTCGGCATCTCGCAACCTGCAAAGGAATCTTTCACTCCACACTCACACCTTCAGCCCTCCTTGAAATCCTTTCTAGTATGTCTCAAAGCATTAGCAATATACAATGCTGGTGCTTACCCAGGGGACCCCATGGGGGGAGAGCAATTTTATTGTGACAACTGTACATACGCTTAGTAAGTGGACATATCCTGCCCTGAAGAGCTCACAGAAAAGACAGACCCAAGAGTGAAAGAAAGGAATTGTTATCCCCATTTTACAAATGAACAACTGATATTTAGTACCTTGCTCATGGTCACACAGTGCATCTGTAGTAGAGGTGGAAATTAAAGCCAGATCTCCAGAGTACCAGTTGTGACAGACCCAGACCAGTGGGGTACAGGAGTCTGGTAGAGGGCAAATATACTGGTCACTGGATGAGTAGTTTTCTGTTCCCTGAGTGACCAGAGCAGGGGCTGCACTAGAGTAATCAGGAACCTGCTAGAACCAGTTAAGGCAGGCAGGCTAATTAGGACACCTGGAGCCAATTAAGAAGAAGCTTCTAGAATCAATTAAGGCAGGCTAATCAGGGCATCTGGGTTTTAAAAAGGAGCTCACTTCAGTTTGTGGTGTGAGTGTGAGGAGCTGGGAGCAAGAGACACAAAGAGCTGAGAGTGAGAGGGTGTGCTGCTGGAGGACTGAGGAGCACAAGCGTTATCAGACACCAGGAGGAAGGTCCTGTGGTGTGGATAAGGAAGGTGTTTGGAGGAGGCTATGGGGAAGTAGCCCAGGGAGTTGTAGCTGTCATGCAGCTGTTACAGGAGGCACTATAGACAGCTGCAGTCCATAGGGTCCTGGGCTGGAACCCGGAGTAGAGGGCAGGCCCGGGTTCCCCCCAAACCTCCCAATTGACCTGGACTGTGGGTTCTCCCAGAGGGGAAGGTCTCTGGGCTGTTCCACAACCCACATGGTGAATCTCTTAGGCAAGAAAATCCGCCAATAAGCGTAGGACCCACCAAGATAGTGAAGGAACTTTGTCACGCAGTCCAGTGCTGTCCAATCTTCTTCTCTAATATTAAGCCTCCTCAGTTATCCACTATATTATTTTTCTTATTAAAAGTGCTCAGTCAGGGAGCAGAAATAATACCAAGTGACATAGGCCAGCAAACAAATACTACAAATAAAGGATAGTCATTGAGATGAGCTCAAGCAAACAGTTAAAAAAAATACACCCCAAACTCTGCAGTTTGAAAACACGATTAATCTAAGGTATTTTGCAATGGCTTACAAATAACTAAGATTGAAAGGTCTAGCTTTTTATTGATAAATGTCAGTAGACATCAATTTCATTATGCACTCCCACACAATGATAAAATATTTCTATCCATAATGTTCAAAATATTCAGATAGGCTATGTAAGAGAAATACTGAATCAGAACTTATTAGAGTTTGATTTTAGAATGTTTACTTTATATATTTTGACTTTATGATTACAATTTGTTTTAAAGGTTATAAAGCTTTAACTTCTGGAATTTCAACATCTGTGGTCATTAAACAATTATTGTATGACCTCCCTCACAATTTCCCACAACTGTGAAAATTTAAATTGATAAAACAAGAAAAAAATGCTTAAAACTAATCATTAATATTATTTGTCAAAATAATCTCTTTATCTCTCTATCTAAAATGAATCTGTCAAAGCCTACATATAATGAATATATTCAAAGAGGAACAGTTTGAGAAGGATTTGCTAGCTTATAAAGGGATGAATAAACAACACATATTGTTCACAATTAAGTTCAACCAGTTGCAGCTGTGACATAAACAGAGGAGTGGAAGGAATGTTAGGAATTCCATAGCCCTGTTTCCTACCTAAAGCAGGCTACTGCTTGGTTCCTGCCTTGTGATCTCCTGGTGCTCTGCTCTGCCTGAGCACTGATACCAGGGGAAAGTTTCTGAAGGGTACTCTGCTGGTGCCACTCAGGATTTAGGAGTCCAATCACTTTTAATAGACAGCAGATTTGGTATGGGCTGAGAGAAGAATAAAATGCATGAACTGGAGAGGAAAAGTGGTATTGGAATACAACGGGGGAGAGATAATGGTGAAAGGAGGAGGGAGATGGGTGCATTTACAAGACCTAGAGAGTAGAGCAGGGGTCTCAAACTCAAATGACCACGAGGACCACATGAGGACTAGTGCATTGGCCTGAGGGCCGCATCACTGACACCTCCCCCTTGCTGCCCCCGGCCCTGCCCCTACTCTGCCCCTTCCATGAGGCCCTGCCCCTGCCCCGTCTCTTCTCCATCTCCTCCCCTGAGTGCGTGGCTCCCTGCTCCTCCCCGCTCCCTCCTGGAAAGTGCTAAGTGCCACCAGCAGTAATGCACCTCACTCAAAGGACAAAACATACACTTAGATTTATTTCTGTTAAAGCCCCCCCACTGCACTGGGCTGCACCACCACTCCACCCCTGCTCTGCGTCTTCCACGGTTGGCAGGTTTGTAGAAATTTTGGTGGTGCCCAGAACCTGCCCACCCACCCCAAACTCCACCCGCACCTGCCTAAGGCTCTGGGAGGGAGTTTGGGTGTGGGGGGGTCTGGGGTGCAGGCTCTGGGATGGAGTTTGGGGATAGGAGGGAGTGCAGGGGTGAGGGCTGTGGGGCTGGGGATGAGGGGCTTGGGGCATTGGAGAGGCTCAGGACTAGGGCAGAAGGGCAGGGGAAGGGCAGCCTGCCCTGGCCCTAGTGGAGGGGGGCACTAGGACCCTGCGGCAGCAGGTGATGCCAGAAGCCGGCAGAGCTGAGCAGAGTCAGCATGAGCTGCAGACGCTGGGCGGTGAGGGGACAGCAAGTGAGGCGGGGAAACACTCAGGGGAGGTGTGTGGGGGCAGCAGGAGGGGCCGGGGGAGAGGGAGCTTAGCTGCCACATAAAATAACTCGGGGGGGGCGGGGATGAGGGGAGTTTGGCGGTGACAGGAAGTAACTGGGGGGTGGGGGCGCAGGGAGCTCCACGGGCCGCAGGGAAGAGCAGCCCGCGGGCCGCGTGTTTGAGATCCCTGGAGTAGAGTGACAGACACTGGGTAGAAAAAGATGGAAGTGAGGTTGCAAAACTCAGGTGACAATCACTGTTTTTTCTTAATTGTCTCCTCCAGAACTTATGTTTGCACCATAAGTCTGTTCAAATTTAATGCTGGAACTCCATTACACTCTCTTTCACACTGTGTTTACTATATTAAGGGATTCAGAATAGTTAGATACTGTGACACATATGGTAGGTGAAATCACCACCCACTGTTGATACTCCCTGCAATCCATAGTGTGTGGGTTAATTACAAAGCCTATTGGCCTAATTTTCCTAACATTTTGTTTAAATTGAAGCCAGAGTATAATGATATGTTGAGGTATTTTGTGTGTGTGTGTTTACTTTTTTATGTGGAAGTAGGGTGACCAGATGTCCCAATTTTATAAGGACAGTCCCGATTTTTGGGTCTTTTTCTTATATAGGCTCTATTACCACCCCCACCCCTGTCCTGATTTTTCACATTTGCTGTCTGGTCACCCTATGTGGAAGAAAAAGATAATTCTTGATGATTTGTACACATCTGTGCACTTTTAGGTTTATTTAAACACATTTAAAAGATACATTTTGAAATAATTTTGTAGTGCTAATAGTGTATGTGGCACTTGTACATTTGCTCATGTATACTCAGAATGTAGCTGTGCTTCAAAATCAGTTGTATGGGAGCAGCAGAACTGCTTAGACATAATTTAGCTACCTGGTGCGGAGAACTCCAAACTGTTGTTAGAAGAATGCCCAAAAATCACAACCAAAACTAATCTCCTACCAGTTAGTAGAATTCTCCATCCATAGATTGACTTGCTGCATGTGCTACTTCACCTGCAGCTCAGCATAGAGAGAACATAACCAGAAATGCCTAGGCTGGTTAAGTTTTCTTTTTGTATTTCATAAGGCTTCAAATTTGCTGCTGCATATGCTGCAGATTTCTTTACTCCACAATCACCACTGTGACAATTTAAAATAATTAAAAGGCTTACGTGATTCTGTCTCAGATAATCCCATGGTGCCACAAAGCATCAAAAATATAAGTATGTGACACTGGCTCTTATTGAATACATTAAAACTGATTTGAAACTGGCATTCTCCTGAATTATATAGGAAGCCTAAAATAAGCACATTTCTGATTCTGGAACTGGGATGTCAACCTGTAACCATTCCTCCTCCTTTTCCTATTTTATATAATTGGTAAGAGTTTCATATTTAGCTATCTATTAGAGCTCTGCAAAACTTATTTAATGAAATCCCAAACCAGGTAAAAATCAGCTGGTTTAGAGTTTCATGACCAACCTGAAGGAGCTCCTAAAATTTCACTGCAGTATGCAATAAATTGAGGTAGACTTATTGTGTAGGGTACAAACTATGGAAAACTTAGTGTTGTTATAAGATTTTGACCCCTATAAAGGTGGTGTTGATTAAATTTTATTTCATTTTAATGCAAATGCTAGCATTGCAAATCAAAACTTAAATCTGAAATGCCTTTGAGGACTGACCCTGCTGAGTGTCCCATTGCTCTACTTTGTATGTATCCTGGTAAGGCCAGATTTCATTGAATTTAAAATCTGGTCACAACTACTATCTGTAATTGAGATGATGGTGTGTGTGCAGCTCTTGTACAATATTAAACGTGACAAGATACTAATTTGTTTGGAGACCATAGATGTCATTTTTCCGTGAAAGCGGCACCATACATAAAGTGTAATCCACTTAAATACCAAATCGATTAATTATAAACAATGATATTAATGTGAATACCAAATTAATTTCATACACAAAGAAAGATCCCAAAGTTTATGCTGCAGGGCATTCAGAATTTCCATATGCTTTATTTTCTTCCATATTATATCTATAGCAATTAAGTTAAACTTCAGAGAAGTTTTAAATAATTTGGCTCTGGGTCATCAAGTTAACAATGTCACCATGTCCTGCTCTTTCATTTGCTTTAATTAGAGTGCACTCTAATAAATGATGGTTATAGTGTCTAACAAGTTGGACTTGATAACCAGTGCTCAATACCAGTTTTGAGATGTTTGTTTCACCCTGGATAAAGGTTTGCTAGATTACCATCAGTGTTGAGATGTAATATTGGTCTCTGAAATGGGGTCACCACTGGTTTGGGATTTCATTTTCCAAAAATTGCCAAAGAGCTTGGGAGTAGTCAGTGCCTTTTGCCTTCAGGTGACCTAAGCCAGACATGGGTGAAAATGAGTTTCATGATGTGATGGATACCTAATCATTCTTCTTTGGGTGTAAACCCTGCTACCTCATGGGCAAGCATTAGGCAATAGAAGGCATTTCCACTAGGGGCTGAATCATTTCCACTAGGGGCTGACATAAATCAGGCATTACCTGGCCCTCATCAGATTTCTTATGAATAGAATGTATGAGTGAGAGATGAATAAAAGCTAATACATTGTATCTTCCCTTGCTGGCTAGTAAAATGTATCACTTTTTTTCTTCATGTGTCTCCCTGAGGCAGATGTGAATCAAAATGTTCTTAGAAGGGTCAAGGTTACCCTTCCTAGCTATGCCCATGGTCATTAATTAAGTACACTTTTGTCCATGCCCTTTTTCTTCCTTGCTTTAACTAATGTAACTTTCATTGCAATGAAATTGCCTTCCCAATAGTTCTCCCACTGCTGCCTTGCAGCCCCCTAGTAGAATGATACACCCTGGGGCACTAGAGAAGCTGTGCCCTCCTGAATCTTTCACCTGATTGAAGTAAGCAGTAAGCTGTTGAATACAATTCATAGCTGTGAATGAGACACAGTCATCATGAAATTTCCTTTAATTTTCTTTGAGTTTATCTTGTGAGTGTGTGTGTGTGTGTCTGGGGCAGTGCATCTGTGATGTCTCTCTCCAAGTCGATTGCCCATGTTGAAACTCTTCTCCGTTGCTGAGATTCTGAAAGGAGACTTAGAAACAAATGCCACCTTGCTGAAGCACCCCGGTGTTTCCTCCTTAAAGGGACAGGGCAGAGCCAGTAGGGTTGAGTGCAATGCTGCTGAGTGGGCCACTTTATTTTTATAGTGTGGAATAATGTGTTAGTTCTAGACTTTCTAAAATACAAAAATAAGGCAAGGAATTAGTAAATAGATGATTGTGTGTGTCAGGGTCAAACTGGGTTGATATACAGTCTCGTTATTCAGGAGTACTATCCCTCAAGCAGTGAGTGGACAGTACAGAAGAGCTAGAGTGCATGTAGAGGGGTGGACAAAGCCCAGAAGAAGCAACCAGGGACTGAGAGAGAACCATTAAGAAATGGAAAGCTGATGCAGGAACCAGGTACTATAATATTTCCCATATTTTATTATGCTTCAGTCCAGAACTGGCATCCCTCCAAATAAGGATCTGATGCTCTAGAAAAATGACATCTCTCCTTCCCCATAAAATGCACCCAAGCATTTAGGCAATGCTGTGAGAGAGGGGGAGTAAACAGGAAACAACAAGAAAAGGCAAAGTCTCTATGATACTTGCAGGGGTTTGCATGGCATGCCATTGCTAAAGTGCCAGGGAGGGCCTGACTACATAGGCCTGGTGAGTAAGAAATGCTGTGATTATTGTATGATTGTTGAGGCTTGGGAATATTTTCTGTCCCACATCCTGGCGTGTCCAGTGGTGATACTACATGGCTGAATATAAGGTAGCTAATTGAATGGAGATCAATAATAAAAAAAAGTATATCTCATTAATAGTCAAGCACCCAAACAATGTCTGGGATTAAAAAGCTAGTTTACAGGATATAAAAGCTAGTTTCACTTCAGTCCTGACCATTTATTCAATAACCCTTCTAATAAACCATGAAGGTCACTAAAAATACAACTACAGGTGTCAAATGACTTTTATATGCAATAAACTCCAAGGCCCCTCATTAACAGGTGCTCACTATCTAGTCCCTAAAGGATGTTTATCAGCAACAGAAAATGCTAGCACAGTTCAACACAATAATTGGCAGTCTCTGCTCAGGAAAGGCACACTGCTGGTTACAGCAGGTGTATAATTTTTGTCTGGGCTGGGGGGTATATTAGCGGAGTGGTGTGGAAGACACCTGTACAGCGTCTGTCTATGCAGTATTCCCATCCCTGGTTTAGCTTCTCTCTTTTTTACTGTCCCTGAAGATCCTGAACATAGCTCAAGAAGACTGTTGTGATCTGGTTCTCTGCTTTAAAGAGCAAAGAGCATTTGTTCATTGAAGTCACAGGAGACTTCACTGTAAATTTCAAACAAATACAAAAGACAGTCTCATTTATTGATTTTCAAAATATCTTTCCTCTTAAAATGCATATGCCTAATCTTAAAGGCCTGGGAGTTTTGCTTGTGCAGAGACTGTGAGGTTGAGCCCAAAGTGATTTTTTGCTATTAGTAAGAATGTTGTTCACGGTTCCTAAGAGGAATACTTTATTAAATTTAATTCCATAACATAACTATGTATTATGTCAAAAACAGGAAGAATGGATGCAAATCAAAACAAGAAAGAGAAAAGTCTACTTACTGCATTTCTCTTCTGCCAATGTGCCAGATGGTAATTATATGACAACAGTTATGTGCTCATTGAAAACAAACAAGCAAATATGTGTCTACACATGAGCTTACACTCACCTTTTACCTGGAGTGTTGAAAAAGTGAAAAACAACACCTTGGTTTTATTCTTTATGAGACAGGGAGAAACAGCCAGGAAATGGTTAAGGACTGTCTGTCTGTCTCATGATTCTGTTGTGGTTTAAAGGAAGGGGTGCATTCTTTTTCTGTGTGGGTGAGAGAGACAAGGGGAAAGGCCTTGGGAGCCTGCTTTGGTCAGAGGAATAGCTTAGTTTTGTGTTGTGTCTGAATAATAAACTGTGTCCTGAGATGGGGCCTGAAAGAGACTCTGGCATGGCACTGGTTCTTTCCTGGGCTGGGGGAGGGAGCCCACCACCCCTTACAGTCCTGCATAGTTTGGAACTTAAAAGCCAAGGTAATATATTCCTTAGAAATATGATCAGTGGATCTAGGGTGACCAGACAGCAAATGTGAAAAATTGGGACAAGGGGTGGGGGGTAATAGGAGCCTATATAAGAAAAAGACCCAAAAATCAGGACTGTCCCCAAAAATCAGGACATCTGGTCACCCTAAGTGGATCACATAGATACACAAATCTGCCTAAATGAAAGGTAGAAGCAAATCACCTTTTCTTCCTTTTGATTCCCATGAGCACCACTTTCTAAAGGATTCAAAAGGATCTGGATCCTTATACATGGAAAAAACTATCTCAGCTAAAATAAGATCTACCACCCTCCAAATCTTCACCTGAAATTTTTCTCAAACCCAAACAGACTCTCCCATGCTATAGCAATGGAGGACATATAAGAACTTAAATAGTTATTAGTAGGATAACATTTTCAGGAGGGGTTGAAACTTGGTTACCTCTTATTTTGCATTGTTTTTTTATTATTCTTTGAACTTTTGGTGTCAGTCACAGGAATCGGAGCAGACATGTGCAGGTCTTGTGGAAAGAAGGATTTCCTCTTTAAATTCACACACTATAAGGGGAACTTATCTAAAGGTAACTGAAAAATCTCCAAAACATAACATGAGCAGTTCTATTCTGAGTTTATAAATCTCTGATTGGTCTCTATCTCATTTCAAAGAGATACAATGAAGACTGAAAGGATAGGAAATATGGGGTAGTAGTTAAATTAGAGTTTTTGAACTCAGGTGATCTGGGCTGTATTCCCAGGCCTGCCATCTACGACTTCTTGTGTGGACCTTTTTCAAATCACTTTGACCAAAATATTCAAAAGTGTTTAATTATGTTGGGGTGCCTTCATTTCTGGATGCCCCACACAAAATGCCTACAAGAGCTGGTTGGGATTTTTTCAACAAAACTATTTTTCATTGGAAACTACTGATTTTTTGAAACTGAAACTTTTTGTGGGAACATATCAGTTTCAAGAAAACTTTTGTTGGAAAAGTTTCTCAGTCTGGCATTTAGGAGATGTTTACTTGGGCTGTTGGAGACCTAGGTTCAAGACAAAGTTCTGCCTGAACTTGGGTTTTCCACATCCCAGGTGAGTCATGGCTGCGTGTCTTACCTCTCTCTCTCTCTGTTTTTCTGTGTAAAAATTTCAAAACTTCTTGGGTTCCTCCCATTGCAAATGGGATTTTTTTTTTTTAATATTGAAAATTTTTACCAGATGTAGTAATTCTTTCCTGCCCAGTTCTAATACCTACATTAAGGTAGGCATCCCAAATTAATGGGTGCTTTTTGAATATTTTGGCTATAGTCTCTGTGTGTCTTATTCCCCCTCCCCTCTATAAAATGAGGGAACTAATATTTACTTCACAGAGGTGTTTTGAGGCTTAATGCAATGAGGTTTATGAAGTGCTTTGAAATCTTTAAATGGAAAATACAACAATCACTAAATACACACACACACAAATAAGTGTGTGTGTGTGTGTATATATATATATATATATAAAAGACATGCAACTATAGAGACTTAATCAGCTGTGTCATAACCTTTGGTGAACAACTGGCTGCAGATGTAGTACATTAATAGACTGTAGTTATTATGTATAGCTATGGCAGATCATTTTACTTGTGCATTTACTGGCACATAAACTCGAAAAAGGTAGGATTACACACCCTTCAACCCTCAGCTAACAAAATGAGATTAGATGATCTTCTACAAATCACCCTCTGGAGTAAATCAGATTACAAGCAATGTGTGTCCACAAAACCCAAGAGAGAACAAAGCTATATGGATTCAAGTTAGTTCCTATAATAACGCAGCACAGAACAGTTTCTCCAGCTAGACTTCTGAATCTATTACAGAGAGGGAGGAACATATGTGCCACTAACCTCCTAATAAAACAATCAGTAACATATACTTATTATGCTAAAGTGGGCGTGAGAATGAGCAAGAGTTGGTCATTTTTCTAACTACCAGCCATGAATGAAAACAATTCTACCACAAGCTAGGGAGAAAAGGAAGAGAATCAGTCTCATTTCTGGGCATAGGTAAATTCTTAGTAATTGGCATATTAGGGCCTGATCCTTTCCTGATTTACCAGTGTCTTTAATGGGAGCTGGACTGGGCTATTGATGCCTCTTTATTATGGTATACAATTGAAATTACACTTAACAGAAATTGGCAGTCCTGTGCTGAGCTGCTTGGCCTGCTACCCAAGTTAGAGTTCAGAGAGGTCATTAGTCCTCCTGTGAATGGGGCATACTTTCCATGAAAGTTCTGTCTGCTTATATAGATGTGTTTTAGTTGGGGGGAGGGAAAACTCATTCTGGATAGTAGACACCCTAATTGAGAGCAGTCATTTGCCAGGGAATAAAATATATTTTTTTTCCATTTCAGACATCATCATTTTTTAAAATAAGCAGACTGCTATCAAAATAAGTACTTCCCTCATTTACTATCCATCAGCTCCACTCTGCTAGTATTCAAATGATTATTGAACCATTTAGCATATCTCTCAAAAACCTTTTTGGCTTGGTTATCCCCTAGTGCATGCTTAAGCAAATTGGTGCTAAATAAAAAAAAAAAAGTGATATACAGTCCTAATGAAAATGTTAAAGTCTAAATTAACCAACTCTTTCAGGGAAATCTTTCTGCCAGAAGCTCAGGTGGTGTTGCTTGTTTCCTGCCTCACAGCAATTCTCTTGCCAGTAATGCTACTTTAAAGTGTCAGGTTATTGGGAAGAATTGACATTATGTCCATTTCTACTTCTATTAAATGAAAAAGGGATTTTCCCCAGAATCCCTGCTATTAGGAATCAATATTTAATACCCAGAGGTGGTTCCCTCCTCTAGCTTTCAGGATCATTCACCAAAAAGAAGTAAGCAATATAGTTTAGTTTTGGGTACAGATAACTCAAGATGTTAAATTCAGATACGGACTTCCTGAAGGTCAGAGGATTTAGTTTGATTATAGGAAGTATCATGAGCAATAAAGTTTGGTCTGGATCTGGATTCTAAATTCCTCATTTAGGCTGGTTCAGATTTATGTCCTAGCTTAAACACATCTCTAGTACTGGGACATTTGCTCAGACTAGTGAAAAAACTAACTAACTAGCCATAACAGCTTCAGGCCAATAGAAGCAGTAGAGTAGCCATATTTTCATAGGCACCTGGTCAAGACTTAAGTATGACCCCCACTTAGTACAAGCCACTTAAATGTTATAAACAATGATAATGAAATAATAAATTAATTTAACAATACAACATAAGTAGTAGGAAAAAACAAATACAGGTCTGATGAAATCAGACTTGAGGAACAAAACCAGGCCGTGGATCTTTAGCTTTATTCATGTATGACTTGCAAATGCAGTTTATGGCAGAATGAAATGAAAGTTTTTCTCTTGACTGTGTGTGTCTGACTGCTAACGAGCCAGATTGTTAATTAGACTAATACAGGCAAATATAGAACACTATACTGCCCTCTAGCAACCGGATGTTTAACTGACTAATTCCTGGCTGCAGAGTGCGCAAGCTGGTTTATGGACTGGATCAATAAACTTGGCAGCTAAAAGCGGGAAATGCAAGCACACATGCAGTTGTACAGCATTGTCAACTTGTCATGTGGTTCATGGATTACTGATAAGTACCAATCATGAGATAGCTTTTGTTGGGGGTCTGTGTGTGAAGGGCTTTGGACCCATGAACCTAGTGAACTGTAGGCAGCATACATTTTTAAGTAGAAATATAGTAGGTGAATAGAGAAAACTCATCTAAATATGAGAGCCCAAAACACTTGGGTCACTGGATGATTAAATCAGCTGCTTATCCTATTCCTACAACACTGTATAAAGTGGACACCCCAATGGTGTTTTACTGAGCAGAGGTACTTGGAATATCAGTGCCAGAGATGGAAGCTTTCTCTTGCAACCCATGCTGGGTTGATTAAGATAGTAAAACTTGAAAATCTTATTTGTTGGGCCCATAGTATTAACACTATCCATGGACCTGTTCTCCTTTGAATTTCCTTCTGGTAATTAGTTTGTGAATGAGTCTAGTTGAGGTCTAACACCTTGTCTTCTGTCATCAGGCTGTAGAGATAAGTTTTCACTGCAGTGTGCAATGTGATACAGCTGACACTGAAGTACATATAAATTATTTCCCAAGACACTGAAAGATACTGTGCAATATATCATGATAACACTGTTTCCAATGGAATAACAACAGCAACTAGTAGTAACACTGGTGGTAATCTCATTATTAATAACTTATGTTGTCACTGCAGTTGAGGAGCTGCGGTTGTGATTTAGTGAAATGAAAAGCATGCAGAGAGCACCCAGCCATTCAGTTAACTTTCAAAAAAACATTTTTTCTTATTCCCTTTGTTCATGCCATTGTTATGGATTTTGCGTTTGATTCATTCAGTGAAATGAAAATCTATGCCCAATGTACATAGCTTTAAAAAGCTCAGTAAATCTTTTTTTTTTTTTTACTTAGTGTTCAGAATAAAGGGGTTGGAAAACATAACGTATGAAGTTAAAGGGAAGTGGGTATGTACTGTGGAGAAGGAAGATGATTAAGGACTATGATAGGGTATACAAACCCCACACTGGCCAGGAAAGGGTAAACGAGAGCCTGTGGGCTCAGTCAGCCCCTCCTGCTACACCTGCTGTAGATGTCAGGCCTGGAGAGTAAAGCTAAAAAAGGGAGAACTTGCTAGATTGGTGGCTGACTGGGAAGGGGACCTTTCACATGGTGAGAGTAGGTTGGCTGGAATCTGGAAGCTGAGTCAGAGCTACCCTGAGGTCATGTTGGCCTGAAGAAGGATTATCCTTTGACTTCCTTGGCAGCCTGCTGCCTGTTGGTGCTGAGAGAGACTGTTGCCTGTCAGACCCTCCCTGAAGGAAGGTAGGCCTGGTGCAGGGAGCCCAGATGAGTGTTAACTAGAAAAGACTGACTCTGAGTGGAAGGGCTGGGTCCAGCAATGGACTGGGATGGACAACCTGCCTTTTTGATTTTGTATTTATTTTGCAACTTGGATACCCTTGAGTGAGTGGAACATTGGTGTGATTTGGCTGTAAGGCTAAGTCACCACAGCACCAAACCATGTTGGAAGCAGCTACTTGCCATTGAAGACCCAGAGGGAAACTGAGGCAGGGTGAGTGGTGCAATAGGGGGCCCCAATGGGTGCTTTGGTGGCCGATGCTGACATAAGGAGATATGATAATAGTATATAAACAAATGGATGCAATGAAGAGCTGTACTATATCAATGAACCAATCAAGTTTAAGTATGGTGATTAACACTGTTGGGGGCTGGGTTATAACACATTTTTTATCTGTGTGGGATTAAAATATTTTATATAGCCAAACTGAAAAAAATGCTTTCACCCTGGTAGAGTACCCACCTGTGTTAAACAAGAATACAACCATATTTAAGCATAGCTGAACATGCGCTCAAAGAGGAAAGGGGGAGGTTAGTCTCAATAGTAAATTAGCCCAGAAAGAGAATAGGAAAAAATTACACTGAATTGTAGAACAATAGCATATATACATGCACACAATCAAATTGCAACTGGGCAAGATAACAAGCTTTCAGAAGCAGCAGAGAGTCCTGTGGTACCTTGTAGACTAACAATGCCACAGGACTCTTTGCTGCTTTTACAGATCCAGACTAACCCGGCTACCCCTCTGATACAAGCTTTGAAAAAAGATTCTGGGTTGTAATTCCTTAAATATATTTGATCTACTGGAGCAGTATTAATCCATCATATTCAGTCTCCTGCCTGATGCTCTCAGAAATACGTGATACTGCAGAGGGAAAAGCCAAATATAATGCAGCTCGCAGTTTGTACAATGCTGAACATGGGTTTATGGTGGATATTCCTTCAGAACAAATAAGGATGTTGTAGGAGGCCTGCAGTGACTCAGGGACTGGATCAGATTGTCTAAACATTCTTTTCCAACACCTAACATGTATGAAACTTTAAGTATAACCTGACTTTGTGAAGACAGTGCAGCAAGTTGTGGATGAAATATAAGATCCCTGCCTAGCATACGGAGAGAATACAGAGAGGACTCTAGTCGCAGCTCTGTTCAGTGTCTTACAACATTCTGTTTGTATGACACCAGAGAAGTTCAACAGGACCAAATATTGAAAGATGAAAAATTCTGTCTGAGAAATTAACTCTCAAGATATTAATATCAGAATTTTACTCCTGCCTTTCTCTTTCCTGCTACATACAGTCACCGGATCTTTTTCAGAGTAAGCTCATCTCCCAGTTCCAAAGAAAACAAAACAAATAGAAAACCAACACCAATGTATTTTGAAATATAGCGGTAGCACTCATCTAAAACCAGGAATAAATAAGACTCGCTGGTTTCCAAAAACATTGTAGAGCAAGTTTCTGAGTTTTGTTATCCTCCAGCAGATGTCACAGAGATATGTTGCTTGTCTGAAAGTAATTAGATGTATCTGGAATGTGAGTCACAACATCTCTTTCAATGGGGAGTTTGGGGTAGAGAGGAATAGGGGGATTTGGTTGGCATCTCTAGACACCAGATGTTTTCCTCATTTACTATAGGGGTAATATTTAAGTAAATAATTTTTGTTTTGATGGTATATGTGAGTAGTAATAGAGAGGACATTAGCTACTTCGATTGGATTATTTCTAAGAAGCAATCTCTGTCTGAAGATCTTTAACTTAGAGGTATTCCTCCTCTGCCAACGTATCTCCAAGGACAGGGTAGGGGAAAGGGAAAACCTTGACAACAATATTTTTCTTCAAAGGTGTGTAGTCCCATCTCAATAGGGTGGGCCTCTTTAAATCCACATAGAGGGGCAGGGAGAAGCCATCATGCCATCATTCTGTGACAGAAACACGCCAGGGTCCCCCAAAGAAATCCCAAGCCAAATGCTGTGGCATGGTTGGCAGAGAAGAGCAGCAGGCCTGTTTCCCTGAGCAGTGACCCACTAATTTTGATGGAATAAATGGGTCCAAAGAGTCCAAGTTGTTAGCATAACCCAAACACTGTCCAACATTAAATGGTGTTAAACAAGGTTTGGGGTTTGGTATACAGAGACCTCCGACTGCTTAGTACCATGGCCAACACACCATTAAGAATCCTTTTAACCTTTTATTAAAGATACAGAAAAAGAAGGAAAAACAGTTAAAGTATTTGAAATGTAGAGTATCAAGTATGGCTTTCATTTTAACAACATCCTGCGTTTCCTTTCTCTTTAGCTGGAGAGAGATTTTAGAGGGAACACTGCTCAGGCCCCTCATTGGACAGTATTTTAGATGGTGGTAACTGTCGTTTTGGGAAAAAGGAGAAATTGTTAGTTGAGATGGGCTGGAGCTGTTAATAAAATAAAATCAAATAAAAACAAGACACATACACACAAAAGGGGAGAGAAAAGACCAGCAAATAAAGAAAATGCAGCTTCTGTCTCTAGTGTTGACTCTGACTTGTAACCTCACTGTTGGAAAAAATACAGGCTGAGCAAACGGTCTTGCCAGCCACTCTGAGACCTGGCAAACTTGTACCATCATCAGGGTCTTTCAGGCTTTGATTTTAGTTGCCTTTATGGTTCACAGGCTTGCAGCAGTGCTGTAAAATATATAGTACAGGCCATCAAAGGCAATATTTTAGACAGAAGGCAAAAGGTGAGGGGGTAAGGAAGAAAAAGGAGACGTGTGTGAGAGATAGTGTCTCGCATCCCAGGTGGGGTTGGGGCGGGATTGTGTGCAGAATTTAAATTTTACCGCTTTTGGAGGGGCATGTTAAGTACATGATGTTATGAGGAAATACAGTACACCCTCACTATAACGAACCCCTGGAGTTCCAAGCCATTTGGTTTTATAGGCAGAGGTTCGTTACAGCAAAAGAGAAGGGGGCCGCAGAATTCCTCTGGTCCCGGGGCTGTGGTGTGAAGGGGGAGAGAGAGAAAACACCTCCGGCCCCAGGGCTGGAATTGCTTCTCTCTCCCCCCGCTGCAGCCCCGGGGCCCGAGTAGCTCTGTGACCCTGCTAATTATTGGGGGGGGTGGGGCAGAGGAGGAAGAGGTGGTGATGTCATCTGGGTCCCTCTTTCTCTGGCCAGGATAGGTCAGGATTAGGATGACAAAGGCCCAACAGTGACATGGTTGATCCTGGAGTTCCAGGAGACAGTGGAGGTGGCAGCCATGATGGTGAGGCTCACTTCTTTCCTGTCAGATATCATCTTCTACTATTTTTTCCCACAAAGTCCTTTCTTTTTAATAACACCAAAAGGGAGT